>NC_139606.1:95321500-95659989 GCF_964270895.1 Podarcis filfolensis
CTTGCGCCCTTTCACAGTTTATCACTTTCAAGTAGAAGGTTGTACTTCCAAAGGATGCTCTCTTTCCCCTGAGACAGCGCCCATAAAAACCCTTCCAGATGCACCTGAAGATATCCCCGCTCCAGAGCTCTATTCGGACACACCGACATCTGTGCTGATATCATGGCAGCCGCCTCTTCATCCAAATGGGCAGGTGGAAAACTTTATAATAGAAAGGAGAGTGAAGGGAACAGAACAAGTATCCACAGTTGCTACCTTGCCCTTCAATTATTCAAGGAGTTTCCTGGACCAGAGTGCTGCCCTTAGCCCTTGGGTGAAATATGAATACAGATTATTGGCAAGTACTTTCAAAGGAGGCATTAACAGTAGTGCATGGGCAGAAGTTATCACTAGGCCCTCGAGACCTGCGGGCATCCAGCCTCCCGAGGTGCAAGCATTGGGACCAGATATCGCACAGGTTTGTTGAGTTTCATTTTTGTGAATGCCATTGCATATTATCACTAAAATCACCAGAGGTGAATTCTATCTTATGTTTAGAGAGTTCACTGCACTGCACTGCATACAGTCCACTGTGTACAAGAGTAGCTTCCATAGACCTGCACCAGGACCTGCATACTGTCTCATACCACAGCTACCTTTCCTTGACTTTTTAGTATTTTGCTGGTGATCACAAGGATAGCCCAGATATCATTATGGTCCCCATGTCTCCCTAATAGCTATCACTCCAGTTAGTCATTGCCACATTCCCTATCCCAGGCATACCAATGGGTCTGAGACCCTGGGCATAAATGCTACCTTATTTCATGTGTAGCCACCATGGCAGGAATGGGGAGATTTGTGTCCCTCCTCATGCTGTTGGGATACAGCTCCCTTCATGCCTGACGACTAGCCATGCTTGCTGTGACTGATGGGAGTCCAACATCTAGAGGGACCCAGGTTCCTTGTACATGCCTTATCGTATGCACCACACACTTACTAATTGACTGAGATTCTGTGGTTTAGTGATTCTTTTTTAACCCCAAATCAACAGAAATCCAGCCTGTTCCTTATTGACTGAGAGTATGGTCATTTATGCATTCTTGGGGACTCTGTTATTTCAGTCGGTAACCTCAGAATCCTAAGGGACACGGGGGGCGCTGTGGGTAAAACCTCAGCGCCTAGGACTTGCCGATCGCATGGTTGGCAGTTCGAATCCCCGCGGTGGGGTGCGCTCCCGTCGTTCGGTCCCAGCGCCTGCCAACCTAGCAGTTCGAAAGCACCTCTGGGTGCAAGTAGATAAATAGGTACCGCTTACCAGCGGGAAGTAAACGGCGTTCCGTGTGCTGCGCTGGCTCGCCAGATGCAGCTTGTCACACTGGCCACGTGACCCGGAAGTGTCTGCGGACAGCGCTGGCTCCCGGCCTCTAGAGTGAGATGAGCGCACAACCCTAGAGTCTGGCAAGACTGGCCCGTACGGGCAGGGGTACCTTTACCTTTACCTAACATCAGAATCAGGGTGGACTGTGTGCTACTTTCTTGGGTACGGATCATCAGCCCCTGCAATTGGTTGGTAGTATAAAACCTCTGGGTTGTTCAGGCCTGTTGGGTGTATTTTAATTCCTTGCCTTCTGCCTTCACCTGGTATCTTCTGCATGCAGCACTTCAGGTTCCCTCCTTAGCTTTTCTAGCACTTCACTATTTCCTAGTTTCAGATTTTCGAGCTTCCAGATCAAACTATTAATCTCAGGGCTGCAAGTGGGAGAGCACCCTCCAAGCCTGTTTTAGATATGGCTATTGTTTGCCCTTGCTGGACTCTGCCAGGGCTGCTCTGCTGAAACTTCTCTTTGGCATTTGTCCATAAAAGGTAAAGGGACCCCTGACCATTAGGTCCAGTCGTGGACAACTCTGGGGTTGCGGCGCTCATCTCTCTTTTTTGGCCGAGGGAGCCGGCATACAGCTTCCGGGTCATGTGGCCAGCATGACTAAGCCGCTTCTGGTGAACCAGAGCAGTGCACGGAAATGCTGTTTACCTTCCCGCCGGAGCGGTACCTATTTATCTACTTGCGCTTTGACATGCTATCGAACTGCTAGGTTGGCAGGAGCAGGGACCGAGCAACGGGAGCTCACCCCGTTGTGGGGATTCGAACCGCCGACCTTCTGATCGGCAAGTCCTAGGCTATGTGGTTTAACCCACAGCGCCACCTGCATCCCGACATTTGTCCGTACTCAGCTTTAAAAAGGTAAAGGGACCCCTGACCATTAGGTCCAGTTGTGACCGACTCTGGGGTTGCGGTGCTCATCTCGCTTTATTGGCCGAGGGAGCCAGTGTACAGTTTCCGGGTCTTAGCGTCCCCTAAATTCAGTGAGATGCCACTTCTATACAAGGAAAAAAGTCAGGGGTAGGGAACCTGTGGCCCTCCAGATATTGCCATCCCTGATCATTGGTTATGCAGGCTGGAACTAAAGGGAGCTGTGGTTCAATGAGACTCAGAGGGCCACCAGTTCTCCACTCCTGGGTTAGATGTGTTGATTTAGTGTTTAACCTCAAGGCAACAACATCTCAGCCTATTCCTGTCCTCCTATCTATAATGCTCTGTTCTTTATTATGCTGTTGAAATGCTTCCAGTTTTCTCTTGCACACCTGAAATACTTGGAAGACTACTGTGGGGGCATTTAATTCTAATCCCAGAGCCAGACTAAAATGTGTACGATACAAAAGAGAGAGAGAACAAAAAGTGAACAACTCTACCCTTCTAGACATTATTAAAATGCTAATTGCTGTGAGTGTTAAATGTTCTGTGTTTTCAAATATGTGTCAAAATATCTGCTTTGTTTTAAATCTTTACAGGAGTTAAAATCAATGTGTAAGTTGACTAACTAAGGAAAGAGCAGCCTTAGAGCACTACCTAGGAAATTTTCAATTATTCACATCCTTCATTTGGGAATGAACTCTAGAGGACAGGATAACTACCATTGTTTTGGCTTGCATACAAACTTCATTCAAGGGAAATTAGTGTAACCAAACAAGAGGGATTTTTGTAGCTTAGAAGCCTCTTTTGTGTAAATACACACATGCTTCCATGGATTCAGTCTTGTACTAGTGCCAAAAGGCATCGGTACAGTAGCTTGCTCACTAGAGCACAAAACAAAGGACGTTTGCATAAGTCTAGAGACCAGCCACTTAAATTATTGGTGCTATTTATGGTATGGTTAGTCCTCTTGAATAATGAGGGTGCATGTAGATACTCAGTTTACGCTAATCAATTTGAATATATGGATAGAAACAAGACAAATGATAAAATCTAGAACCACATTTTGAAATCTTGACAAGCAGGTCTATATCTAAAGTGGTGAAAATGCTGCAGACTTTTTGAAATGTATTGCACCCATATCACTGCCCAAATGAACTCAACCTGTGGTTGCAAAGGTAAGCATAATATGTACCGTAATTTGTTATACACCAGGGTTTATTGTGATGCATGGAAAGAATACTTATACAAAAGTGGGTAGGAATTCATCAAAACCATGCATTTAGTTTTACATGCTTGACTGACTAAATAAATAAATAAATGGGATGGAAATAGAGTGGGCATCGCGGGGGGGGGGGGGCTTTGACAAGCCCACCTGCCATTGAATCCATTGTGTTTTGACTGTATGTGATTTTGGCTTTATGTGCTATCCCTGGAATGTAACCCCCACATAAGTTGAGTTGCCTGTACATAGTAAGAAAATAGGAAAATTAGTATTTAAGACAAGAAGTCATATAACTACAATAAGAGATCAGAATGTGTGCATGTCTGTGTATCAAACTAACTGTATTAAAACCTGATTGAAACATTGGTAATACCTTGTAGAAAACCGAGAATAAAGTGATGGTGATTAAATAATTCTTGCTTAATAAATCATGGTTTATTAAGCTGAGAATGAACACTATGTCTGCAGTCTCTGTGCTCTATGTGAACATGCTTCAGTGCTAAGGGATATTGGACCACTCTGTTGGAAGTGGGAGCCAAATTCCCACTGTTCACCTGTTCATCCGAGGTCAGGAACAGAAACCACAGCTGTTGACAAAATGTAAAAAAGAGAAGAACATGACAGTGAAAATTGTTTAGAAATGATATTTACATTCCCACTATAACAATGGAAAATCTATATATTGTCATTGTTATTACTGTCAAGAACTTCAATTACACTTTAAAATGGATATAATCCTGTATGTGTTTTATGTCTTCTTGGCTATTGTAATCTGTCTGTGGCAGAGCTTGAACTAAAGCTCTTGCCCTACTGTATCCAGCATGCCATATTGGCTCTGTCTATATAGGAAAAAAGGGCAATGCAAGAAAAAATGAGTACATGCCCTGCTCACACAGCATCTCATACCCCTGCAGGGTATATGTGGCACATATCAGCTGTTGTGGAAACAGAACAGGTGTTGGACAGATGTGCTGATACAGCTCTACACTTATTTTGTACTGAGTATTTTAATAGTGAAGAAGCCATTTCATAGCAGCATGTGTGTTCAGTAGATTCTTCATCCCCTCCAGGTTCCCAATCCACAGGTCTCATACCTTGTATTTGTGACATATGGTGTTCAAGTGCAGCAGTGACTTTCTGCATATGTACATCTTACTTTTTTGCTACATGCTTCTGTTGTATTATTTTAATTTAAAGCATTGCAGTATTTTTGAATGCATTGTTTTAGATGATACTGTGATTTAACATTTTTGCAAGTTGCATTGAGTAATGCATAAATGAATGAATGAATGAATGTGCTGCAGAAATGTGACATGGATTGTGTAATGCCGTAATAACACTTTGGACAAATGACAATTGAAAGGTAGCCTGCAGAAGATGCTAGAACAGCTTAACTGTTCCATAGATCTCTGGTCCAGATTCTTAGGCCAGAATTATGCTTTATGCCAGACACATGGAAACTTTTTACCATACATGACTTTTCCTCCCTGGATGAGGAAGGCTAAGGGCAATCCAGATGTCCATGTACAAATTGTTTTACCATTCCCAGCCTTGTCTGCTAGAACTTTGCTTAAGTATATAGGACTTTCCGTATTGATATCCAGAAATGGAAAAATCCTGGCCTGGTTTTCATCACAGGATATGGTCATGTAGTCCACCAGGCTACTTAAGCCCTACCACTTTCCCATGTAGAAAATTAGGTACTGACATAAACCTTAGCTTCTCAGGAAGATTCCCTGAGTAATTCCTAATTCCAGTAGTGATTATTTTTCTTTGATTATACATTTGCTGGAAATGGGACATATAAAGAAGCAGAATATATTATAAAGAATGACATATTAATTTTTCTTATTTAGTCATAAATCATCATGAATGGTTTTGTGATATGTAACATTTGAAGAGCTTTACTGTAACATTCCCAGTAGCCTACAGCTTTCTTTTACTTGGCTCGAACCTTAATTTTGGCTTGAATGTTTATTCTGGAAGTAGTTAAAAACCGCAGGCCACTTCTACTTCCTTCAACATTTCGTTGTCATATGTGACTGGGAGGTGGCTTTGCATTTTGCTTGGTGGGTTACAAATTTTGTACCCTCTACTTTGGCATACCTCAGGCTATACCTTTAAAGCACATTCAAAACATTATTTTCCTCAAAGAAGTCTGGGTACCGTAGTTTACCCCTCAGTGAGTTACAATTCCCAGCTATCCTTAACAAACTGCAGTGCCCAGTGCCTTGAAGGAAAGCACATTCTTTCCTTCACAGTAACTCTACCCCTACATAATCCAGGTCCAGCAGGGGTGGTTTTTTTTTTAACCAGGTGCCTTTTTCTCAGAAAACATTATTCTGTTTAACATGAAAGGTTTTGACTATGTCAAAAAGAAATGCTTCCCAAGGTTATAGCTGTTTAATGGGAGGGAAATGGCTAATTTCTATCCCTTTAAATTTTGTGGTGGAGAAAATAAGGTGCTTTGATCTTTAAATGACAGCTTCCTGAATCATTATAGTGAATTAGTTAATCTCTCCCAGAAGCTGCCCTATTCTAGCTTCCTCTTGGGCACCCTCTTTCTTAGTCTTCACACTGAGCTTCAAATCAGTGTACTGCTGTTGTCAACACCAAAACATTGAATGTGCCCTCTTATTTTCATACATTACTAAACTCTCACCTTAAAGGTCATCCAACTTAGTAAAGAACAGGAGAAACAAGCACTGCAAGGTATGGTTTTTTTAAAAAAAAACATTTACAGTGCTGTATTTTTGTTGCACAAGTCAAGAACTTTGTTGTCCTCCCTGCACAAGACGATCACTATTCTATTCTTTACTCTGGAGACATTTTGCTTACTATGGCAAGGAGATCCAAAGAACTTCCATTTTTGACTTGCATTTCTTAAGCAGCAGAATCCACCACCTTCCCCATGGCGGATCATAGAATCATAGAGTTGGAAGAGACCACAAGGGCCATCGAGTCCAACCCCCTGCCAAGCAGGAAACGCCATCAGAGCACTCCTGACATATGGTTGTCAAGCCTCTGCTTAAAGACCTCCAAAGAAGGAGACTCCACCACACTCCTTGGCAGCAAATTCCACTGTCGAACAGCTCTTACTGTCAGGAAGTTCTTCCTAATGTTTAGGTGGAATCTTCTTTCTTGTAGTTTGGAACCATTGCTCCGTGTCCGCTTCTCTGGAGCAGCAGAAAACAACCTTTCTCCCTCCTCTATGTGACATCCTTTAATATATTTGAACATGGCTATCATATCACCCCTTAACCTCCTCTTCTCCAGGCTAAACATGCCCAGCTCCCTTAGCCGTTCCTCATAAGGCATCGTTTCCAGGCCTTTGACCATTTTGGTTGCCCTCCTCTGGACACGTTCCAGTTTGTCAGTGTCCTTCTTGAACTGTGGTGCCCAGAATTGGACACAGTACTCCAGGTGAGGTCTGACCAGAGCAGAATACAGTGGCACTATTACTTCCCTTGATCTAGATGCTATACTCCTATTGATGCAGCCCAGAATTGCATTGGCTTTTTTAGCTGCCGCGTCACACTGTTGGCTCATGTCAAGTTTGTGGTCAACCAAGACTCCTAGATCCTTTTCACATGTACTGCTTTCAAGCCAGGTGTCACCCATCTTGTATTTGTGCTTCTCATTTTTTTGCCCAAGTGCAATACTTTACATTTCTCCCTGTTAAAATTCATCTTGTTTGTTTTGGCAAGCAACTTTACAAGTCTGAAAAGATGGAAGCAATTATGAAGCGGCACAATGGTTTGCTTGAACAATAGCAACAAAAGAACAAGCCACAAGTTATGCCTAAGCCCTCAGGTGAACAAAGAAACACGGGAAGCAGCCATATATTGAATCAAATCATTGTTGACTCCCTATTTTCTAGCTTAGTATTTTCAACCCTGACTGGCAGCCAGGGTCTTCCCTAGCCCTACCTGAAAATGCCTGGGATTGAACCCAGGAGCTTCTGCATGCAAAGGATGTACTTTACTATTGAGCTACAGTCATTCCCATAGAAATTAGCATTTTGCATCCAGGCCTGTAATATTAGAGGGCACTTTTATAGTCATTGCATCAGCAGAGGAGTTCATAGAAGACATTTTTAAGTCTCGGGAAATCTGAAAGGTTTGACTAGCTGCCATTTGCCAAAATGGACTTTCCTACCTGTTCCTTCCTGCTGTTGCTCCCTGACTTCTTGGAAGCCTGTTCAGTTCTGTAGAATGGTGTTCAGTGTAGCATGGGCAATGCAGCTGTAGGGTTGGAGGAAAACCAGCAGAAACAGACATCCAGCCCCTTTGCATGAGTGTAAACACCTTCTGGTTGACTCTGCTGGATCCAAACCTGTATGAATTACATTTTTAAAAATTTTACAGGTTAAGACAAGATAATTACAATAAATGTATAATTACAAGAGAAGTTTTGTTAAGTAAGTGAAGTACCAAATATACTCAAGCCAGATATTGTGATGGTAGATCCATCTCAACTTAATATCAGTCAATAACACAAGCATAAAATTCACTACATAACAGTTCCATACACAGTGTCACCAGTCATGGCAGGGCCAGAAGTTCTGAGGTTGAAGTTAAGAATGGATTTGTCAGTTTTTGTTTTTCTCAGTTACTCATTTTCCATTCTTGAGGCCAGTTCTTCACATTTCTGCAAGAATTAGCAATTCAGTGTATTTTAAGTGCATGAACATTCATCAGCATCTTATTGAAAATTTCTCTGAATATACACAGTTTTGCAAGTAATGCCCCTAATATAAAGTCATTTATATGTTATTTCTACAAATATATGCATTTTATACACATATTCCCCCAAATGCACCATTTTGTGCACATTGTTTGGTTAAGAACTGCATTTTAAAAAACAGCGAATTTCAAAGGATAGCTGTGATTCAGTTTGTGTATTCTTTCGGAAACTGCAAACCAGGAAGGTTGGCATTAAAATCCTCACCAAGTTGAATTTCTTCTACATCCTCTTCTACATCCTGTGAGTTGGAACCCAGCATACTGTATCCAGAGGACTTTTTGAGCAGTGCAAAAGCATTTTCTTCTGTGCAGACCTGCAATTGTTTTTCCTTTGCAGGAAGAGTTTTCTGTAGCTAGCGTTTCTCCCTTTTTTTGTAGAGATTGTAGCACACTCCATGCTACAATGGAATAGTTGCTGGTGCCAATTCTGTAACAAGTTCTCTTGGCTCACAAGCACTTGCTCTTTGATAGACATGAAAGAGCTACCTGATCAGATTTTGGGCGTCTGCCCTAGAAATGTGGAATGGCTGCAAGGCACTCAAGTAGCATGATTAATTAAGCTTTATTTTAAATGACTCCTGTAGGGGTTGACTAAAGCAGGTGGCTTAATAGAAGAGGGTGTTTGAGAAAGAGTCCTTTTTATACATCTTAAAAATAGCTTCTGTGATGGATGCTAGAAAGAGCAGATCACAGAAAGGCTATAGCCAGTCTTTAACACTCCTTCTAAATGAATGGAGGTTGACATCACAGGACACTTGGCAAATGAGGACAAGGGGGGGAAACAGATCTCAATAATAGCTTTTGCTGTTCACCATCACAAGACACTGAGAAAAACATTTGAGGCTTTGGTGAGTGTGTTTTCTTCCAAGCTGGTTTGACCAATAATAATTAGGTAGAATGAGATGATGGCCAAGTAAATCTGCATCCCCAGTTCTGAAGGAGTAGCTGCGCTGTTGCCCAGCAAAACAAAAATGATGATACCAGTGACATTTTGAAGATACTAAATATATTGTGGCAAAAGCTTTCGTGTGCATGAAGTAGTTGTGCAGCTATAAGCAGCTTCCTGCAGCCTTGTACCCTGCAAATGTTCAGGACCACAACTCCCACCAGCTCCCCATATCATGACCGATGGCCAGGGATGTTGGAAGATGTAGTACAAAACACCAGGCAGACCCCAGGCTAGGGAAGGCTGAAGTAGGGGAAGAAAGGTTTCTTTCTTGTTTCTCTTACAAAGTGAACCCAAGACCTGTGTTCTTAGGTGGGGAATACTTCAGCAGAATGGAACAGTGATGTATTTTAGTGCAGGGCAGCTTATTGATAGCCAGCACACACCTGCTACTTTCAGCTTCTGTTCACATCCCTTCCAGGAACATAAAAACATTATAGTTTTCTGTGGTCTTTCTTGTTTACATCCTCCTTTTACAGTCACCTGATTCTCGGAGAGGAATGGTCAACTGCTACCTTGGGGTTTTAGTTGTGCATTGTAATACGTGTAAGGTGTAGCAGGAAGAAATATCTTTTCTTTCATGTTGTAAATTACAGCATAATATTGCCTTGCTTGGATGATTTTACACTGTTTCATTAGGGAGGATGAAGATAATGCAAATAACTAGGATGGATTCAGTTCTGCCTCCCCCTAGCTTTAGATTTGTTTTTGTGTGGTGTTTTTGTCATTTACTTTCATGTTGTGAGTTAGGAGTAACAAAATAAAACTGAATAGGAATTTTTAAGCCTTGCCAGAATGAAATCTTTTCCATGACGATCCTATTAAGCCGTTCCTGCTCCTGTGATTTAAAAGTTGCAGTTAACAATGTTTTCTTTAATACTGTTCCAAGTTCTTTTTACCCAAGACCTTCAGTGTTGCTAAAAAAATTCTGCTGCTAGGTGCCTTACAAGTATCACAGTCTAAAAATTTAACGAGTTCTTAACGTCTGGCATTTATTTATTCCCTGGTGGTTTTTGAAATCTGGCCCGTTTATACATTGGTATATTTTCGACTGTGAAATTACTGATCTAAGAGTGGTCAGAGTGAAGAATTGTTTGAGGACTAGGAAAAGATATTTGATAATTCTGTTATGATTTTATTTATTTTATAGCACTCACATTTTACCAGCTGATTGACATAAATATACTCCTTAAAGCAGGGATGGGAAATCTGTGGTCCGGTGACTATAGCGGGATTCCAGTTCCTAGTGAGCATGGCCAATGGTAAGGGATAATGGGAAATGAAGTCCAGCAACATATTCAATTAAATTATAATTAAATATATATAATTAAAATTATTATTTTATAATTATTATTAATTATAATTAAATTATGTAAATTATAAATGAAAAGTTGAGTATAAAATACTCAAACTTTGCCCTCCTACTTTGTACTAACATATTTCTCAATATTGTTCATATGTGGCCCTCAATAATATCGTAATAGATCACTGGGCAACAATTTTTTACTTTTTGAATGTTGTCTAGATTTCTACAAATGATTTAGAGTATTTTTGCACTGCTGAATCAGGAAATGGCATCCGTTTCTCTCCATCAGGTCAGGTTTTTGTGCTATGTTGATTTGAAAAAAATCAGATCTTGTGACAAAATCGATTACATTTTTGTGGCATTATCAGCTGATTTTTGTCAACACATATCATCCTAAATATGTTTTAAGAGAAAAAAATGTTTTTCCAACAACATATATTGATTACCTGATAGAAACATCGATTACTGTAAACTGAATGGTGGGCATTGATAAAGGTAAGTACACGTAAATTGCACGTTGCTTCACCATTTTTCAAACTTCAGGGCTTGAACTTCCGTTTCTTGGAACTCCTGGAATGCTCAGCGGCAGGGAGGTCTCTCTTCAGAGTCCAACAGTAGTCAGCCATCATGACTGCGTCCCAGCGACCCTGATACCTGGTCTCCATCTCTTTCATGTCCTGATGGAATCTCTTCCCCTGCTCGTTACTCATTGAACCCAGGTTCTCAGAAAACCGGTCCTTATGTGAAAATAGGTAGTGCATCTTGACGCTCATGTTGCAGCCCAGGTTTCTGAAAGCAGTCAGCATGTTGTTGACAAGTTCTGCGTAGTTTCTGGCCTTATTGTTGCCAAGAAAGTTCTTCAATACCAGAACAAATGCCTTCCACGCTTTCAGTTCCACTTTGTTCATTGACTTTCCGAACTCTGGATCTCTGATGAGCTGACGGATCTGAGGACCGTCAAAGATGCCAGCTTTCAACTTCTCCATGGTCAATCCTGGAAAAGCCTGGCACAAGTAAGTGAAGCAGTCACCATCCTTGTCCAGAGCCTTGGTGAACTGCTTGATTAAGCCGAGCTTGATGTGCAGCGGTGGGAAGAGTATTCTGTCTCTGTCCACCAGAGGGTTGTTGATGACGTTCCTTTTTTTGCAAGGCACCAATTCCTCCCGCACAGGCCAGTCCTTCTTCGTGTAATGCTGAGCACGGTCCCTATTATCCCACATGCACAGAAAACATGGGTACTTGGTGAAGCCAGACTGTTGTCCCAACAGAAAGTTCACCATCTTCAGGTCAACACAAATAAACCACTTATGCTGATCATAACCAATTTTCTCCAGCACATACTTCACCGCTTCATAGTTCTCCTTCAGTGTACTCGAGTGAGCCAGGGGTATAGAGGCAGACTGGTTGCCGTTGTGTAGCAGAACACATTTCAGTGATCGCTTGCTGCTGTCAGTGAACAGTCTCCAATCTTTGGGTTCGTACTGTGGCACTCCAAGCTTGAGCAGAAGCTGCGCAATATCTGCACAGTACACCAAGTCCTTCTCTTCCGAGAAAAAACAGAGGTACTCTTGGTGCCTGTTGCGGAAGAAGTTGATGCGAGCACTGTCAGACAGGAGGTTTTTTTTCCTTCAATCTGGTTGCCAACAGGTCGGCAGAGTCCTTTGACAAGCTGAGGTCGCGAACTAGATCATTCAACTCCTTTTGGGAAAATGGATGTGGAGCATCATCTTCAAGAACCACTTCTTCTTCTTCATGTCCTTCAACACTGGAGGCATCTTCGTCACTAATGTCAGGAAGTTCTCCGAAGATAGGCACTGGAATTTTATCACAATGAGCTACAGGACGACGTGCTGATTGAAGATCAGGATACTTGAGGCTGCTCCGGTTCTTTCTGTTGATCCCAGTCACATCAACAGCGCAGAAGTAGCAGTCAGTGACTCCCTCCAAACCATTGGAATTCCAAAGTTCAGACTCCTCTTGCCATTGGTCCACCCATGTAGAGTCTCGGTGCATGCCTTGCACACCATGTGTGGCGCCCAAGCTTTATCCTGGTCACCAAGTTTAATACCAAAATAACTTTGCCGCACCAATTTATGGAAGATTTCGAGGTTTTATGACTTCAAACTGTTCCCTTTTCGACATAATCACTGAATACTTCTTGTCATTAAAATAATCATTTCCAATCGAAACAATTATTCGACATGGCATTTTACCCCCACCAACTTCTTCTAAAATGCTCCACACAAGCGTACATGTGAACAAAAACGTAAAAAAACGACATGTGGCCATAGTTCAAAAACTTGACCTGATTGAGCAAAACCAATGTGATTTTTGGATTCAGCGCATCAGATTTGTCAACTGAAAAAATGCAGACAACAAATTTGTTGTTGACCATTGTTGTTGACCATTATAATCTTAGTTATTTTAGTTGGTTAGTGTCTGACATGACTCATAGGTAATGTCAGTAAATTGTTTAATTATTAATTATTTGATTAATGATTTGTTAATATTATTTTTATTAAGGCTGTTCTATTTACATATTCTGTATAGTGGAAGAGTGATTAATACAATAATGTTGATTTAAAGAATTAAAAAGGATGAAGGAAATTATATAGCATATGGATGAATAAAAGCATATTCCACTGCCCATCTCTGTGTTTGATCTTTCAAATAATAAACAACTAGGTTCCCTTTGTTTCACATTTTACTATGGTGAGGTCTGTGTCTTATGCAGGAGAAAATAGACGCCACCCTATGGAGTCTATTTTAAATCTGTACACCCTAATGGCTGCTCTCTATAAGGAGGCACACATGCCCCCTCCATACGTTGAATGAATACACAGAGAGTGATCATAGGGTCACATGGACTAGCCCCACCCACAGCCGTTGTTATGCACTTTGCCAGTGCTTCCCTGATTAATGTTGCCTGGAAGAGATATCCATGTGAACAGGAGTACATGTAGAGAACTATTACATATTAGGAGGAATTAGGAGGAATCCTAACAAGACAGTGTGGGTGGGGCTAGACCATGCAGCCTCTTGGTGAAGAGGAGGTGCTGCTGGTCTTCTCCCACCCTTATTCCCAATGTAGATCTTTATTTCTGCCTTGTTCCTGATGTAGATCTTCACTCACCCCTTCTTCCCTGGTGGGGAGGCTGCTATTTTGTGGTTCACTTCAGCTGCCAAAATGTCTTAGGTGATAGTATGCTAGGATCCATGAATTGCTGACAATTCTTCTTCTCATTTTTTTACATGGCCATATAATGTGAAATAGTGACCTGAAAATAATTGGGAGCAAATGCCTAGAATAAGCCATATTAGAAGAAAACATTGCTGTCAGAGCTGTGCTAATTTGAGAGTTGTTGTTGTTTTTTAAATCTTGTAAAATTCTCTTTCTTTAAAGAAAAAAAACTTTATTTTTTTCCAGGTTTCCTGGAAGGCTCCTTTCATACTGAATGGAGAAATACTTAGTTATGAGATCCGCATGCCAGACCCTCGAATCACCCTTACCAGCAACTTATCATCTTCAATGAACCACGTAGTAACCAATCTAATCCCTTTCACAAACTATTCAGTCACCATAGTGGCTTGCTCTGGTGGCGGTGGCTACATTGGAGGATGCACAGAAAGTCTGGCTACATACGTGATGACTCATCCAACCCTCCCCCAAGGCATTAGTCCATTGTCTGTGACCCCAATCAGTGAATCATTTATTGCGGTTTCCTGGCAACCACCATCCAGGCCCAATGGGCCCCACATAAGGTAATGTAAATAGCAACATATGCAACTTCATGAAAATACGGGTCTGTACATATGCCCAGAGAAATTGTTTTTAAGCTGTGGTCTCAGGAACCCTAGGGTTCTTTGGAAGGTTTCCAGGGTTTCCTGAAGTAAAATGTTCCATAATGGCAGAGAAGACTGCTGGCTCACCACAGGACCAGGGAGATGTTGAGTATTTCTGTGGGATATTTTCTCATCATTTGAGGACTAGTAGGCTTCTCCAGGGCCCTGAAATGTTTCCCAATATAATCCATAAGGTGTCCTGTGGCAGACAAACCAGCCTGGAACAGATTATAGTTCTAGATTTGGACACTATGAAAGCAGAATTCCCATTTGTTCGTTATCTGAGACCATCTTTTTTGCGATGTGTTTTCTGTCCTTAAGATGGTTCCATATTTTTCTGGAAGTTCAGCCACCTTCACTTAGATCCCAAAGTCTTTTGTTTTGGATTGATGTTGGCCAACATAACAATGGAGCGAGAAAGAGCTGATCAAAAATGCAGGTGCGGAAGAGTTTGCCAATGCACCACATGTCTGTAGAATCAAAGTTTCAATCTTTCTATGTTGGCTGTCTTAGACCTTCCTGTTCCTATCTACAAAGCAGTTCTTCCAGTGTAGCCCTGGAATGACCCTCTGGACTTCAGAAAAAAGGAAATTATGCATATGTTATGATATCTTATTCTCTTTCTTGCTTAATATGTAACTATGAGACATTCCAGCAGGCTAATTGCATGCATTGCAGAATAATAAAATAGTCAGGTTTGGGAAGCAATCTACATTACTGTATATATTTACAGCATGATTCTCTCACCACTGGTAAGAGAAGCAACACAACATAACCTGCACCTGAAAACTTCATTTTCTTCATGGTGTGCCATGCTGCTTCCAACCAGAACAACCACTGAAGCAGTTGCTCAGCACAATGTGTTGGGGAGAGAAGAGGATAGGGCGCCTGCCACCAGTGGAGGCGATTTGTACGCAGTCACTATCCAATGCTTTAAAAGATTATGATATTTCTCATGGCTTCTACATCAAATTACAGAGAGACCAACCAGAACTAAATAATTCTGCGGGTTTTGGGAGGCGGGGAGGAGAGGATGGTTCTGTTGACATTGATAAACTAATAACATTGAAATGGTTCCTATGATGTGAAGACAGCAGCATATTTTGGTGATGTTAACTTTGGAATTCAGTTTCTCTGGTTGCTCTCTTGGGATAGAGGTGACATTTATACAAAGAGAAAGAAACTTGCAATTCACAAATGAGTTGAAATTTCAATACGTGAGCTTGAGTCCCTTTACTATAGTTGATTTCAACCAAAACACTGGTCTGTTGACTGTAATAAACTGAGGGTGGCGGTGATGAACTGAATCACTATAACAAAGCAATATTAAGAGCACAACCCACAGCTTATTTATTTCATTGTCATTCCTAAATAGCCTAATCTAAATGTGCTCCAATGCAACAATTGTCTATTAGTATTTATTTCTGAATTTTATACAGTGCTGTGTATATGCAGTTTACTGTGGTTTAAAGTTCCTTCAGTTCCTTAATCTACATTGCCAGTGTTCACATGTGCATTGATTAATTATAGCAAACAAGTATTTGAATGTAATCATACATATAACTGCATCGAGATTATCTGTGGGTGGAGTTTTAATACCAATGCATGTGTGTATCTGTGGGCCTTAATGAAACATCACAAAAAACAAACTGGACGTGTTGAGATTGTACATATTTTAATTATTTATTAGTTAGTTACATTTCTTCCTTTCCTCCATGAAGGGTGCCCAGAGCTGTTAACAACCTAAAATCAAATAAAACAATATACAGTAATTAAAGTTACACTGATAAAAATAACAATACCTCTCCCCTTCTGAAGACCTGAACAAATTCAGATGCCTCCTGAACATGGTCTGGGAGGTTTACCCTGGGAGGGAATTTCAGAGCAGAGTGTATTCCCCCTCTCCTTGGCATCTGCAGCAAACGGACTGAAATAAGGGCCTTGTAAACTGTAGGTTGCGGCATATGCAGAATGGCACTCCTTCAAGTACTTGAGTCCCAAATAATTTAGGGGTTTGCACACTAGTACTAATGTTTTGAATTGTTCCTGGTATCTCACTGGCAGCCAGGGCAGCACTCTTAAAATGAGAGTGATGTTCTTCCTGTGAGAACTCCACTCCGCATTCTACATTACGCACTAGCTGCATCTTCTAGATCAGGCATGATCACTGGTAGATCACTGGACGCTGAACAACTGTGGCCTGTCCTTTAAAAAGCTCAACATTTTACCCCCTTCCTAAAAAAAGCTCAACAACTTTGACCCGAACTCCCAAAAAGGGGGTAGATCACTGCCTGTTTTTAACTCTGTGAGTAGATCGCAGTCTCTTGGGAGCTGGCTACCCCTGTTCTAGATCATCTTCAAGGGCAGCTCCATGTAGAATGCATTGTAGTAATTTATATGGAAAGTTATCAAAGCATGAATTATTGTGGCCAGATTATCTTAGTTCAGGAACAGTCATAACTGAAGAACCTGCTGTAACTGGGCATTATTTGCCACTGGATCAACCAGTGCTTCAGGTGAGAGTTTGGCATCAATGACTACCCTATACTTTGAACCTTTTCCTTCAGGACATGTCAGCTCTTTTGAGAACTATTCACTCACAGGACCCCCTATTTTATCGATCTCAGTTTATTGCCTTTAGACGTTGGCTGACCACTGTACAGCCTCTTTCAGTTCTGGTGGGATGGAGAGGTGGAGATACAGTTGCGCCATTTTGTGTGATGTTTTCTGAAGATGGAAGTGTGCCTTAGTAAAACACTGCACAAGACAAATCTTGGCGCAATCATGCGTACAATCACGTCAAGCTTGCTTTTGTTGCGGTGTTTTATCAATGGCCCTGTATGCATTGGTAAAACCAAACTGTGCATGATACAATCCTAGAATTTATTTTATAAATTCGCTTAAATTTAATCAGAAATCAGGAGGAATAAGTCAGACCTTCCATTCTCCCATTCACTCTTCCAGTCAGTCAGCATGCTGTATATTTTTACAAGATACTCCATACCTATAACCCCTGTTTTGCTATCTCACACCATACACAATGGTTATTGAACACATTCAGTCCTGATGATGGGCTCTTAGATTTCTTCCCCCACCAATATTTTCCTACAGGTCAGGGGTATGAGCCTGCTGATACCTCTATCTTGTCTGTGGATGCTGTCTTTTTGGCTACTGACACTCACTAGTATTCACCTTGGAACATCAAAAATAAAGGTAGTGATGGTTACAGTAGGGCCAAGAGAATTCTTGAGACAAGTAAGGCACATCCCCAAAGGTCATTGGTTTCAAGCCTGTTTGTCAAAACTCTCAGTCACAATGAGCTTCCAGAAAGTTTTCGAAGCTGTTGTAATTAAACCAATTCTAGCCAGTTTAAATTTGCATTGTGGATATAGCTTCAACTGTGAATTCACTTGTACAGATTCCATTGAGCTTTTCTTCCTTAACGTGAACTGTGCTGCACTAAATTTAAGTCAAGTTATCCTGAAAGGTTATGCAAATGCTTAATGTTATAAATCATTAAATACTCTCAGATTCTTTTTTTTTCCTAATAAAAGAAGTGTTGTGAAACATATCGTCATCCGTTTTGAAACTCATTAGGTAAGTTACAAAAAATGTCAAATCCTGAAACGTGTTTTTTTTAAAAAAAAAAACTTTACAGTTGTAAAAACAAAATAGTGTGTGACTTTTAAAAGCAACCTGATTTTTGTGTAATAACATTAGTTGAGATAATCCCAGCGTTCTGCTTGTCTTTTGTGTTAGATATGAGCTCCTGAGACGTAAAATCCAGCAGCCACTTGCATCAAATCCCCCTGAAGATTTAAATCTCTGGCACAATATTTACTCAGGAACTCAGTGGTTTTATGAAGATAAGGGTCTTAGCAGGTGAGATTACAAAAACTATAAAAACAAATGCTGGCATTTTGTATAGACTATGCTTAATAGTTCAAAGTGTTGCTCATGTCTCTGTGTTGTGAACATGTTAATTATGTAATGAAATATTTTCTGTCATCTCCTTTGGCATTTGCCATTATTAACACACCTGGGTTTTTGCTGTTTTGTGACTCCTGCATGTTGCGTGCGATTTTTGTTCTGTTTTAAAGAGCATCAGGCTCTGGAAAGCAAGATTTGAGCTACCAGGGTAGCAGGCAAGCCATTTACACATATTTAATTTTAAAGTCAAATCATACAAGCACCGGCTTACACATTGACATGCAGGGCATCTGCGCAGCAGGAATCTGCACTGTAAATTAGTGATGTGTTTGCCTAGGAAACAAGGCTAGCCTAAGGCATTTGCTGCCTGAGGTGAAGGACAAGATGGTAGCCCCTTCCATTCTAAGTGGACTGGTAGCTCAGTCTTCGACACTGATGACAGGAGAGTGTTCTCCACCATACCTGAGGACAGCTGGCTGGCTCAAGGGTTACAGGACAGGCTTTATGACACCAATAGTTGATATCCAGTAGAGGGGAACAGTTGAAGTGCTCAGAAGGAACAGCCTGGGGAGGGGGCTGCCATTAGGGATGTTGGATAATTCCAACAAAAAATCAAATGGAAGCGGAAATTGCCTGTGTTTGTTTATTAGTCCTGTGTTCAGAACAGAAATCAGTCTGCTGAATATGATCAGTATACACTGTTGTTCCTTTTACTCTGCAAATGATATTTCCTTTGCATTGAGATGGAATAACTAACGACAATGTACCCAATTAATTGCATAAATTATGGGAGTGACCTAATTTTGCCATAACATTCAGCGAGCGGAGTAACATAGGATGGAATTCAAAAATGTGCTAATATTATGCCAGTCAAGGCATAATTTCCAATAGGAGCCCAATGTCAGGGCTTACCAACCCTTATTATCATGCCTTTTATCCACCTCCATATAGCACCCCGTCTCCTTTTGGCATTGTAAAGAAAAGATTCAGATAACTGTTTCTTTCCCTACATATGACCAAATGTTGCTGGGATTGAAGTGAATTGGAGGTGGAAACCCAGGAGGGAAGGAGAAATTAAAATGCCCTCTGTGCTAGTTTCCAGTTGGAGATTGTTCTCTTAAAAGCAAGTTTAGGTTGCAAGCAGAAAAGGGAACATTAACATCACGTATCATTTCAGCATCAGCAATACTGGACAAGATTCTCTGAAAGACAGCTAGATATAGAGAAGATTATCCATGGGCAGGACGTTTGAGAACAGTGTTGTAAGATAAATTTGTAGTCATTTTGTCGTGTGTCTGTGTATCCAGAAGGAAATCTCACTGTAGGAAATACAGATAACTCTGGAGTAAGTTAATGAGCATAGGGAGGAAGGGGAGGATTAACTGATAGTCTGGGAATGGTGGGAGTACTGTAGACTGGCTGCTACTACAGGGATGAAGTGAAGTTTGAAAGAATACTAGTCAAAGTACAACTTAGATTAAGTATGCTTTTTTGTTAAGGGTGCAACTCTTTACCCCACCCCACCCCAAAAAGAAAGAAAAATGAATGCATCCACCTCTACACTTTCTTTCTCCAAAAATTGCAGATGGCTGGGGGTGAGGGGATTATCCTGGTTAGGATTGCGGCTTATTGGAGCAGGCTTTCGGTCACCCCCCACAATGCCATTTTCCCACCAAAGGGTAACCTTGAGGATGCTATCTGCCCCAAAGGTGTTATTTGTCGTGCACAATTCCACATCCACTGAGTTTATGGATGGGAAGGAGTGGGGTTCTAATTCCTAATAGGGACCTGTACGTGTACAACTTTTATATGTTTAGGCTCTGACCCTTTACTTCTGGTTGTTGTTTGAAAGAGATTAAAGGGGAGAAAGGGTTTTCTCTAGTTATAACTTTTTTTAAAAAAAAAATATAGTGTTTAGATGAGGCTATCCTTTCACACTCACACATTCATTCATTGGCAGTTATAGCACACATTGCTTAAACTTACACAGCTGTATTATTTGAAACGTTGAGTTTTTATATTTGGCTGGGATCAGCTGATGAAGCATAAGGCAAATACTGTTAGGGTGGGATGCAGAGCTTCAGATCAGTGGGTTTTCCCAAAGAGGAAAAAGCACCATTGAATCAACTTTATATCTAAGTCCTGGCAGCTTGCCATTGCAGTAATTGCATCTTGAATTGAGCTGTAATCCCTCACTACTTTGGAAAACAATAACAATCCTATATGGCATCTTACTTTGTTTATTGTTACTGTGCTAGTATTGGCCTAGTATTTCAAGCAAACCTGTAATTCTTTGTCCGTGGATCTCAAACAGTATAAAGAAGCACCTTTTTAAAAGAAAAGAAAAAACAGACTTTTTTTCTCATGGTTAGTAAAACAATATAATACATGTTTAGCATGCCTCAACTCTTCAAAGGATATATATTTTTCTATTTCTTTTAATGGTATTAATCCTTTAGGTACACAACATATGAATATAAGACCATAGTGCACAATGAGGTTGGATACACATCGAGTGAAGAAGTGGTCGCTACAACATTGGCGGGTTTTCCAAAGAAGGGAAGTAACGTCACTGCACAACCTCTTAACCATACTGCTATAGAAGTGAAGTGGTCCACCCCAAGTAAGTGCCCTTGTTATTTTGACTCTCAGTCAGGGCTGGGCTGTTTCCCACATGTATGTGGATTGCTTGATTTCTCTGCACTTAAGGACAGATAGCAGAATATGAGAACTTTGAGGGAACGTTTTGCAATCAAAAGGATGTGAAAGTTTGATCTGTGGTGTCAGATCTGTGTTGGTATATTCACGCATGCGAGTTAATAGGCCAGGCTGGTTAACAGGACCAGGTCTGGCCTGCCAAGCTGTTTCTTATGACCCACCTTCCCCGCATTCAGTTTACTGGCAGTGAAGTCATTCTCAGCGATGGGATCAGTATCCCTCTGCCCCACCATTGTTTCCTAGATGGGAAACATTGGGAGAGACTGACATGCTCCTTCCTATTGCAGAGTGCTCTGACTTGCTACAAAACTCATTCTGTGCCACAGTTAAGCAGCTGAGAGGTGCATCGTAGGTAACATTGAACTTTTCCTATTCCAATTTGCTGGGGGAGGGGCCTGGGATTTTACAACCTCCCCCCCCCCCTGAACAGATTGATGGAGAGCTAAAAAAGACTCTCATTAACCCCCTTCCCTCCTTCCCCACTACAGTGCTCTAGTGGGAATGAGATGATGGGGAGGTGAAGTGTGTGTGTGTGTTTACCAAGCGGGTTTGTGGTCTGTAGGGGTACCATATGTTTAGTGAAAGTGTAGTCTCTATGTGTGCGTCCCTTGCATGTGTGTGATGTGCGAGCAAGAGAGTGAATTTGGGTTGAGCAGTTCCTGCTTTGCTGCTCACACTCTCTTATGCTTTATGCATGTCCACCCCTGGATGTGGCCCTTGAAAGGGTTGACCAATAACAAATGCAACCCTCAGGCCTAAAAAGGTTAGCCGCCCCAGCATTAAGTGAAGTTGCACTCATCAAGCGTAGGTCATCCGTATATGAGCTAGCTCCAAGTCATCCATTTTCATGATTTACATTGCTCAGGTGAGCTGAACGATCATTGGCATCTTGTTTAAGAGCTAAATGCCTTCGAAATGATGGAAACAAAACCTGGGAAGAAACCAGCCCCCTTTTCAACCTTGAAATTCCATATACGTATAATCATTGTATAGAAGAGAGGCAAGATCATGCCTGCTGTGCCTGCCCCTGCTCTCCATGTTTGTACAAATCTTTGGTTTGTACAATTTGTATGTTGTGGTCAATTATAATAAAATCAGAGCAGAATAAGACATAGATTCAGAGCTCTTGGGAGATTGGCACAATGACTTGCTGAAGCCAGTATTTTGGTTCAAACTCTTCTTCACATCCAGGAGAGTTATGGATTTTCTGTGCATGCAAAAGTACACATTTGTGCTGTGTCATCTTAAAAGGAACATATCCATTTAATCCAGATTACCTGTCCATCAAAGCAGTGGGTTAATTCTTCAATATGTACATGCAAATCTGTCTGTAAGCACTTGCTAGTGACTCTCAGCAAATATAGGCTCCTTATTTTATAATTGGATGCCTGAAGTAAGCATGCTTATAAAAACTGACAAACCTAATAGATCTGAAGCAGGCTGCTGAAGTTTCATTACTTTAGTAATCTGAACCTCTGACCTTCCAGATAGAGGTAATGCAATCTGGCTTCATTTTCATTCTTACTGCAGAAATTTCCTAGATATCTGTTTATGAATGCAAAGGTTAAACATCAAGTGAGGGTCATTAGAGCAAACCCTCATTTATTCTTTCATTGCTGGAATGCATTACACTAGGCAAACTAGCAATCTACCTTCTTCCAAATGTTTTCATTTTGTCACAGGCCTATGCCTTTCCCTCCAATAACTAGATCACTTGAAAATAGCTTTCTTTTATGTCTTTGTTTCTGGTGGGATCTTGAGAGAAAAACAGAAGTTGGGCGTACGTAGCTCCTGTTAAAATTGCACTATAGAAATAAAAGAAGTTGGAAACAAAAGCTCTGTTTAGATGGTATATCAGTGCACGGTCTCTCCACGCATTCGCTCAAATTCTGAACAAATCTACGCGGGTACAACTTTTCCTCTCCCCATACAACCAAGGAGCCTGCATTTTTCAGTGATCTAATTTCATGCAAAGAGCCTACATATGTATACACTCTGCAGACTGTCTCGCCAGAGTGGTGCATGCTCTGGTTATCTCCTGCTTGGACTACTGCAATGCGCTCTACGTGGGGCTACCTTTGAAGGTGACCCAGAAACTACAACTAATCCAGAACGCGGCAGCTAGACTGGTGACTGGGAGCGGCCGCCGAGACCATATAACACCGGTCTTGAAAGACCTACATTGGCTCCCAGTACGTTTCCGAGCACCATTCAAAGTGTTGGTGCTGACCTTTAAAGCCCTAAACGGCCTCGGTCCAGTATATCTGAAGGAGCGTCTCCTCCCCCATCGTTCTGCCCGGACACTGAGGTCCAGCTCCGAGGGCCTTCTGGCGGTTCCCTCACTGCGAGAGGCCAAGTTACAGGGAACCAGGCAGAGGGCCTTCTCGGTAGTGGCGCCCGCCCTGTGGAATGCCCTCCCATCAGATGTCAAAGCGATAAACAACTACCTGACATTCAGAAGACATCCGAAGGCAGCCCTGTTCAGGGAAGTTTTTAATATGTGACATTTTAGTGTATTTTTCATCTTTGTTGGAAGCCGCCCAGAGTGGCTGGGGAAACCAGCCAGATGGGCGGGGTACAAATAATAATAATAATAATAATAATAATAATAATAATAATAATTATACATTGCAGGTACTTGGGTTCTGTTCACACATTTGGTGAATGGGTAGGATGGGGCCCGTATGTGTGTGATTCCTACTTCTCCTATCTATGCACTGATATCCCCAAATGTGATTGAAATCCAAATAGGATTAGAGTCAGTCCTTTATGGTGTCGTAATTAAAAGTTTGACTTTGGAGCAGCTAAATTTGGTACCTCTTGGATTAAGTGGTTTGAGTAATGTGACCTTTATTTGTATTACAAACATTTGTCCCTGACTGATTTTTAATTTATTTGAAAAAGCATGTTTGCATACACGTTTGCTTCTTCCTTTAGGAAGAAGGGTGAGATATAGATTCAGTCCTCATCATCATCTCAGTAGCAATGATGCTATCATTTTCCTCAGATGCTTGGGTTGTGCTTGAAGTTAAGGATTTAGGGCATACTAAGATAAGCGCTCCTAAATTCCATTGTTTTCAGTACAATAATCACATGTTAACTAGAACAGAAAGTGTCCAAAATATTATTTTATGGCAGGGGTCAGCAAACCTTTTCAGCAGGGGGCCAGTCCACTGTCCCTCAGACCTTGTGGGGGGCCAGGCTATATTTTTTGGGGGGAGGAAAGAACAAATTCATATGCCCCACAAATAACTCAGATATGCATTTTAAATAAAAGCACACATTCTACTCATGCAAAAACACCAGGCAGGCCCCACAAATACCCCAGAGATGCATTTTAAATAAAAGGACACATTCTACTCATGTAAAAACACGCTGATTCATCTGCGGGCTGGATCATCCGCGGGCTGGATTTAGAAGGCCCCGGGTCTTAGTTTGTCTACCCATGTTTTATGGCATGATTTGTTCTTGAATTATAGTCAACCCTGTAGGTTTCATTTTTTTTATATAAATAATTTTTATTAACTGGCCAGTCACATCAAATTAAATCACATCACATAAATTCCAAATTACAAAGCCAAATTTTTAAATTTTGTTGGGGGAACCCATACTTCAAGATCCAAAGGGGGATTCAGATCATCTTCTTATTACTGCGTTAATGTCCAAATCAGTCCCAATCAGTCCAAACAAAATTCATAATTCTATCCAGTCTTATCTTGGTGTTTCCACATCATATCTTGTTCATATAATTTCTATTTTTCCTTTACGATCTCTTCTGTTAGTCTCCTTAAGCTGATAAGCAAAATAATAATCCTGTGTGGATTTCCCGTTCCTCCACTAAGTCCAGATGGTTTCCATATATCTCCTTTGTAGATAACATCGCTCTTTCCATCATAAATTTGGCATTTGTCGCTCTTAAGTCCCACCGATAAGTTGATCCACGATATGTAAACAACTCTATTTCTCTCTTTTTCCTCCCAGACCCAAGAGCTCCAACAATGCCTCCCAAAATGGCGACGGCATTTTTAACTGCGTCATTCCAAAACTCTTAGCTTTCCAGCTTCATCTTGAAACATTGCTTTGGTTTGAAAGTTTATCTCCACACAGCCTTAAATCCACAGCTTAAGTCCTTAGTTTCTGACTCATTAGGGGAGGGGATTCTTGTTAAATCACATAAGAAAAAGGAAGGCAGGTTTTTCCCCCCCCTCCCCCCTCAGTCATATCGTATCATGACGTATCTTCTCATATTTTATTCTTGTCTTGTTATCAAAGATCTCTTCTGTCAGCAGTCTTTACTCCCTTTTTCCTTGAAGCATGTGCAATTTATCTCGTCCAAATTGTTTCTTTTGAAGATGCTTGCAACTAGCGGCACGAATCAGGGACGGCGTCCAGGAGTGCCGGAATCCCACAGGAGGGCTTTGTGCCTAGTGCCCCCACCCCCACAAATTCGGGGGTGGTATAGGGCACAGCAGGCAAGGGCCGTCCCCCCCCCACAATCCTGGGGGGGGGTTAAGGAGGCTAATTACCCCCATCATAGCCTCCAAATTACCTCGTGTGGGTCGGAGAGATGTTATTGTCAGCCATCTTCCGATGTGCCACCTAGTGGCCCCCTCAACCCTGTAGGTTTCAATGCCACAATGCAAAGAATGCAATTCTCAACAATACTGGATGTGTGATGTCTGAGGATGCATCTTACATTTCAGTGATGCATGTGGGAACATGGTGTATGGCCCCAGACAAAGCCTACATTTGTTTGTTTGTTTGATTAGAATACTGGTACCACACCTTATAGCCTCCAGAAGGCCCTCAAAGTAACTCACAAAAGAATACAATCACATTCAAATGTAATATCAGAAAAAATAATAATAGCTTGGTAGCCATATGGTGCCAGGTTTATTCAGACAGCATTCTGCTCTCATACTGGTGTTGTCAGGCAGCAGCTTCCACTGAGTACCTCCTGGGGCGAGGGAGTGGGGGCCAAACAGCCAAATCTTGCTCATTCCATGATAGAGGCAGTTCTTCATGCTGAAGGCTATGAATGAAATTTTTGCTTCCATGATGCTTATTTCTCTCTATGATTGGCAACAGCTGAAGAGTCCTTTAGGGTGTGGTTTTTTATGAATCAATAATTTGGAACTTTGCCCGGATGTAATTAGTGAAATAGACAGCCATGTGCATTCCCTCCTGACCTGGAATCAGTATGTGCAAGGAGTGGTGGATGAATGTCCCCAAGGCATGGTCTTCCCACCCAGCATTCAAGGCAGTTCCCAAGAGGGGCTTAGGAATCCAAATTACGTATACATCATAGAATAGTTGGTTTACTCCCATGCTTCTAATATATTTGGCACTGACAAGATTAGCTGTACCTTGGTGCCTAGTCGCTAGGCTCAAAGTCCACAGTTTCATGAGTGCAAGCCTTTGCAGCAAGTCTATTGCATATATAACCAGTGTTACCAGTAAACTTAATACTGTACCAGAACGTGCAAGAATATTATTACTTGTCCTTTCATTTCCAGTTTCTCCCCCCCCCCCCAATATTATTGGGATTTTTTTAAAAAAATTAATTAATTCTACAGCCTTGCAAGATGTTCAAGGAAATATTGAATATTATGTCCTCTCCTGGAACACCGCTGGCCATGACAACACCAGGAGGATCCCCGCCAGTGAAAACCTAGCTGTCATTGGAGAACTACAACCTAACACAGAGTATTGGATTTCGCTTCAAGTCTTCAATGGGGTGCACAGCATCACAAGTGAGGTGGTGCATGTGAGTACATCAGACGGAGGTAGGTTTAGTACTGGATGCAGCCTGGCTTAAAATCTGAGAATGAAATTGATTGATTTTTGTTAGGGTTGAGATCAGTCATCCTTCCATTATGAAATTTCCGGTATAAGAGGGAAAAGGACTAAAACGCTAAAATGCTTAAGTGCTGGTTGTCATCAAGTGGCCGATCAATAAAAGGTCCCACTGAGACAGCAGCACAAAGCTCTAATAGCGGATATTAACCCACTTTGTTCTCATCCTGCCCTGTTCACTACTATCCGTGTGCTCAGTTTGGAGCTGAGTTCATGTCAATAAACGGAGAGATTTAAAAAACAATTAATGGTTTTTAAAAAGATTTGCTCTGCGAAGCAGTGTGCTTTTGACATGACAGTCAACTTTCAGGCCATTCCTGAGTCACCAAAAATGGAAGGTGTAAACCCCACTCTCTGGGAGAATTTCCCCATGAGTCATTTCCAAGTCAGTTAGCAAGCGGGAGGGAGGGAGGGAGGGAAGAAAGCAACTTGTGAATCTGAAATGTGTTTGGAATGGCCTTTCTAATCTTTTTGGCTTTATAAAGTCTCATTATAAACATTATAATATCATTACCTCAGAAGCAAGTGTTCCAGGTCATTAGCAAAGCACTTTAAGTGGGGATTGCATTTCCTTTGCAATGCCAAAGGTCAGCCCCCTTTTGTTTATAAAATAGAACTCCTTGCGAGTGCAATTTTTCAACTGGTTAAGATGGACCTACGAGATGAAAATAGGTCTTTTTGCATAGCTATTTCTGACATGCTTAAATAATTTGTGTAATTTAACGCTAAAGAAGATTTTGAAGAGGAGGAGTGAGGCTTCATCATTATCCTTGGTAATCAGCATTCAAAACCATTTACATAATAACAGTATTGCACGTTGCTTCTCATTGCCCAAGTTACAAGGCTGCTAAAAGCTATTGATATGTCACTTTTCGCCACAGAGTGCATTTAAAGTTGCTGCTTTAGGAACAAGATTGCTGTTTGGGCATGTGTGAAGAATGAAGCCAAACCAAATAATTGTGGATGGGGCCACACAGATAAGTGAATAATTTATCATTGTATCCCACTGGTCGCATTCTGCTAAAGATGAAGGCGATGCTGGTGGTATAAAGCGCTTTACCACCATCTCCCACTGTTTCTGACTGAGATTATAATAAGCCAATTTAGAGAGGAATACAGACAGTGATAACTTCATCAGAGGCAAGCAGATAAGCAGCAGACCCTCTGCTAAACCCAAATTCTAATCTGCATTTGGTTAAACACATGATTTTACAGAGACAGCTGGAGTTTATTCAGCTTCTTCCTTTATTTCTAGAGCCGGAGGGCATGTTCCCTCCAGAGGTTGTCATCATCAACAGTACAGCTGTACGTGTCATCTGGACATCGCCTTCAAACCCAAATGGTGTTGTCACAGAGTATTCTGTCTATGTAAATAATAAGCGATACAAGACTGGAATGAAGGCACCCGGGTCTCTGCTTTTAGGAGATTTGTCTCCATTCACTGTTTATGATATACAGGTTTGAACAACCTTTTTTTTTTATCTATACGTATGCTGTAGCTGATTTTACATAATTGGGGTGGGAGAGTGCTCTGCTTTTCATTGGTATTTCAAGGAACAATTCTGAATATATACAAAAACATGCAAATCTAATAACCACATAAGCATTTATTGTAGTATGTGTATATATATATTTATCTGATGGGAATTCTATATAGACACACATATAAATGGTTTCATATTTTTAAATCAATGGGCTCACAAGCAATTTTTTTCTGAGCATACATTTTATTTTTGCATCTGTGTAACATACTCGTATTTTCTTCTATCTCAAGAACATCAAAACTACATCTCCTCTGATACCATAATACTAAACTTACAATATATATTATAAAGAGACAACAATCCTACTCCTACTCATTAAAACAAAATTGTAATTGTTTTAGAAACATCAGGCATGCATAATACATCAACCTAGAGAAATAATGGTATTGCATTCGTTAGCCTTTTATCATCCTTCCCCTCCTCCGTTCTCTTTGTGGAACAGGCTGATCTCAGCCATGAAATCCTAGTCTTCTAAAAATATCATTAATTTTTAAAACCTTTCTTTTCCTTCTTTTTCCTCCTCTTGTCTCCTTATCCTTGGGTTACCCCAAAATCTATATGTAATTTTCAGGTTTTTTGAATTATGTTCAAGACAAGAGCTTACAACTATTTCCCCTGTAATTGAATTGCATTTATTTCTTGAACAGTTTGTTTTGCTTTAATTGCAACTTTCCCGTTTTGTTTGTCGCATTCAGACTTGGCTTAGTCTGAATTATGTATGGGCAGGTCGTAACAGTAATCATGTATACTTTGTCCTAAAATTTGCATCCCGTTGCAGCGTGCCATAAATAACCGTCACCCAGAGGCACACCATAACAGATTTCTATGTTCCAACCCCTCTGCAACATCAGGCCCCCACCTCCATTAATACACATATGACTTTCCAGTTTCTGCATGGACACACATTTGTCTTTCTTCAACAGTAACACAAATTCCAAGCACTTTCACACTTCGGGGACCTTCATATTAATTTACCAAAGGCAATATTAATCAGTTGCTCTTTGTTATCCTATCTGAGTATAAGCGCCAGCACTTGTGGCAATGACTTATAAGAGAAAATCCAAAGTTGTAATTGTGGATATTTCTTTTTTAAAAACCCTTTTTGCCTTTCATACTCTGTCCCTACCCAAACACTTAGCTTCCTAAAAAATATCTACATTTGTGCCTGCCTTGTCCTTTGTCATCATGTGTTGACATCTGTCGATTGGTACTTTTCATGTATTGAGTTGCCAATGCAAAGGTGACATTATTAGTCTTTCTTTGGAGCTATTTAAAGTACTCTTAAGAACTGAGGGAGTCATATTTTGTCTCTCATCTTCAGGGTTCATCAAACATTAATACATTGCTGTGAAAGCAAACCATTCCTATTTAAAAAATAAAAAGCTGGTAGATTCAGAAAGGTGATATGGTAAGGATCAGAGGGGATCCCACAACAACAGAAGTATATTTCTACCCCACCTTTCCAACTGGGTTGCTCCAGCTACTCTGGGTGGCTTGCAACATAATATAAAAACCCACAGTGAGACATTATAAATTAAAAACATCCTGATAAAGGGCTGCCTTCAGAGGTCTTCAGAAAGTTATGTAATTGATTATCTCTTTGAAGTCTGATGGAAGGGCATTCCACAGGGTGGGCACCACTACTGAGAAGGCCCTCTACCTGGTTCCCTGTAACCTCACTTCTCGCAGGGAGGGGACTGCCAGAAGGCCCTGGGAGCTGGACCTCAGTGTCTGGGCTGAATGATGGGGTTGGAGATGCTTCTTCGGGTATATAGAATTCTCACTGACAGGCTAGAGTGTTGGGCTTCAGATGTTTATCTTAAGGCTCAGGCAGGTTCACATGGGTTCAGATGGTTCTTCAGATAGCCTGGCCCCAAACTATTTAGGGATTGTAGATGAACACCAGCCTCTAAAATTGAGCCTGTAAACAAATAGGCAGTCATTGGGCCATGTAACACTAAGCTCAACCATGGCTAAGCATGGATGAAAGAGCATGCAAATGTATGGAGTGAAAATCACAGCTGCTGCACTCCTCCCTCAGTCCTGCTGCTGCTGTCACACTACATGGAACTAAACCATGGTTTACCTTAGCAATATAGCTGAACCCAGGCTTATAGTTTGTCTTGCTACAAACATACCACAGGTAGTAAACCTAAAACAAACCTTTGCTCCCTCGTTCTTAGCCAGGATTTGACTAAGTGTGCATGAGAACCAGATCAGTGTAACAGGTGCAGAGTTGTGCCATGCGCTCTGAATGACTAACTCTTGTCTGTGTCATCGCTTGTCTAATTACCTCAAGGTGACAAACTTAGGTTTCTTAGGTGGTCTGCCATATGAATACTAAGCAATCCCAGACCGAGTTAGCTTGAGTGATGCCCGTGACCACAAATGTTCAGTAAGAGTTCTGTGGCCATTGTAAGAGTCCGTAGCCCCTGCACATGCCCTGTTTCAAACCCAAATATGCTTTGGAAGGTTGAAGGAACCTTCAGAACAACAGTGTGGGGAGGGATGATCCCTTTGAGAAGGTGGAAGCTGTTCTCTTAGGAGTGCATTGAATGCAAACACCTAGAGTCGCTAAGGCAAGTTTATAGGATTTGGCACTGTGGAGTAACGGTATTTACCTGCAGTCCTCATTCAAAATGGAAGAGCCATAACTCAGTGATAGAGCACACCTTTGCTTGCAGAAGGGACACGGGTGGCGCTGTTGGTTAAACCACAGAGCCTAGGACTTGCTGATCAGAAGGTTGGTGGTTCGATTCCCCGCGATGGGGTGAGCTCCCGTTGCGCAGTCCCTGCTCCTGCCAACCTAGCAGTTCGAAAGCACATCAAAGTGCAAGTAGATAAATAGGTACCGCTCCGGCGGGGAGGTAAACGGCGTTTCCGTGCGCTGCTCTGGTTTGCCAGAAGCGGCTTAGTCATGCTGGCCACATGACCCGGAAGCTGTACGCCGGCTCCCTCGGCCAATAAAGCAAGATGAGCGCCGCAACCCCAGAGTTGGTCATGACTGGACCTAATGGTCAGGGGTCCCTTTACCTTTACCTTTTGCTTGCAGAAGAGCCCAGGTTCAATTTCCAGCATCTCCAGATAGGGCTGATAATGTTCTCTGTATAACCATTCTAGCCAGTGTGGACAATTTCCAGCTAGATCAGCAGTTCTCAACCTGTGGGTCCCCAGCTGTTTTGGGACTACAACTCCCATCATCCCTGAACTCTGGCCTTGCTAGCTAGGGGTGATGGGAGTTGTAGTTCAACTACATCTGGGGACCCACAGGTTGAGAAAGGCTCAGCTAGATGGACCAATGGTGCCAAGTAGTGCTTAGCATGAGCGGAATAACTTTCACTTTCCCAGTGCGACTTCCCCCTCTGGAGCAGATTTGGGAATGGTGCATGTGGGGAGAAGTACCCTTGCCCTAGCCCCAGTCCTTACGCTAGCACAAAAATATGGTAGGATCCTTCCCAAAAAGTTCCTAAGTCCCCACCATCACATTGAACTCAATTTTACTTGATTTGCAGTCATGCTCTAACTTCAGTTACTGAATAGTTAAAACTGTATTTTTCTTTCTCGTTAACTATTCTAGGTTGAAGTCTGCACAGTGTACGCTTGTGTGAGAAGTAATGAAACACAAATTACAACGGTGGAAGATGAGCCACAAGAGCTCTCGGCACCACGGATTCATGTCCTCGGTCCACGGTATTTAAGTATCTTTGTTTGTCTTAAATGTTGTTTGCTCATAGTGTCAAAGATAAGAAGAAATAGTGCAATTAACTTATGAAGATGCCTTCTACATTGGTCTATCTATGCTAGCATTTCCTAACTGTCTGGAAGTCTCTCTTTGTGGATCTCTGGATCAAGAGAAATTTCTTTTGACATCAATGGCCACTTTTATTTATTTTTTACTAAGCTGCATAGCCACGCTGGGTGGCGGGGGGACAGGGACGGGACAGTGAAGATAATGGCAATATTTTGGTGAGGGTACAGCTAGGGAGCCACACACTAGGATCCCAGCTACAAGCACAACCATGCCCCATGCCTGTAATTAATTTAAGAAAAACAAGAAACATAGCTATGTGATTTACATGCAGCGTGTACATGTAAATAACACTCTATCAACAAGTAAGAGTTCTTTCCCAGCTACGTAGCCTGAGAACTTCATCCAGAAGAGATTGAACCTGCAGCTCCCTCCATGTATATTTATGGTCCGGGGCGTAGATCAGGCTCGCTGCTGAAGTCCTTCCTCTTTCTGTGTATGGAGGATGAATGGGGTGGGTAACAGGGATGTGATGGAGGGGCAGTGCATTTCCACACCCTCCCATCATTGAATGGGAGGCTACAATGCCTGAACAAAGATCTAGGCATATTTGATCTTGTATTCTCTTTTCCATCTTTTTCTTATGGAGAATTCCCTCCCCATCCCCCCAAAAGCAAATGGTTGCCAGACTGGGAAAAACAGCTGAATACTGACAAATGCCGTCATTCTTTTCCTAAAAAGATCCAGGAGTGCCAGCGTGGCCAGAAGAGAGGTTGTAACTAATGGCTGCCCATTGCCAAGACATTTATCAAAATTACGGCAACAATAAAGTAGTTAGCCTCCTGCATGCTTGTTATTGTTGATGTGGTTTTATTACACTTCTGGCAGAGATTGGTGCTTAGCTTGTTTCTTGTGAGAGCGTCTCTTTTGAATAACTACAATCTGACACCTAAATCTTCGGAAATATGTTAACAAAACGGATCTACACATGCAGTATTTCAAAGAAACTTCTGTTTTCTTTTTGTACATTTTCTCTGAATTCTGTTACTTGTCTGTGCAAAGTGTAACTGCTAGGTGAAATTAAGCTTGCTATTTTTCTGTCACATAAACATGTCTAGTCAAAGCTTGTTTGATGATAAGAACTCAATTCTGAAAATCATCCCTCTCCCTACCCCTGACTTTCACTGATGTATGCTTTTGTCTGAAGTATGGAAAACACTTATGCATGTCTCTGTTATTATATACAAACTAAAAATGTCATAACATACAAATGCAAGAAGATCAGAAATACCTTGCAGATTTTATAATCTGCTGAGCCAGAAACAGACTTTCTCCATTGCCTTCCCTTACATGTCATATTATCATCAGCTGTTCCCATATCCCAAAAGAATACTAACTACTGATCGATTGCCCGGACATGTCTGGCTGTGGCCTACACGTGCCCCGGGTAGTTCATTTATTTGCCACGGTGGATTTGCTAGAGTGGAATTTAATCAATAGCTAATTCATTAATTCTGGTCCTTGAGTATGTAGGGACCATGCAGTATAAAAATGGCTGGCTGGCTTCAACTTTGATTGAAATATGACAAACACTACAGCTGGCAGTTTCAGTAGGTGCCGGCCTGCATATGAATTTTTCTTATTTATCCTCCATCAAGGAATAGGTTCAAGGGGAAAATAACAGATTGTATAAACAAGGAGACATTTTAATACATATCTGCCAATGGGGAAAAGGTATGATTTCTAGGAGAGAGCCACATGGGACGAGGGCAATGCAACTCACATTCTGAAACATGTTTTTTATTAGAATTATTATAGCTTTTCCTCTTTTGTTGCATGTGTGTATTTTTGAGGATGGGGGAGCAAGTGGGCGGTGACTTTTAAGAACTAGTTTAAGGCTATACCATTATTGTTTTTACATACAGTTGGTTTAAATGTGTTCTCACAATGCATTAGGACATGGCAATCTCACTAAGTTGTGACCCATCCAGCTGAGTGCAGCCAAATGCAACCCATGACATGTATCCAATTTTAACTATTCCTATCAGGCAGCAAGCGAGAACAGGAACTTTACTGAGACCCTCATACACTGTCAGACATAACCTGTGGACTATGTTTAATTTGCTGGGATATAAGTTGTGCAAGTTCTGCAGAAACTGTTATTAACTACCCAACATGTTCAGTGTCTTTGGGATGATAGCCACTTATTGTAATGGAAAGCTATTCTTTTCTAGCAGCTTAGCCAATGTTTTGTGGTGATGAAAGATGTCCAGCGGGCATCACTTGTATCAGAAGGACCTTTTGTGCAGTTCTAGCTCAGTCTTGATTCACTTGGTGAGTCAAAGGCCCAATTCAAAGAATCTTGTATGAACCTGTCATTCGCACATGGAGTCCCATCTGTTCACATATCACCATAATAAGAGTCTGCTGGATCAGGCCAGTGGCCCATCTAGTCCACCATCCTGTTCTCACGGTGGCCACCCAGATGCCTATGGGAAACCTGCAAGCAGGACCCAAACACAAAGCACTCCTGTGGTTTCCAGCAACTGATATTCAGAAGCATGACTGCATCCAACAATGGAGGCAGAGCATAACCATCTTGAGTGGTAGCCATGGGTAGCCTTTTTCTCCATGAATTTGTCCAGTCCTCTTTTAAAGCCATCCTGGTTGGTGGCCATCACTGCCTCCTGGGGGAGCACATTCCATAGTTTAAATATGCACTGTGCAAATAAGCACTTCCTTTTATCCATTCTGATAAATTTCATCTTGTAAAAAAAGATTAAATACAAAAACAAGGAACGCCATGTCAAAAGCATTCTATGCTTAAATACTGTTTACTCCATATTTGCTTAGCTCCGAAATAGTACACACTAAGATGTATATCCAGCCTTCAAAAAATTTTAAGGGTTCTTTCTTTCTTTCTTTCTTGTCTCTATATGTTTGTCAGTAATGTCATTTGTATGTAAGGATATATATATTTTGCCTTGAGTAGAATATGCAGTGAATATAAAACAGACTTTCACAGACTATGGCATTAATTCAGCAAGTCAGATGGAGATTTCAGAATAATAATGGTGACTCTACAAGTAACCTGTGAAGTTATCCCTTCACAGGTGACATTAATCCTTCCTCTACATATTGTTATTGTTATACGTTCCTCTGTTTGTACCTCAAGGTAGTGGAATAATAGTTCACTGTGTTATTTTTATTCTGTAAAAATGTCAAAGTTTATCTCAGCTGCTGCTATCTGAATGTAACCATCTCACTTTAAATGAATGCTAATTTACAATGTCACCAAGTATTCTGACAGTAGTCATGTAATTGGGCTTTAACATTCTTTAAAATGTATGTTGGGAATAACATATGATAAGTGCGTGATCCTACTAGAGTGAAGCACTAGTAAGTCCATCTTTTTAATAGGAAATATTTAAGCATATGCTTAAGTCTTAATTGAACTTATAGAACTCAAACGAACCTGTCTTTGCCTGGTTTTTCTCCATATTTTATAATGCTACAGTTTGGTTTTGTGGGCGCTTATAGCAGACAGCTTTTAGCTCCACCTGTTAGTTGAGTGAATATGGCAACAGATATGATCCGATCTGCAGAAGCTAAGGGAAGGGTCATAGTGCAGTGGTTTGCCTGCAGAAGTTGCAACTTCAGTGCCCAGCGCCCCAGCTCCTGCCAAGCTCACAGTTCGAAAGCATACCAGTGTGAGTAGATTCATAAATAGGTACCATTGCAGCGGGAAGGTAAACAGTGTTTCCATGCGCTCTGACTTCAGTCACGGTGTCTCGTTGCGCCAGAAGCAGTTTAGTCATGCTGGCCACATGACCTGGAAAGCCATCTGTGGACAAACGCTAGCTCCCTCACCCTGAAAGCGGAGATGAGCTCCGCACCCCATAGTTGAATTCGACTGGACTTAACCACCAAGGGGTCCTTTACCTTTACCTGTTCTTGTTGAAAGTCCTGTCTGTCAACCAAGTGTCAGTACTTCCCAAAAGTAGATTACCCTGCCCTGGTACTCCTGAGAATCAGAAATTTATAAGAAATTCAAATTTTGCTTTCCAACATATGCTTTGTGGCAATTTGATGTATTAATATATCATTCTATGGTACCAAAAGAAAAGTTTGTTTTTTAAGACATCGAAAACACTTGAGAATAATGGTTACACTGAAACAGTTCTCTGTCTGTTTGAGGTATTTCTATTTATATACCACTTTTCAGGTGGATCTCTCAAATCGGTTAGCAAAATACCACTCCAACAATGATTTACCTTAGCAAGAGCTTTGCAACTCAAAGCTCCGTTGCAGCAATGTTAAAAGGACACCTGTATGGATTTCAGTTTCAGCAACAGCTAAATGGAACTCACATATCTTATGAGTTGTCTTACACATTAATGATTTTTGTTGCTCTAGGTCACTTCAGATTAACTGGGCATCACCAGGACAACCAAATGGCATCATCCTAGGATATGATCTGTTACGCAAAGCTCAGCGACGGTGCACCGTGCCACAGCAGCTATCAAAACATCAGGGTGGAATGGCATGTCTGTCCTTGCAATGTGATATCCATGAAAATATCTGTGGAGGCCTGTGCTATAACCCACAGTTTAAGGTAACATCAATTAACCTGCTGGTGAATCTGCTTTTATATTAAGATCTACTGAGTGAGTTCCACCTTCAGAGCCGAGGAGACTCATTATTGAATACAGGGGCTTTTCAGTTGTCCCACCACACTCTGTAACTCACTCACCAGCAAAAGTTGAGTATATGAGCTAAAGAGAAAATTATAAGGTTGAAAGTCCATGGCATGATGGCTTATATATTACAGGAACCAAGCCAGGGGTACCGTGTGCATTCCTATCCCCAGTTGCACACTCTGTCCTTGAGGGCTGAGCTATTCAACAGAACTTAGGGGCTCTCTAGACTGGTGTCTTATTGTGTGTGTATTCTGCAACGTATTCTTGACACAATAATAGTGCATTAGTAATGGAGGGGTAGACAATGCCGCAAGAAGCACAGTCAGATTTCAAAACGACCTTAACATATTGGAGAACTGGGCCCAAGCTAACAAAATGAATTTCAATAGGGACAAATGTCAGGTTCTACACTTAGGCAGGAAGAACCAGCTGCACAAATATAAGATGGGGGACACCTGGCTTGACAGTACTGCATATGAAAAGGATCTAGGGGTCTTATTAGACTACAGGCTTAATATGAGTCAACAGTGTGACGCAGCAACAGCAGCAAAAACAAAACAAAACAACTAATGCTGTTCTAGGCTGCATCAACAGAAGTATCATGTCTAGATCAAGAGAAGTACTAGTACCACTCTTTGGTCTTGCTCAGACCATATCTGGAATACTGTGTCCAATTCCGGGCGCCACAATTTAAGAAGGATATTGACAAGCTGGAATGTATGCAGAGGAGGGCAACCAAGATGAACAAGGGTCTGGAAACCAAGCATTATTAGGAATGATTGAGAGAGTTGAGTATCTTTAGCCTAGAAAAGGGGAGACTGAAAGGAGATGTGATAGCCATCTTCAAATATCTGAAGGGCTGTCACATGGAAGATGGAGCAAGCTTGTTTTCTCCTCTGGAGGTAGAACACAAATGAATGGCTTGAGATAAAGAAAGGAGATTCAGACTAAACATCAGGAAGAACAATGGTAAGAGCTGTTCGACAGTGGAACAGACTCCCTTGGGAGGTTGTAGACTCTCCTTCCTTGGAGGTTTTTAAACAGGATGGCCATCTGTCATGGATGCTTTAGTTGAGATTAATTGCATTGCAGGGGGTTGGACTAGATGATCCTTGGGACCCTTCCAACTCTATGAGATTTTATGATTTATTCTACTTTAGTTGGTTCTGAGAGGCTTCTCTGATGCTACCACATTACGTCTGTCTGGAGGGGCTGTAGCACAACAAAAAAGTGGGGAAAAGATAAACAAGAACCTTTGTGGTATAAAAAGTTATTAGATTTCAACAGGAGGTTATGGAATAAGTCACTGACTGAAAATGAAATGGCGCCGCCCCAAAACCTTTGCAGTCCCAAACATCACAAGCACAAATCATCATGAATGTGCAAAAAGGAGGACATCTGGAGGAGCCCATGATGTCCTGTTTACACACGTATCCGTAGCATTGATTTGCATGCTGCAGCTATGTGATTGTGATGGTTGCGTTACAGTGGAATTAAACTCTGCTGCTGTATTATGGGTTGCATGATGCCAGCATATGCCATCACAACTGATAACCTTGCAGTACTGAAGCTTGAGCCAATGTTTCTATATGCTTCAATTACAGTGAATCCATAGTAACTGACTGCTTTTAGATACACATCTGTTTCCAACAGTCTTGTGCTACCTATATTATTATTATTTTTAAAAAGCTGACAGTAAAAAGTATGAGGAGACGCTTATACAGCTTCCTCTAGTGCATTTTATTCTTATCATTTATCATAATCTGCATGGCAAATATTAGTTTATTGGGATGATTAGATGCCTTTTTGGAGACTTACTTGGTTGAATGATTTGATGCCACTTTACAGCAAATCCATTTAGTTTCAGCTACAAGTGGGTGGTTGTTTACGTGACAATGATGAGCAACTCTGAATGTGGGCCTATCGTGCTTTGTCAGAAATATTTTAAAATTATGGTCATTTGCAGATTAATGGTCATATTAGTTGCAGTTTAGGAGTGGGATCAATAATGTAGTCAGAGAGTAGGAGTCTATACACAGTTTTTTATTGACAAATGAGGTAGAAAACTCTTAGTTTGAAGGTAAGATTTAATGTAATGAAATAATGTCCCTATTTGTCAACAGCATCATCACACATGCAATGACAGCGTGTATTCATAAGATCGCTGTCAGACAAGACAGCAATTAGGAAAGTGAGTTATCTGAGTGATTCACATCAAAATATAAATTACAGCAGCTGACACAGCCTTAGCTATGTGTTGCATTTAGCATTGGGAAAGTTTAGCCCTTTATTGTCTCACCTGTAAGGTTTAACATTTTTGAGAATCATCCGAGTATAAGTTTTTTTGTTTCTTTTTTATTTAGTGAACTTAGTACCTTTATAGTTTGTTACCAGCTGAGAAAGAAAACACAAAGGGAAATATATATTTGTGTACAGACCAGGAATATGAAACTGCAGTTTTAGTGTTGTAAAGGGCTGTGATTTTATAGATTTAAAATTTAAGTGTAAGAGGTTCTGCCATGAGTTGAATTCTTATTCTTAACTCATCCCATCTCTAGTGCAGGTATTAACACACTTTGGACCAGGCAGCACAGGGACCTTGCTCCCATTTAGAGTGGTCCCACTCTTGCTCAGAGCTCCCCATAACTCACACATCTATCCATGTTCTGAGGACGGCATGGCCCCCAAGGGTAAGGCAGGCACTAAAGGGATTCTACTCCCTGTCCTCCCTGTCCTCCTTAAAGGTTGTGGAGCACTCTTTTCATGTGCTATATCAGGGGTACCCAATGTGGTGCTCTCCAGATGTCATGGACTACAATTATAGTCATTACTGAGCATTGGCCATGCTGACTGATGGCTGACTGGCTGACTGATGGGAACTGTAACCCAAAAGAATTGGAGCACACCACGTTGGCTGCATCCTGCTCTAAAGGATGCTTTAGGCTTCTCACCAGCTTCCCATCTCCTTTTCCCTTTAATCACACTGACCTTGTCAATTGTAACATATTTAACCAAATACATGAAGAAATTAATCAGATTTCCTGATAAATTGGGCTACCTCCTACGGTAGTACAGAATAGGTTCCCCTGGAATAGGCTTTTGTGTCATGGGTCAGGAGTCAGCTTCACCTGCTGAACAGCAGCCTGAAGAGGGAGTGACTCCACCTGCAGCTGATCAAGCACACAGAGGAGAAGGCACTGATGAGAACCAGCTGGCTTCAGCCTTCTTAAACAGCTCTCGTCAGCAGTCAGATTCCGGAAACAACACCTGTGGTTCCCTACTTTGTACTTCCTGCTCTCTGTCTGGACCCTTGGTTTGTGATCATTGGATTTCCTGACCTCTGGATTTTCTGACTGCATGGTTTGCTGTTTGCAGAACCCTTGGAATTGACTTGACTTTGTATGCTGATTCTGCCAGGTGTATATTGGAGACTCTTCTCTTTGTTTGACCTCATGCTCCACCAAGCTCTACACACTGTTGCTTGACAGCAGGATGACAACACTTTTGCCCCCAAGAAATCAGTTTTTAGGCTGGCTTCCAAGACTACTCTAAGCAGGGGACTGCTTCTGCAGGAAAAAGCAGTCTTTGTGTGCCGGGGGTATTTGTCCTTCAGAAGCAATTTTTGTGTGTGCAGTTCTTTGAAGGAGAGGGCCAGCACAATAACCTTTATCTGGGCCAGATTATAAGCCACACCAAAGAAGAATCTGAGGAGTTCCAAGAGTCATAATTTGAGATGGTAATTAGTGAGTTAGTCTCTCTGTTTGTTGACTACACTTAATACAAGCTGATATGGTGGATGGTGAAAGGAGGATCATTGAGAGCCTTGACTGAAGACATTGCAGGTGGCTTTGTCTATAAATTATTTGAAAGCTAAATTATCCTGCTATGAGCCACCTTCAGAGGGTTGTGCCCTGAAAGTTCTCTTGATAGCCAGCCAGCCAGCCAGGTGCTAGAAGAGACTTGCTTTCTTAGCTTACAATGTTTCAGAACAGAAAAGGCCTGCAAGAAGGAACAAACGAATGCCATGATGAGAAAGGTAAGTATCCAAGTATATCAATACCATATAGTGCCATTTGATATCTGTAGTGCAAGAAATTCACTAAGAAAAAGACTATAATGGGTTTTTTAAAAAACCATTCGTTGGGTCCAGCTCAGCTGTGATCATCTTCATCTTAAAAATGAGCCATGCTCTTTCTGAAAACCAAGAGCCAAACATCTCTTTCCCTTTCCTTCTCCTTTATCTAGGACACAGTATGGCCCTTATACTATCTGGATCATGTTTTACTTCCACTGTGCTTCAGCATTGGGCACAAAAACTTATGTCAGCAGAGCGCCTTCCGAAATGTTTTATCCAATATTGGATCTGCCTTTTGCCTGTTGCCTTTAGCAAAATTAAAGCAAAATATAAAAATAAACAAAGTTTATTCTGCATTACCTTTACAGCCCTTCATAAAAGATCTGTATAGTGTTGACAGGGACTTGTTGCCACAGTGCAGCAGAGTATTCAAACCATGATTCTTCCATTACGTATTTCATCTTGAGTGCTGATTTAAAGGAAGAAAGTGCAAGCAAATCTACGAATTTAGCATCTTAAAAATTTAGTGTATGAGCATGTTGTTAATTAATTAAAAAGTGTAACTAATCCCAAACTGCAATTCACTCAAGGCCAAGAGGTACCAAAGAAAGTGATAGAAGGAAACACAATCTTACGTGTTAATAAGGTGCTTTTAAAATAAGAGAATATGTTTATCGGTGAAAGTCACCAAAAGAAACCAATTAATATTCTGGATGATAAGCATCTTATATGGCATCCTTCTGTGGGTAGGGTTAGTCAAAACTGTAGCATTCACATTCTGTTTCCACTAAGATAAAGTTTTCAGATCTTGGCTTCATAAAATTTAAATGTTTATCATACACTGTAATCCAGAACCTTAAAAAGTAAAACAACCATTTCAGTTACAGTCCTTGGAAATGTAGGTCTAACCAACTCCAGTATGCATCTTCAAAGTTGAACTGAGTGAAACACATAAGGGAACTTAAGGTTATACCACTATATAGGTTGATAAGTTTATTGTTTTGCCTTGGGTATGTGTTTTTGGTATGTGGATTTTAATGCTCAAGTAAGTTATGCTAGAGACTAATGTCCTTCAATTAGCTGCTGAATTAATGTGGATTGGCAACACACACTATGCAAATAACCTCTTTATTTATTTATTACATTTGTTTCCCACCTTTCCTCCAAAGATTTTAAGGTGGCACACATGCTTTCCCACCTGTCCATTTTATCCTCAAAACAGCCTTGTGAGGTAAGTCAGTCTGAAACACAGTGACTGGCCCAAGGTCACCTAATGGCCTTCATGGCTGAGTGGGGATTTGAACCCTGGAATGCCAGGCTCTAGTCCAACTCTCTAACCACTTCCTCACTCTATCTTATTACTTTAATTATGATCCAAGTCAGAAGAACATTTGTTTACATTTGTGGGAGTTTGAGCGTGGTAAGTGGGTCTTGTGGATGTTCTGACATCACATGCTAAAAATTCACTCACAACCCCTGGCTTTCAAAGTTGTAGGGCAGGATCCAGGCAATTGTATTTAGAGCACAATGCAGACACCTGAAGACAATCCAACCTGCTTGCAAAATTTGAGGAAATTTGGGAGAAGCAACCAGTGCAGTGAAAGGATCTTCAAGTGGGAATTAGAAGTATGCTTTAGTGCAATGACCCAGGCCACTTCTAGTAACCCAAGCTGCTTGTACTGGCCCACCAGGTCTGTCAAAATTGGGTACCTTGACCAAGATTAAAAGGTGGGGCAGCTCAGTTGGTAGGGCTTGAGGCTTTTAATTTCAAGGTTGTGGGTTCAAGCCCCACATTGGGCAAAAGATTCCTGCATTGGAGGGGGTGAACTAGATGACCCATGTCCATTCTCCCAACTATAATTCTATCAGATGAAGGTCCTGGGTTTTGCAACTCTTGCTGTGAGTAGGCATGATTATGTGTCGTAACATGTGTTTAGTTGGTCTCAGAATGAGATTTCCTCCATTTGTGCTTTTTTTGTCCAACCCACAAACTGCAGCTCCTTAAAATACCAGGGAGCAGTGTGATTTAAAACAAATTCTACCTGCATCCCTAATTCCTATTAATCTAGGTAGAACTAAGTCAGGTCCATTGTATGGACTATAATTAGGTAATGAAATATTTTATATTAGGTAGGATACCACATATATGGCCCTATGCCTGATTACGCCATCCACAGTTGCTGTTCCTAAATAAAATAGGATGAGATAATACTGACCTTATGAGAACCCTGGCTGCTTCTGCACCTAAATAAAGGAGGATGAGATAATGATGATCATTACCAATTTCTGTATGTTGGCTTTTTTCCCTTCCAGAATATGACACAATCCTGACATTACTTGAATGCATTCTGTTTTATGGGCTGATAATGCATATCCTCTGGGCTTCATACCAATGCAAATAGTAACTGTCTTAAAATGCTGCCAAAAATGCTATTTTGCGATTTACAGCATGTTGCAGTTGATGTTACGGAGCTATGTAATAGTATAGTGAAGCATGCAAATGTTAGCTAGCTGGATAAATGAGCTTCAGCATTGTGTTGAGTAGGAGCAAATTGGTAAGCTCCTTCTTAGGCACATAGTGACAGCTACTTTTAACACAAGCGGTTGTGTCAGGAAAGCATGACCAAATTCCCCATGGAGAACTCGATGACACAGTCTATCCTTGCAGAAAACTATTCCTCAGCTGGACGGGAGAGGTTCTTAACATGTTTGTTTATGCTATTACAAGTCAAGTTGCAAGACAATATCAGCCTGATCCTAATTACCCTAATCAGAAATACAACATCTATCCGAAAGTGTCCAAATGCCATGCTTGAAAGGGAACTGCTCAATATCTTTGTGAGAGAGGCATACCTGTTCAGTCTCTAACATAAGAATATGACAGAAGCCTCCTGAATCAGGCCATTGGTCCATCTGGTCCAGTATTGTGTTCTCACAGTGGCCAACCAGATGCTGAGATCTTCTGTGTACAAAGCAGATTCTCTACCACTCAGCCGTGTCCCTTCCGCAGTTTCATTTTCAGTCTGATTGTGTTTCTTTATTATGGAGGTGCATTATCATATCCCCAAGCGTGAAGATAAGTTTCCCCTGAATTTGTAGCAGGGGAGGACAATATCTCCCACCAACCCCAAGACAAAGCTGTCTCTTCTGCACTTCTCAGATCTTTAAAACAGAATTTTGTTTAATACGGTAATTGTCTTGTAGTGAGGCAGACGCTCTAGTAACAGTAATTCCTAGCAAGTATATGCAAATACACATAGGATGGAATAAATTAACACCAGTGCAAACTTGCAGTGCATAAACCAAACAGGATTATACTTATAGTCATACGCACACTTGCTAGAGACAGGAGTACCCGCATTTTTCCATTTATAAGATGATGTTTTTTGTTAAAAAATAGAATTAGGCAGGCAGGAGATTGGCAGCGGCGATTGGGCGGGTGATTGGTGGCTGCGGCAAGGCCTGCTGGCAATTGCCTGTGGCTTTGGCAATTGGACAGGCGATTGGCGGCTGTAGTGAGGCAGGCAGGTAGCAGCAGCAAGTGGGCGGGAGGGCTGTTGGTGGCGGCGAGCAGACAGACAATTGCTGGCTGCGGTGAGGTGTGCAATTGGCAGTTACTGTAGCAAGCGATCAGCATTGGCGGGCAGGCGGGTGAGCGATTGGCGGAAGTGACCCCTCCTACCCCCCCCCCCCAAAGCTAGACAACTTGATTTCTTAAATTTTGGGTTTAAAAAAATAGGGGTCATTTTATACATGGGGGTGTCTTATACAGGGAAAAATACGGTATCTCTCATTGAACTCAGTGGGACTTATTTCCAAGTGCAGTATTACAATAATTCAAAATAAGTGGGGGAAAGTACTGTAGTTTCACTGGACAAAAAGAGGTCCCAAATGTGAAGTTGGGGTTCTGAATTTTAATGCATCCAAATGAGTAAGATTTGAATCTTACTCATTTGGATACTTTAAAATTCAGAATTTGGACAATGGGGTCATTTCCAGCTCTGGTTTCCCTGCCATTTCAGGGAAAACTCCCCCCTTCCATTTCTGTCAATCTGCGATAAAGGAATCAGGGGAATATGTGAGTTGCTTTGTTTTACCGATTGACCGCATAAAAAGCTCAGCTTCATAAACTGTGTTAATTCCTGTAATTCTCTTTATCTTCCACTCAGTTTGATTGTTAGCATTTTCACCTGTTTAAAAGTAATTACAGAAGGAAATGTGAAAGTCATAGTATCATTGCCCTGCATGCTCAGAAGAACTCAATGGGGCTAATCACGTGAATAATGTTAGTGCCTAAAGGAATAACGGTACTGAACCATAGCAAGCCTGTGTATGCACTAGTTAATAGGTTTCCACTAATACAGATAAGTCGCTGTTGCACCATCAATCTGCCAAAGTATAGATAAAGATTTTCTTGCTGCCATACATTTCAATTAAACTTACGAGCTGATGGCTGTATGTGAGGCCGAGCCACAGAAGGCTTGTACTTAAGAATCTGATCTCACCTGGGCTTAGATAGACTGACGGTTGAATTATAGATATAGACATTTAAGGGAGGGAGTGTGGAATAAAAAAAAGAAAAGGATTCATCTTTGCCATTAGAAAGTTAATCCTCACCTTCAAAATGCACATTTTCATTCAGAGATGCATTGGAGCATTATTCAGCTGCCACCAGACTGGGGCATGTGGCTTTGGCGTTCTGATGCTTTGAACTAGGCTTGGAAATGGACTGCCTAACTTGCTTCACAAATTCCTGCTCCCTAGCGGCAGCACTGAATTAAGGGCCAGCCCCATTTGTCGATTTCAGCTTGTACATTTAAGAGCATGAGGCCGAAAGGCAAGCCGGTTAGATCAGGCCAATGGCCTATCTAGTCCACCATCCTGTTCTTTCAGTGGCAAGCTTTACCACTTAATGTTAATGAGCAGGAGGTATCGGTTACCTAATGGCAGGCTTGTACAAGGCTTGTACAAACCTGTTATTTCCTCTTGCATAGAGTTCTGCATAGAGAGCCAGTGTGGTGTAGTGGTTAGGAGTGGTAGTCTTGTAATCTGGGGAACCGGGTTCGCGTCTCCGCTCCTCCACATGCAGCTGCTGGGTGACCTTGGGCCAATCACACTTCTTTGAAGTCTCTCAGCCCCACTCACCTCACAGAGTGTTTGTTGTGGGAGAAGAAGGGAAAGGAGAATGTTAGCCGCTTTGAGACTCCTTAAAGGGAGTGAAAGGCAGGATATCAAATCCAAACTCTTCTTCTTTTAGAAATTACCAAGAAAACTGAAGGGGGAAAATCCTTTTTAAGAGTATTTTTCCCCATGTGTAGTTTAAAAAGGAGCTGCATGCCCAGCTAACAAAGCATAGCAGAGATTAGATGTGTCAAATGGCACATTACTGCAACCAACTAGTGATAAAATATGCAGGGTTAAGGGGCCTGTCTGCACTATAAATTAGTTTAACTATCATTACTTCCTCATTCCCACAGAGTTTTCATTTTGAGGGGAATCTGGGGATACTTAGCATATTATTTTTTATAAAAAAAAATACATATATTCTCATAATATTTAAAAAAATATTACTCCACGGTCAGGAAGTCATTGCGAAACCTTTTTAATTCACTTTGTTGCTGTAGTTGTGTTCAGCGTAGTGTTTATAGAATGGTGGTGGGTTTATTTATAGCAGGGGTAGGGAACCTTGCAGAATGCTTTCCCCAGGGAGGGTCGCCTTGTGCCTTCGTTACATCTTTATGCGTCAGGCAAAAATATTCTTCTCCCTGGCCTTTGGCTAATTAAATAATCTATGGCCTTTTAAAATGGGGGGTGGGAGGGGGAATTGTTTTCGCTTGTTACTATTTTTGTGTTTTTATATTGCAAACTGTCCCTGATGAAGAGCTCTACAGATATGTAATAAACAAATAACAACAGTAGTAATAGTTTCAGACCCACTTGCAGTGATCCCCACCCCCCAGGGAGCAAAGACCTAGACAGAGATAGGTGGAATAAACAGCACAAGATGTTCTGGGTATTTTAAAATTGGCCACAAATTTTATTGATTACAATTGTAGGTAGGGTTTGGGTGTGTGTCCATTCTCAGCCTTCAGATGGAGGGCTGACGCTTGAGCAGGGTCATGCCTGGGATTATTGGACCTCCTCAAGATGCAGTTCTCCCTAGGTGGCCCCCTGAGGCTGCTGCTGGAAACTCTAGAGTCCCTCTGTCCCACACTTGGCTCTGGACAGACTTCCATCAAGACCCCTCTAATGTGGTACCCTGAGATTGCACCTGTATGGGATAGGAGTCATGTAGCACTTTGCTGCAACCCAATGTTAGACTAAGGATTCCACCCAATGCCTTATCTGCCAAAAGTTGCTATTGCTATGAGGAAGGCAAAACTTCCAAATGGGGCCAATCTGTTTCCAGGGAATTCCTTCCTGGCTCCGAATGTGACAACCATTAATAAATTACAGCAAGGTCAGTTAGGCGATGTGAAGGAAGGGAAAGGGGGTTAGCATACAAACAACCACAACATAACAGTGTGGGAGGGAGAGCTACTCTTTGGTCGATTGCAGTCCCAGCCTATATATTTCCGGGTGGCAGACCAGAGTGAAAACTACTCCACATCGAAGCTCCACCCCCTTTGGCCTACCACACGGGCCACTTCAGATTTAGTGACTAGTGGGCTTTCCTCCCCTCCCTTGTGGCTGGCCAAGTGGGAATTCCCAGTGGCTGGCCCATGCAGGGGTTGTTTGCTCCACAAAGGTGAGGTCCTTCTGCGATGGGCTGCAGCCTCTGCCCACTCCAATACTGGGTAAGCAGTCATTATTGCTTGCAACCAAGAGTGAAAATTAGAGCAGCATTGAACTTGACTGAAACAAGTTTGGCTGAATTTCTGACAGGAGATAATTTCCCCCCTACCCCCCCCCCAGCCGCTGAACATTTTGTGACCTTTTGGGATGTTTTTGGAGGGAACAGAGTGATGCAGCCCTACAGTTGGTTTTTCACTCTCTTTGGGGGTTAATGAAAACAAGACTTACTCCCATCACTAGTACTTGCCACAGTAAGTGCCCTCTTTCCAAGCATTGCCTTGAAATGCTTCATCAGGCCTCATTTCTGGAGGCACCCTTTGTTAAAAATAAAATAAAAAAACAGCTGAACTTTTCTTTTCACACTGCATGTTTATCTGGAATCCTTTTGATGAGGTAGAACTTGATATTTAAAAGGTTGTCAGCAAGTGTGCAAAACTATGATGGACAATTTTATATCTGTTTGGGAGAGATTTTGCTCCACATGAAAATGAAAGCGAAATTATGTGAGTAGTTTTGTTTGACCACTAATAAAAATAAAAGATCAATAAGGTATCCTTTATGTACCTGTGCTACACTAGAAAACACCTTTTCGATCTAGCAATAACAACTGTTCCTTGTAAAATGAAATGAATGTAAGTTCAGAGATTGCATTTTACAATGACTCAACTTGCTGTTCAGTATGTGTCACGTGTATACCATGCTAGCCTGCTTTCACAGGTTCAAGCATACAAATAATTATTTGGTTGTTCAAGCATATACCCTAATTCATCCCAACAATAGCCAGAAAGAAGTCTTCAGTTAAGTCCTATTCAGAAATCATTTCCATGCGAATTTTGCTTCAAGGAGAAAGTGTGTGTGTGTGTGTACACACACACACACACACACACACACACACGTGTGTATTATGATCAGTGTATTTGAAGAATCATAATAATAAAGAAGTGATCATATGCCACAAAGGAAAAAATAAATTTAAGAAACAACACAGGTGCTTGCATTGGGAAACCCTGATTTGTATAATTATAGCTTTCTAATTCAGACACGTCCTTTCCGAAATCCAGAAATAAGAAATACATTCTAATCATGATAACATCTCAGCATCAAAAATCTTAAACTTTCCTGAAAAAACATCTATATTAATGAAGAAATCATGATTGTAAAATATGCTTGAAGGCCAACAATTGTAACACTAATCAGTGCAGGTTGTATGGTGGTCATATGTCCAACTCTGCATATGATAGTTCTTTCTTTTAAGAGTTGTCCTTCCCAAGTCCAGTTTAATGGTAAGAAGCATAAGGAGGGAGGGCAGAGGTCTTGAAGCTGCCCATCAAAAATTAGCAGCATGGCAGAAGGTTGAGCAGGCACTTATCTCACCTACAATATGGTGAGATAATTTGCATTTCTTTTCTGTCTGTATACTATATTTGCACTAGCGCCTCCTTCCAGTAACACCTGCAGCCAAGCTGGTGCCAAACGTGTTGCTCCACTTTCCTTTGGACCACATCAGTGAGGCTGGGGGGGGTGTTTGTCTGGACAGTCCAGGACCTCCATACATACTGCCCAGGCTTGTGCCCCAGGAAGGTCACTTTGCTGTTGTCAACACAGCGGTTTGACTTCACCCTTGGATATCCATTCCATTGTATCTCAAGACCGACAAAGGTCAACAACAAGAGGGCACGGCATGACTTTCAGTCATTATATCTCCTTTAGATTTATACATACTTTCCCCTTCTGATTGTTTTCTGCAGGAAATATATTTTTAACACATCATGTCTCTGTCCTTGTTGTTTTTAAATACTTTAAGGTGTGTTGTAATGGGATTCTGCACAACAATACACCAGGTTTCCGGTGCTGTGAAGACAAATACATCCCAGTTATGCATAATACATCAGGTGTTTGCTGTGGCGGCCAGGTGCATGCTGTGCAACCAGAGCATCAGTGTTGTGGTGGCTATTACACAAGAGTACTAGCAGGTAAGGGGGGAAATAATGCAAGAATTTGACATAACAAATCTGCACAGTTGTCTTTCAGAAGAATGAATTTGTATTTGTGCATAAATTTTAGTGCTGTGATTTTTGCCCAATATTGGAAAAGCATTCTATGCTCATAATGACACTGTTGAATGGATGAATACATAAAGTATCTACACACTTGTGTGTTAGGCATTTGTTACCTAAATAGCTTTACAACGGCTGAATATGTGAACAGGATGAGAATTGAGAGCTTGGTGTTGGTTGAGGAACTATGGGTTCAAATCTCCACTGAGCCATGATGGTCACTTGGAGAACTTGGGCCAGTCACCCTCACTCCATCTACTTCTAGTGGGGAGCAGGTGACTGCAAAGTTACTTGCAGCATATTTTGGCTCACCACGACATACTAGTTATCTTTTTATTGCATGTATACACCACCCCATAACAAGCTCACTGCATGGCTTACCATAAAATAGAATGGCTTCCAAGTGTGACTTTTCTCCTCACAGTGCAATCTGACACTGCAGAAAATGGGTTAGCTCCATCTTATCTGCCCATATAGACATATAAGGTAAAGGTAAAGGTACCCCTGCCCGTACGGGCCAGTCTTGACAGACTCTAGGGTTGTGTGCTCATCTCACTCTATAGCCAGAGCTGTCCGCAGACACTTCCAGGTCACGTGGCCAGCATGACAAGCTGCATCTGGTGAGCCAGCGCAGCACACGGAACGCCGTTTACCTTCCCGCTGGTAAGGGGTCCCTATTTATCTACTTGCACCCGGGGGTACTTTCGAACTGCTAGGTTGGCAGGCGCTGGGACCGAACGACGGGAGCGCACCCCGCCGCGGGGATTTGAACCGCCGACCATGCAATCGGCAAGTCCTAGGCGCTGAGGTTTTACCCACAGCGCCACCCGCGTCCATATAGACATATACCCAATTCCTAATTAAAAGCTGTATATATTTAAGGGCGTGGGGGTGGAATCAAGATCCAGTATTACATTCCTTATTGTATATTGTCAGAATCACTAAGTGCTCTGGAAAAAGGGGTGCTGTGTAGTATGAAATCTGTTCCATGATACATTTTTCCAAATTTAAGCTTGCCAAGAAAGAAACATATTTTTTTTTCCTTTGAGAAACCCTCTTAATATTATTTGCAATTAGGTTTTTGACACATTTTAAAATAGGGTGAGTATGGTAGCCCAAAGAAAGATTTCTACCGGATGTTTAATGCACAAAACTCTTTGCAGACAACTGTGAGGTCAGCAGCTAAATTGACTGCATTACCCATGGGTTGGCAAACACTCCCTGTGCTCAGAAGTACTTTGAATTTCAGCCAAGCTATGCAGCACATCCTAAATTCCAGTGCCTTCAGAAGTCATTCATATATCACAATATTAGAATGCCTCCCATGATGTCATCCAAAAGCGGAAAAAATGCTGTCCCAATAAAGGAGAGTCTTTTGGTGGTCTCATTAATCTCAATGTACTAAAATAAGAAGATCATTGTCTGTGACCTCGAGACCCATCCGGTGGTCTCTGTTAACTAGCTTAATGCTGTTTACATAAGGACAGAAAAGTACAGTGATGCAAACCATCTTGTCTCTAAAAGAAGCTCAAATTCAATTGGCAATTGTTAAGTTTCAAGCGGTGAATATTTCTAAACTGTTTGCCAGCAGTTGCTTTTTTAAAGATGTGGTTTCTGCTTTCTTCTTCCCCCTTGTTTCTTAAGTGCAGCAACAAGAACAATATTGGTCACTTTTCCCCCCCCCTCTCTTTTTATAATTATGCTAATAACCCCAAGCGAAATGTTAATGTGGGTCATTTTTTGATAAGGATAACAATTAACTGGTAAGACTGCATGGTAGTTTCAGAGAGAAAACATTTTCAAGCTTGGCTTGGAATGGATCCCATTTTGAGAGGTTAATGAGAAGGTTACTGATCCTTTGTGTCTTATGTCTAATGGTCCTTTTATAAAATAAAAATATATAAAAAATCTGTATTATTTCCAATTGATGTAACTTACATACCCCGTTGAAGGCCTTACTCTGTTCAGTCATGAAATTAGATTCTGAGGAGAGCAGAGAAATGTGGTTAAGTATCTAAACTGATTATATCTCTTACACTCCAAAGGTTTGCTCATGTCTTTTTTGGTTTATTATTGACTTTATTTGATAAAGATATTTATACAAGGCACTCTTGGCATGCATGCCTTCCAGATGTTGTTTGGCCACTTTTAATAATGTGAGAGATGAACTTAAGTCCTTTGCTACAAGCATGAAGCTTAGAACTCAGGAAAGGAGTGGTAGTGTTATCTTTGAGGAAATAGAAGATAAGGATATGAATCCCAAAGCAAAGATGGGAAGGGGTGAATTTCCAAACTATAATAAAGTAAATAACGCTAGCGCTCATCACACTTCTCTCTCTCCCTGGGGTTTTGTGGAGAAAGTGAACAATGTTCTTTCCTGAATGTCATCTGAGAACATCATAGCTAGCTTCCAGCAAGGTGACTTATGCCTCAGATTGCATGCGCACACTAGTGGTTTTGGACAGTTCCCTTTTCAAAACTACCCTAATAGATCTCCAAGTGGCATATTAAATTTGAAGAAGATTCAAATATAGTTGATGGAGAATACTTCTGAAGAGAAAACTTAAGTGAAAGATAGCTGGTTCACATGTGGTCTACAGCATGCATGACTTTGGATGTGTGTACAATTGTATTTTTCTGAAAATGACTACCTAAAGAATTTTTGAACACAGGAGTGCCTAGCGTGCTCTGGTCCATGGGGTCACGAAGAGTCAGACACGACAAAACTACAACAAAGAATTTTCAGAAATGGAGAAACAGAGCAGTTATAATTAGGTGCCCTGTGTGGTATTTTAGCAATGATTCATTTCAACACAAGTAGTATCACTAGCTTGTACATGCCCAATCTAGAACAACTTGGAAACCTGCTTTGAGGGGCTTTAATAATTCATGGTAGAATTAACACCATTTGAAAACCATAGTAATATCAAATAAAAAGAATTTTGCTTTTTTAAAAAGTTTACAAAATCCCAGAAATCCAGGGTCTCCCCTAGCTATAGTATCTGAGGTTCTTCAACATGGGAGATATTGCAAAAATGCTCTCAGGCAAAATGTAGCACATGGTAGCAATTGTGAAGTTATATATACGGGCATGGGCCATCTCTTTTGACAGAAAAGCCTTCCTCTGTCAGCCACACCAATCCCTTTTCCTTTTTTCCTAGCCCTTTTTTCTCTCATCTTTGTTAACTTGTGCACCAGCCCTGTCCTTTTCCTTCACAGTTAACCTACTTGTGATACTGTAAACCTGTTGGACAGGAATGATATTATAGGTGTTTCTTTCTAATGTTTTACACTTTTAGCTAAAAGCTTAACATGCAAGGACATTTTCACCCTTCACTGAAATAGTCTAATGTGCAGATAACTATATTTGCACCCATCCATTTTTTGCCTTTTTTGTCCTTCCTCTCCTTTGTTATCTGCTACCCTGTCAAATGTTAGATTGAAAGCTTAAGAATCCCTTTGCTTATGCTAAACCATACCATTCTATGTACATTGATGCCGATGCGTAAATAATATTAATCTACTACTGCTACTGCCAACATCAACAAATAATGGAATGGATTATGTAGATTTCCATACTATGTTTAAATCTACAGGAGAAGTATGCTGCCCAGATGAAGAACAAAATTGGGCCTCTGTTGGGATTGGGGATTCCTGCTGCCGGGGAATTCCTTATTCCACATCAGGGAACCAGATATGTTGCAGTGGATCTCTCCATGATGGCTTCAGTCAGCAATGTTGTGGGGGACAAATAGTAAGCAAAGACCTGATCTGTTGTGGTGATGAAGAAAAGGGGGAAATCCATCTACCTACTGCAGGTACTCTCTTAAATTGTTGCAGAAATATACTCTGTTCTCTTTTTTTGCTATTAAAAACTTAAGAAAGGTTAGTCTTTCCGAAATGATTACAGTGGTACCTTGGGTTAAGTACTTAATTCGTTCCGGAGGTCCGTTCTTAACCTGAAACTGTTCTTAACCTGAAGCACCACTTTAGCTAATGGGGCCTCCTGCTGCCGCCGCGCCGCCGGAGCACGATTTCTGTTCTTATCCTGAAGCACAGTTCTTAACCTGAAGCACTATTTCTGGGTTATCGGAGTCTAACCTGAAGTGTATGTAACCTGAAGCGTATGTAACCCGAGGTACCACTGTATTCCATCTAATAGAAGAAAAGAGACCTGGATACTGAACTGCTTTTAGAAGACACTTGGTGCTCTGCCCCTGTGGAACTAAATTGTTCAAAAGAGGCTGGCGAGAATAATGGGCAACATTAAAAACAAGACAGATGTGTGCTTTTAAGTTACTGCTTTCTGCTGCTAGCTTGAGGCCTGCCTCAGTGTAAAGGACTCCATAGGCACCACACTTGTAGGAAAATCTGTTTCAGTTGCCTTTCACTGAGTCAGACAATTGCTCATTTTAGGGCAGCCTCCCCCAACTTGGTGCCCTCCAGATGTTTCAGGCGCCAGCCAAAATAGTCAATTTTCAGGGATGGTGGGAGTTGTAGAACATCTGAAAGGTACCAGGTTGGGGTTGCTTGACCAAGGTCAATGCTATGTACTCCAACTGGGGCAGCACATTTCTTCACTTTTCCACTTATGTATTTCTGGTCTTGTAAAGGTGCTTCACTGAAAGCAAATTGGGAGGAACAAGATTGCACCCACTTGCTACACTTCTACCTTCCATGAATTACCACTGATGGAGATTATTAAGGATGCTGGGATTTGAACCTGCTTTATCACTAAGCCTCTCTCTGTGTGCTTATTATTGTATTTCTTAGTAACATTTTTCTTTCCCAACCTGTAAATGTGGTAGGTTAGGTTAGTAAAAGATAAAGAGACTGGCCCAAAATCACCCAGTGAGTTTCATGGCTGAATAATACAGTCTGGGTGTGGACCCACTGCTCCCCTATATGCATTCAGTGTGATAATCTGCACTCAAATTCTGAATGAAAATTGTGCAGTTATGTCCTGCTTGAAGCAAATGCTTGATATATGCATAATAGCCTTGTTTTCACAGGGCCAACAGATACCAGTGTGGGATCTGTGACGAGCAACAGCACTCACCACACCTGTGATTTCCAGCAAGTGGTATGCAGAAGCATACTGTAGCCTTTGACCATAGAGGCAGAACTTATCCATCATGGATAGCAGCCATTTATAGCCTTATCTTTCCCAGTTTGTATCTGTATTGGAATTGTTTTTAGATGTTTTAACATTAATGTGTTTGCTGCTCTGGGCTCCTTTGGGAGAAAGGGCAGGATATAAATTTAATAAATAAATAGCTAAAAAAGAAGACGAGAGCCCATTAACCAGCCAGCAAACTCCTCCAGAGAATTGAAGCCCACCACACTTTAGATTGGTTGCCCTCAATACATGATCACAGAAGGCAGACTTTTATATGCCTAAAGATGGAAAAATTCATCATTACCTACCATGGAGGAACGGTTGTCAAAATTATTGGACTTAGCTGGGATGTGTTTAATCAGAGAAAAACCGTTGTGGATATTTACTAAAGATTGGAAGCACATTATAGACGCTTTGCGTGAAAAAGGAAAAGGAACTTATGGTTTGAGGATTGAAGAAAATATTTGTTTATAGAAAGCTGAATTCTTGCGTGTTATCTTGGAGTGTATGCTTTGAACAATTTTCTCTATATAGCTGACGGACAAAGAATGGGAAGTTCTCTTTTCTTTTTGGTTTGTGTATTTATTTTGATTAATTTTTAATCTTTGATTTAAAAAGGTATTGGATATTTGATATTAACCTTTGTATTCTTTTTCAAACTTCAGTAAAATCTATTTAAAAAAGAAGATCTGGTTACCCTACATAAGACTTGGCTCTAACTACCTGCACAGACAATCTTGTAGCTGTCCAAGGTCCTGTTTCTGTGTGTTCACTGCTTGATGGAATGCTACCAGCTTTCCCTGTGAGCTTTAAGCTCCCATGGAACTGGATATCTAGCCTACTTTACAGGGCTGCCACAAGGATAAAAGAAGCTGGCAGCTGTGTAACAAATAAATGACAATTAAATAAAAGTAGTTGTCTCCCCTACATTCCCTTCCCTGATAAATTAATGACTGATCAACATTGTTGTGATCAACTGACGGGTGCCTACCCCACCCGCATTTGAAACCTCAGCTCAGAGCGATGCAGGAATAACACATTATCCTCATGTTTCTCGTGAACCAAGTCCCTTTCTATAGCAGCACATTGTGTGGCTGCCACAAGAAAGGGCTGGCTCGTAAAGCATCTCTTTATGTACTTTATTACTTAAACTCTTTTTATTTGCCTGCAGGAGCCCTTTAACAAAATCACATTGAATTGACTTTCTCACACCAAATCAAATCTCCCTGGTCCCAGTTCAGTTGTCTTTGTCAATATGTATTTTATAAATGGAGTGAATTAACAGATGCTGTTGGAAGAGAACTGCTGGGGTAGCATTTATGTTTTTACTACTCTCTCTGGGCAGATGAGTTGTGTAGGAGTGTAATACAGGTACCTTGGGATGAAAGTCGTGTTCTTCATTTCATTGTGTATATAGATAGATATATGTGTTCTTAAACTGCTTTTCTCAAATTCATGCAATTGTAGATGGAAAAGGTTTAAAAATGTTTTTCTTTTTTAGCTTTTTCAGGCTTTGCATATTGTGCATTAACTTTTCAACATGAATTTGTTTTTTAAAGGCACAGTAGTGGCTTTTCAGCATGTACAGGTAGACTAAAAGCAATACACCTTTTAGTCAGAGATTCACTAAGTTGCATGTTTATCTATTTTAGAAAATGTTAACTCTGCCTTTTGGTCCCCAAGATTTCTACCCCAGCATGCCTTTCTAAAGGAAAAACACACAACAATTACAGTTGAAACAGTAAAACAAATAAAAACAGCAATCAACTTCAGCGATCAAAGCAGTACCAAGAGAGGGACATAAAACAACTGGTTTAAGAAATGCTGTGCCACAGCATGTGTGGCCAAAAGTCTTTGCTACCAATCTAAAACTCAAAAGGGGAGAGGGTCAACCAAACCTCTTTCAGGAGGGAGTACCATAATCTGGGTGTTAAGAAGACCCATCCTTGTGGCTGTAGTAACCATACCTCTGAAGGTGGCAGAACATGGAAAAGTTAGTTGAAGCGCACAGGAAGGTTCATTCAGAAAGAAGCAACCCTTCAGATAACCTCATCCTAAGCCACTTAGGGCTTTATATGTAATAATAATTAGCACCCTGAATTGTTTCCAGAAACAAATCAAAATTCAATGCAAATGAAAAAACCTCAGTTTTTAATATGTATATCTATTGAGTACAAACATCTTCTGTCTCAAATTTATTTATTTTTGAAATATTTTTACTCAGCTTTTTAGGACAAGGAAGGTGGTTTACATTAAAAATGTATGTGATTGAACAAATGTAAGAAAAACAGCATCAGATTGTCATAAAACAAATGACTCTTCTCACACATAGTATTAACTGTGTATTTAATATGACCCTCTGAATATGCAAAGTCTAACCGAAGACCTGGGTTTGGAAAGCAGGTTGGGCCGGTATAATTCATTGTGAGCTATTCTGCTTCTTTGAGGAGATACAAAGAAAAGCTTTGTTTCCATGTATAATTGGAAATGTATGATTTCCTATTTTGTACCTTTGTTTTCTTTTATTTCCTCCAGTGTTAGAAACAGATATGAAAGCTAGGAGCTAAATGGCACCTTAAACCTAGGTTTATGGGTGCAGCAACAGAACGTCTAGGCACAATTTTTTTATAACTAGAATACAAAGCTGAAAATGAATGAACTGCAGCTACAATATTATGTTCATTTTTCACATGGTCTAGGCCTTCACCTCCCCCCCCAAATATTCTTAAGAGGATCTCTTCCCCAGTCTTCAGAGAGTAGCTAGAAGTGGTCCTCCTTTCCTTCCACCCTGTAGTTTTAATCTGAAATCTTAGGCGCAGTACTGCCCCCAGAACTCAGAAACTGCTCGCGCTAAAGAAATTCCCTGTCACAAAATGTGCCTAGAACAATGGGAGTTTCGAACACTGATTTCCTCTGTTTCTAGTGCAGAGGCTTCTACCACAGACAGAGACATCTACTGGTTTCTTTTGGTGGTTATATTACTGCATATTGTTCAGAATTCTCTCAAGGAATTAACATCCATGCATGGTTGTGTTTGTTTAGAGTCCATCCAAAATGTTCCCATGTTTACTGGAAGCCATAACAACAAGAAGCAATGTCATTGTTATTTTTTACTCTCTCCTTTCCTAAGTAACACCCTTTATAATGTCAAAATAAAACATTCAGTTACAGTGACCAGCCATAATATTCTGGTTGAAGGAAATAGTTCAAGTAGTCATTTGCAATGAAGGCTGATTCTCTGATTTGGTTATGAAACACTAAGCCTACAACCCTAAACACACTTTCCTTTAAGTAAGCCATATTGAACACAGTGAGACTTAAAGGTAAAGGGACCCCTGACCGTTAGGCCCAGTTGTGGCTGACTCTGGGGTTGCGGCCCTCATCTCGCTTTATTGGCCGAGGGAGCTTCCGGGTCATGTGGCCAGCATGACTAAGCTGCTTCTGGCGAACCAGAGCAGCACACGGAAACGCCGTTTACCTTCCCGCCGGAGCGGTAACTATTTATCTACTTGCACTTTGATGTGCTTTCGAACTGCTAGGTTGGCAGGAGCAGGGACTGAGCAACGGGAGCTCACCCCGTCACGGGGATTCGAACTGCCGACCTTCTGATCGGCAAGTCCTAGGCTCTGTGGTTTAACCCACAGTGCCACCTGCGTCCCCACAGTGAGACTTACTTCTGAGTAAATGTGAAGAGAGTGCTGTTGGCCTCATGCAGCACAACCTTGTGCAAGCTTACTTGCAAGGAAAGCCTACAGCATTCAATGTAAGTGTGCCACCTTAATCTTTATTTTCTTCTTCAAAGTTCAATCATGTTGCTGTTTTGCTGGGTTAGTACTACAGTACATGGACCTTTCTGAGAATTTTTACAGGGATATTAAATAATTCTTGGCAGGTCAAGGAGTGTCTTAATGAGGTTTGTGTGTTTCTTTCCCTTCTGCTTATTTTAGCATTGCATATGCCTCCAGAAAATGCTTCTATTTTCTAATTTTTGGCAAATGCATATTTATTTGTTTGTGTGTGTGTGTCTGTATATGCACAATTTGTTGGAAGGCAATTCTCCCTCTTTAAGCAGTTGATTGAGGTGATGTATTTGAAAGGTAAATCAATCCATTAATAATATATGGGCCTATTTTCCCTTCCCTTCCCACCCACTGCCCCACTGTAGGCATGTTTTAAACTGTACATTCTCAGTGTCAAGGTTCAAGAGTCAAGTGCTACATGTGATAAATTAGGCTGAGGTCAAAGGCTATACAGTGAGGTTTCAGAGGAATGTCTATTTCTGAATTTGCAGCTCATTCATGCTGAAGTGATGCACTATGGGAATTACTACCAAACTCTGCTCGGCAACATCTGCTCTCCCTAAGTGAGTTAGTGCACGTCAGACATCTTTATGTCAGAATATTGCAGTGATGGATGCAGTCTTCAGAAAATGCTGCATAAAAATCTGGTGTGCCGTTCTGGCCATTAAGTGAAATTACTATTTAAATTAATGGCGCTGTCACAGTTTATCTGTGCAAAGAATGAACGCTGATTAGGGTATTAAGTAATTAGCAATTTATCACGCTGGAACAAGGTTGATAATAATTAAAGAAGTAATGGTTTACCAAAGAAACTAGAAAGGGAGTCACTTCTTGTTATGTGAGTGAAATCTTGGCTGAAAAATTTAATTCAGTGAAACAAAGATGAGATTCTTGGTGAAAGAATGCGTCTTTCTTTTTCTCCCCTAGAATAAAAGTGGTTAATCATCAACATTTTACTTTGCTTGCCAATAGTGGCTCTGAGCTAAAACATTTGCATTTGCTTTAAAAACAAACAAACAAACCACACACACACACACACAAAACACTATCCAAAACAATATGTGATGCAACCACAGTCTTGGCTGGGGGACAGGAAGGTAACATTAAACTTCAACTCATTATCACATGGTTAGGCCTAGCCTCTGAACATATGAGACTCAATGATTGCTGCAAACAGACACTGCTGTGTCCTGTGGCATGTGCTAGGGCAGGGGGATGGATGCTGCATCCAAGAATATTGTTCGGACTCTGCTGCTTTGTTGGTCTTGATAACCCATCGGTGGGTGTGATATTATCCTATGGCACAAAGTCGTTAGATCCACAGAACTGTATCGTAAGGCAGAGGCTGAAAAGGGAGGATAAGTCTGGAACAATTCACTTACACAACACCCTGCTGTCACCATTGTCAGCGCAATACCGAGTGCTTCATGTTTAATATTAAACTTTCATAATAGAATCCAACTGATGGGCAGAATAGGAGGATGGATTTGGTCCTCTCATAAATAAATCATCTCTGCCTGGCACTGCATGTTTGTAAGATTGAACAGTTCTACTTTAAAAATTTGACCCGGACATGAAACCATTTACTATCCTACAGACCCCCAGTTATTTGAACGTAACTAACCCTATGAGCAAAAATTCTTCAGTTATTCGCATTGAGCTAATTATACCCTGTGCTATAGCCCCAGCTAGGGTGGTCTTAAGAGAAGCCTCTCTGTGAAATGTATGCTCATCCAGTTTACCGTTCAGAGGTTACTAAACATGCACTAACATCCCAGGATTTATTTCTTGATAGTATCCTGCCTCATCTTATGGAACATGATTATACAGCTGCCCCAGGGAAGCCAGATGGTATCACTCCAAGAAGTCTCTGCTGTAGTAGAGACACAGACAGCACCCTGGCACAAACTTCATTCAAACCCCTGACTCCTGTCTACTTTGGAGAGGGACAGACAGATGGGGTGGATGGGTATCCCACAGGTACCATTCTTTTTCTAGCAAGGCTTTGGGAACTGGAAGCTGCGTATTCCGATTAAAATTATTTTGCCATCTAGTCCAGTATTATCTACGTGCTCCAATGGGCAGTGACTCTCCAGTCTCAGACAGACAGAGCTGCTTCCTATCACCTGCTACCTGATTCTTTTGAACCTGAGATTAAACTTCTGCGTGTGCTCTGCAGTTGACCTAGGACCCCTTCCCCATCAGATGCTCTTGACCTCTAAATCTTTGCTGTCCTCCTATCACCAGCTTCTCTCCAGTTTAATATTCTACTCATTGCTAATTCCCACCCATCTTCTCTCCTCTCTTATTTCTCTTTCTTTCTCACCATCAGATTGTTTATTAACGTGGAAGCAGGTTCACAGCAATTTGTCACAATTCACTCATTTCTAGAACAAAACCTATTTTCTTGTTTTTTCGACAGGAGTGAAGAAACTGGTTTAGGGGCCAGTCGTCACTACATTTTGTTTTGAAATGTCAAACGTTCACACCATGTGGCTTAAGTAGTTGTGCACTGCAGATGTTAACAGCTTCTTTCTGTAGTGTATCTGCAAGCAGAGGCCCATGTCTTTCCTTATCACTGGAATTAGCTTCTGAACAAAGGCTTTACCAGTTTAGTCATCTTAAATTCAAAATTAAGTACCACTTTAGTTACCTTTTCCCTTGTATCAGTAGCTGCCTCATTCAGACATTTTTATGTTGTATTTTATAGCATTCTCTGTACTTTCCCCCACTTTCTCCCCTTTTCGCATTCATATATAATGTTTTATTGTTGCAGGAATGTTCTGTTGTGGACATGAATATGTGAATATGTCAAGTACCATATGCTGCTCAGCTTCCAGTGGTGAGTCTAAAGCCCACATTAAAGAGAATGACCAAGTGCCATTAAAATGCTGTGAGGCTGAACTTATTCCAAAGAGCGAGGAATGTTGTAATGGACTTGGATATAATCCTTTGAAATATGTTTGCTCTGACAGGATTTCAGCTGGAATGATGATGAAGGTAATTGATAGAAAACCTCTTGGTGGTTCTGATTTGACAATGGAAAGAGAAATACATTGTTCATAACTATTTTTGTAAAATAGGAATATAAAAACTCCTGTGTGCATTATTCATTTTCACATTACATCCATATTAATACCGAATGAGTTTGCCATGATTGATGTTATTGCAGTGAATTCTAAAGGAATTAATAATGATTAGCTGCTTCTTGTGATGTGTTGCTCAGCACTTCAGATTAGTCCAAGGGCTGAAAGTTAGTATTCCAACTGGGCTGGGTTGTGTGTGTGTGTGTAACTACCTTCAGTTGTGTTGCCAGTTCTTAATTCCTGCTGGCACTACTTCGTATAGTCTTAAACTTTGGTGCATCGTAGACTACTATCCTATTTTTGCAGATCCCTAATTTTATTTTATGTGATGGCTGCTACATAGGAGGCCACTGAGAAGGCTTCCAAATTAAAGCTCAGTTTCATTTGCTGCAGTCCAGTGGTAGTCCAAAAGTTCCCAGGTTCAGTCCTTGACTTTGCCAGGTAGAGCTGCCTGCCAGTCATTGTAGACAATGCTGAACTAGATGGCCAATGGTCTGAATCTGTGTTCCTGTGTTCATTAGTCAACTCCTTCTCAAAACTACTGTTCCAAGAGTTCTTTGGCAGAGACAGGAACAAGTTGGCATTAAGTTGATGCAGCTGGATGTGTGCAATGAACAAGAAGGGTCAAGCACTGGTAGGTGCTGAGTAGACACTATAGTTATGGGTATGCTCTGTGTTATGAGATGAAACACTGCGATTCAGTATTGATTCAATTATTTCAGTAGTTCTCTGTTTTTGTCTTAGTCTTGGAGACAAGCTAAAAATGCCCCATTGACTACAATTTAAGAATCATAGCCCTGCATGACTGGGAAAATGGGAGAGGGGCTCCACACAGACTTATATGTTAGAACTGTGCAACAGGATTGCTGTATTTTGGGTGCCTTGCTTTCCACACAACAGCAGAATATCATGTGCTAATTCTTTTAGGTTAAAAAAACAATTTTGAACAAGATCTGTGGATCAGTATCATTTTAGGAAAATGCATGTGCTTCCCTTGTATTCTCACTGGTCACAATGTGAAGGTGGAATCTTCAGTTCTAAAAAAAATAAGGATTCAGATTGTGATGGATTCACATTGGGTGTGAGTGTGGACTACAGTGATCTAGAAACCAGAATAGTAATTTATTTATGTTTTATCAATACTTTTATACCCCTGAATAATAACATTCCCTTGGCAATTTGCAAAAGAATACCGTAATTAAAATGTAAATACAAAAACCATAGGGTTGGATTCAGACTTCACTCATACTGCTAGAGGAGGTAAGGTGACTTTTGCCACTTTCCTCTCTCCCCTTGCATCTCCCCCTGCCACCAGCTCCAGAACAATTAGGGAGATGCTGCTTGGGGCTGGAAGGTAAGTGGGGTGGGGGTGGGGGGATAATTGTGAAAATATGACACTCCCTCACTAGCAGGATTTCTCCACTGGGATGTAAGGAGTATTTCCATGTGTGGAAGACAAACTGTGGAAGCAACCCATTATAACTAATAGCCACAATATCATAAAAGCTGTGGAAAACATGCGGCAAGATTTAAATTACTAAAAAGCCTGGGAACATAAAATAAGGCCCTTGCTTGACTCTGAAAGGCTGCATGAGAATTAGTATCGTGGGGTGCCTTTGAATGTGTGTAAGAGAAAGCAAGGTGTATGTGTTGGATTAGATCATTTTTACATGGACTAAAAAGCTTGGGAACTGGTTTTGTAGGTAAAAGAAGAATGCAAAGCTAGCACTCTGTGCCCTATATCCATGGAAGCAACAGCATACTGTGGGCGATGTGACTTCGACAAACATGCTCACATATGTGCTTGGATAAAGAGTTACTGGGATAATACAGAGAAGAACGGAGATGGAGGCATATGCCCAACTTTGGAGGAGAAGGTCTACACTGGAGGTCCGACTCAATATTCATTCACAGGTAAACCATGTCTCATCTACTTTGTTGGCAACATTTGCATGTGAATGTCCAAGTTGGTTGTTGTCTTTTGACAATGTTTTCTCTTTATAGATCTGAAACTAGAACCTCATGTCACATATGAGTACAGGGTAGCCACATGGAACAAATACGGAAGAGGTTTAAGTGAAATTGGCAGAGCTACTACTAAACAAGATGTGCCTGAAGGTGTAAGTCCACCCCAGTGGACCAAAGTAGATAACCGTGAAGACATAATATTTCTAAGCTGGAAAGAACCTCGGCAACCAAATGGTATTCTGATAAAAACTATTGTATGATCTGATGCAGAGTTGAACATAGGAAGTTGCCCATATACCAATTTAGACCATTGGTCCACCGGCTTAGCATTGCCTTCACCTATGGGTAGTTGCTCTCCAGACTTTCGGACAGGGGTCTCTCCCAGCCCTACCTGGAGATGCCTGAGTTTGAACATGGGACCTTCTGTATGCAAGGCAGATGCTCTGTCACTGAGCCACACCTTTCCCTCAGTGCTTTTGTGCCCAATGGGCTTGCTATAGAATAATAAATGCTTTGCTTAAGTTCATCACCCATGTATTTGTCATGATTCCAGAGAGATTAAACCTGCATTTCATATATGTCTTCCATTAGTAGCCAGACAGCCCTCAGCAGAGAAGTGTCAGGTTGATATGGTGAAGATTTATCACACATAACTTCTGCAGGACACTCCAGTAATGCTTTACACACTTATTGTCATGACTTGCAGATTGATAATTTAAAGTGAATAGTTTGGACAATAGGGTTGACATATTTCAAAAAAGTTGTTGAGCTCCCCCCGCCCCCCAATGCATTTTAAAAAACCTGAGTTTTTGAGCTATTTTTAAATGAAATTTGCCAAAAACTGCACTTCTGACATGGGCTGCCAGCGCTTCCCGCCCAAATGCTGTTTGCAAGTGCCAAATAGCAAACTTATGGCAACCCTGCAGCAACTAATGATACTGTTCAATATCGCCATGTGCTACAGCAGAAAAAGTATGTTTGAACCCACATGATTTGATGCAAGAGGCATTTTTAGATTTGGTCTGCTTTCAGACTTGCTCACAGGAAACCTCTCTTTTGAATCCCCCATGTTCAAATTGACAAGGCTTTCACACAGGCCTCATTCAATTCAATGTTAAATGGTGATTTAGTGTTATATGAGTGATATATTGCAATGTAATTAAGTATTTTGTCCCGACTTCACACTTTGGCTCATCCCTTGCTTATTGAAACAAACCATCTTCATAAACCATGGTTTGAAGCCGGCTTGTTTCAGTAAACTGTACTCAAGACCAATCACAGTATGTCCAGGTTTGGCAGTAGCTCTGAACTGCAGCAAAATCTTTCCTTCTTACAGCCATACTGAAGGAAGAAAAGGATGGAAGGAGTGCATGACCCCATCTTGTTCATGTAACACTAAGCCAGGCTTCCTCAAACTTGGCCCTCCAGATGTTTTTGGCCTACAACTCCCATGGTCCCTAGCTAGCAGGACCAGTGGTCAGGGGTGTTGGGAATTGTAGTCTCAGAACATCTGGAGGGCTGAGGTTGAGGAAGCCTGCTCTAAGCCATAGTTTCATGTTACGTTTGAACAAGGCTAGGTTGTCCTTAATTTCACCTAAAGTCACAAAGACTTTCTAGTTGGATTTGTACCTGTTTTGACTTTCCTTCTCTCCCTCACACCCTGCCCACAATTTAGTACTATTCCTGATTGCAAGCTGCTGCCAGGCACGACTCTTTCCTTATAATATTTTGTGAAAATAGTTTGTCACATGAATTCCTGGTATATATTTAATCCAAAAACATTATTTCCCTCTCTCCCCTTATGACAAGGTATCATCATTCGTTACATTATTCTCCGAAATGGGATTGAGCGTTTCAGAGGAAAGGAACTGAGTTTCACAGACACTGGTGGTATTCAGCCATATCAGGAATATTCATATCAACTGCGTGCGTGCACTGTTGCTGGTTGTGCGGACAGTAGCAAGGTGGGTTAATTCTTCACTGGAGGGTGAGAGCAGCTGTGGGGAGATACTACAACAATATATTTGGACAAGGAAGCTTCAGCATTGGTTATCCAGAAAGGCCCTTCCAGATATGATTTACTTGTTATTTTTTCTGTTGTACATATTCTCTTCATTGTCAATGTTTCTAAGCTTCTTCTCATTCCATTTGGGTCAATCTGTTCCTTCAGCTGGAAGCACCAGCCAGGAGACCTTTGCTGCCCCTCCCTTCCACCACGCAATAGTACACAGTCTGTAGCAGCCTGCAGAGAGTGCCTAACACCTCTTACCAGCTGATATATGAGTGGCCCTCTGCCAGCCACGAAAGGAAGTAATCTATTGGAAGCTGAGGAAGGGCCAGCAACTCTTTCTAATGGCACCCCCGCAAGTGGCAAGGGGAGCAGTGGCATCAAAGTTTATGCCAATGTTTACTGGCGATAAAAAGCCCAAAGAAATGAGGCTGTTAAAATGCAGAGACACTGATGAACCATATGGAAGGGTGTTATCAAGAGTTCCATGGCAAGACAGCCTGCTCTCCAGATTTTCCTCTTGCCTGGCGCTATGACTGAAGACAAAACGTTGTGAATCTGCTTTGATAAATTGTACACCTAGACTCATGCGTAAACATATTCAAGGTCAGATTTTGCTGGGGTGTGTGTGGAATAAACCAAGGGGAGAAAAGTAACGTACTACAGAGCCATGGTAATGATATGCCAGAGCAAACAACAACATTTTAAACTAGAAGTGACATTCTCATTGATCAAGGTATCTTCTGTACTATTACAATAAATTGCTGTCTAATTCATGTGTGTTCAGGTAGTTGCAGTCACTGTCCAAGGAGTCCCAGAGACTGTTCAGCCACCAACAGTTACAGCTTTGAGTGCAGTGGCATTGCGTTTGAGCTGGATGGCACCCAGGAAGCCAAATGGTATCATCCGAGAATACCAGATCAGTCAAATGGGGAAAGGTCTTATATATACTGACACTGCAGGCAAGATGCAGCATACAGTATCAGGTAAGGATAGAAAGCTCTTTAAGCAAAATGCTCCCTGGTTATTTAGCATTCAGACTTTTTAAATGTTGCAGTCTTATATATTTGATGGTAAGTCCCTTTGAGGATAAGACAGGGGTTTGGTTTGCCCACATAGAATGATGTAGTGGAATCCTGAGGTGCCAGAGTAGATGGTACAATTTCAGACTCTAGGTGGAGGTTGCCTGTTTCATAGCGCTGCTACACTTTTATATCCTTGCAAGTGGAAAATCTAGCATAGCTGGGAGACATTTTCTGCCCAGCTTTTTCATTCCATACTGTATTCTTCTTGCAGGGAATTGGGCTGTATGTGTTCATGTAGGAAGGTGGTAAACTTTGGGTGGTAAACTCAACATGGTTTTGGCATGATAAACTCTTCACCATGGAAACACGTGTTGATTTTGCCACATAAAGCCCTCATGCTGAGGGAGGGTGGAAGCTTTTGAACATAAGATTAAAATAATCACATTTCCTCCTTATGGTACTGTGTCCCAAATCATGAAAATGAATACCTATTTTCTCTCTCTCTCCCCTAATATTGGTCTCCTAGAACAATATGATTTATTATGCTCTTATCTCATTCCAAATTGGAATGTGAAACATAAGATTTGATACTGCCATCAGCCCCTCCCCAAATTACATTCTTTTACATCTGTATGAATAGTTGGGGTATTGTTTGTTGCTAGCGTTTTGTGCTTATAGATGTTGGGTTATCAGTGGTGCATCATTTACCTCTGGATGCTCCTTGTATTACATACCTGCAGTGGACACCAGTGATTTTCCTGTAGACAGTGTGTGTGTGTGTGTGTGTGTGTGTGTGTGTGCGCACACACACACACACACACACACACAGAGCCATACTCTTTACATTTAAGAATATCTGAATATTAAGTGGCATATAAATATCTGAAATTATAGATACATGCAGTGCTTTTTTCTGTGGGGACGCAGGAGTATGCATACCCCTAAACATTTTTTGAATCTAAGTTTGGCCTCATTGAGGGGCAGTATTTCAATATGAGTAGGAAAATGCCCCCAAACATTTTTTTTTTGAGTAGGAAAATGCCCCCAAACATTTTTTTTAGAAAAAAAGCACTGGATACATGTGAGGTTCTTTTTTAAAAATTGTTTTGTTATAATTTCCAAATTCTTTTGATGAAGATGAAGCAAAACTTTCGGGCACATCCTGAGATGTTGGTCCAGGGGACAGTCATAATTTGTCATTGGACAAACACATTTACTGTTCTCCTTATATTACATAATCTGCCTAGTAGTAGTAGTAGTAGTAGTAGTAGTAGTATTTGTAGCAGCAGCAGCAGCAGTACATTCACAATACACTTCTGTTAACATTGCCTTGTCAGTCTAGTGTTGAAATGTCATGTTTAGCCAACTTCCAATGCCAATTAAAAAATATTTCTATTCTCTTGGGCTTTTTTGTGAGGACTGATGAGGGATATTCTGTTGGATGCATCCGTGCCTTTAATTTTGTTGCGGAATGTTTAGTTTTTGCTGCGGAAACTCTTGATAATGGCTTTCACCTGCTGTTTTAACCCCCCCCCCCAATTGTTAGATTTTTATTTTTTGTTACAGCTTTTAAATCATTGCTACCTGCCCTGGGATCATGAAAATGAATAGCATGATATAAATCAAACCAATCAATTAATTAATTAATATCCAGTGTTAAGTGATGGCTTTAAAATACTAGACAGAGCCTCACTGGTTGAGACCAAAGATCCATGTAGTCTAGCAGTTAGTTCCCAATGGTGGTTGGCAATATCATAGAATTAGAGAGTTGGAAGGGACCAGGAGAGTTATCTAGTCCAGCTCCCTGCAGTGCAGGAATCTTTTACCCATTGTTGGACTTGAACCTATGACCCTGAGATTAAGAGTCTCACAGTGTACCGACTGAGGTGTCTATGCTTCTGGCAACCTTAAAAGCAAAGCATGAAAGGTAACAATCCACTTCTTGTTGCTGTTTGCCATGCTGGCCTGGACTAGGAATTTCCTTTGTTCTGAAGTAGAATTGCCAAAGCAATTGCCAATGAATATTTCTGTTGTCTATAGCTTTAGTGAAAACAACCCCACTCTTCCAATTGCATTTTTTTTTTTGTTCAGCAAGAACCTCCCCATACTGAGCAAAGCAAGGGTGCCTTTTATTCCACCTCAAGGTGGAATAGTGCTTTTTCTATGTGATAATTACTACACTCTAAATTCATGGTGTTCACTAAAACAACTGTACTTACTTCACATATCTCAGATGTTTGAACTGGCCATCGTTTCAGGCCCCTGTGGACCTGTGTTTTGATTTTTCTCATCTTCAAAAAACCTCTACTGTTCCCAGAGCAACAGTTGAACGTTAATGAAGCTGTAGCATTAGCGTTCCCTGAGACTTTCAATCCGAGTGCCTTACAAATTGCAGATGAGGAGGCTTGCACCTTGCCACGGCACCATTGTCTCGCTGCTTATTTTTAATTACATCAAAGCTTTGGAAACATGATCCCATAAATGCTTTGTGGGAATAGCGGTGAATGTGCTCGTCATGTGAAATCCATAAATTGCTTATAATCCTCTCAAGATGTTAAAAAAAGCATTAAGTAATTGAAGACAGGAAGTCCTCAGTTAATTATTTAGAGGTGTTATCAATGCTTTAAGTAAACTGAAGCATTTTCTGCTATCGCATGGAGTAGAATGCCACTGGGAGCGAGGGGCACCAGACATCATCTTCTCATATTCTCTAATGCAAACAGCCTATGGCAGCTTGTCAATAAAAGACCTTTTTATATCATTTATTAGTGAACACTTCCAGTACTCTGTACAGAACAATTTGGATGACAGTTATGGCATTGTTTCACTTTGTGTTACTACTCCTTTACAAATGGTCCTGCTAATGCAAGCGGGGGCGGGGGGATGGGGAGGGAGACTAAAATAATTAGGGGGCATTCTATTAAAAGAAAGCTAAGACTGCCCTCTTCAGCAGCAAGAACAGGAATTCATTTTCCCCAGTCTGTTTTCGCATCTCAGACGCTTCCAGAATAATGGAATTTCTGAAAAGATTCCTCTCTCCGTGTTACTAAAGTTATTTCATAACAGGCACATCCACTGACATACCTTTCATGAACATATTTTATATGTTGTGCAGAATATTTTGTGACTGAAATGGTTAGAGAATTTCACAAAAGTGGAAATTCCCAAGGGGGATAGCTGTCTGTTGTGCAAACAGAACAAGAATTCCTGTAGCACCTTAAAGATTAACATGTTTGTTGTGGCACAAGCTTTTGTGGCTTATATGACCCATTTGTTTGTTTGTCATTATTATTTCAATTTATTAGTCATCTAATGAACAATATTCTTTAGACAAAAACAGTGGCAACAATGCAGGCACGTCCCATGCAAGGTTTCACTGTAGTAAATTTGTAAATTGGGCAAAGTTGTGGATGCCTGGACTGGAATAATATATGCAAACTGACGCAACAATATCCTGAGAACAGCAAACTCATGCATTTGTTTTAGATTGGGACTTAACAAGGCCTGATATTTGAAGGGATAAAGGTATGATTTCTGCCCTCACACCTACATTATTAGTTTTCGTCTTCAGATTTCTTCCTGAGCTACCAAATTTCTTTCTAAACTCACTCATTTACAAAGCAGTTTGAGAATTTGGCAGCAGTACTTTAAAAAGAAAGAAGGGTGTGTGTGTGTGTGTGTGTGCTCATTTAGACATGATTCCAAACCAAGATGCGTCAGGCTCACAACCTTCCTTCTTCACCTCTGGCACAAGTGTGAGGAGGAGGTCAGCAAAGTTTGCACAACTGACTAAACTATGGTTAATCAAAAACGGAAGTTGAAACTTCTTACCTCATTTTTATGGTCATGCCAGAGGAGCATATGAGCTGGAGGCATCCTTTGGCTTCTGATGCTAAACCATGAATTCGTGTTATATCTGAACCCAAGCAGAGAGCAAGAGTGAGTGAAAATACAGAAGAAAAGGTCTCCTGTGCATGCACAATGTTTTCTTCCAATTTATTATTCAAATGAATATGCAGTCTTCAAGAAATGCTGTTTATTTGTTCTTATTTATATATTGCAAAATTTTCACTCGGCCTTCTTTACAAATTCCAGATGGGTTTTGGAATTATGCCCATGGAGGAGTACATTCAGCAAACATTTTGGCAGAATTGGCCATCCATTGGTCTCTTTGTTGTCCTTTGAAAAAAGATACACAGGCAGGACAACTCTGTTTTTAACAGCTTTTGCTAATTCAAACTTCCAGATCATTCCAAAACAATTCCTAAAGAGACAAGCCTTATCCTGAAAGAGGACCCGAATGAAAAGCAAAGTGGTGATCTTTATGCATGGAAAGACCCCCATTTAAAACTTTCTTCTCCTGCATACCCATGAGGTGATCATCAGCTGCCCCCCAGATTCAGCTCTCTCCCATCTATGACATTGGGACAATAATAATGAAAAACCACCCATACGGTCTTCTTTTTTACACCATTTTTTTCCAGTCTGTACTAAATGGTTGTAAATAAATAGTGCTTTCTAATAAATATTTACTTTTAAAAGTGAATGAACATGACTCCCTTTAGGGGAGTTGAAATAATCTGTTGCCACAGTAATCTTTTCTATCATGAAATACTGTTAAAGGTTTGGCTCCCATCCATGTCTTTCCCTTTCTAGCCTGCAACTATAATTTTTGCCCGTTTGCTTTTATGCTAAGTATATAGAGATTTCCACCACCACCACCACACTTCTCTTCGAGTTCATGATTAGGTTACAATCCAGACTGTCTCTCTGACTCCTCTATTTTTCAAAGCTTTGCATCCTGTTCAATTTGCAAGCAGCTTGAAGCCTTGGGTGTCATTCATTCATTCATTCACTGTATTTCCCTTCCGATGGGCCTGTTGTGCATTGCTGTTCTGTATGTATGACCATTTTGAAATCCACAACAACAATGAAGCTGTCATCTAACCGTTTTTAGACAAAGGGTTCTGCCCAAAGGATTTTTTCTCCCCTTGTCATAGAATTGCATTGTTTTTCTTAAAGTACTTACAATACTAGTTTAATGAAAACATTTTGCAAAGGGTAGAGAAGAAGAGATAAGAAAGAGCGGGACCCATCACTGACAAGGACAAGGAAGATTAGAGGAAAAATACAAAATGTGAACAGAAGTCTAATAGTGGTTTCTGTGCTCGTAAAAGGAGGAAATCTGGTGTCTTTCCCCTCCTTGATACTGCGTTTCGAGACTTATGCATTAGAATGAATCCATATTTACATATTTATAACCCATTTTCAAAGATGCAGTTGGGTCTTGAAATATTTTGTGGTAGAGGAATGCAGAGAAATATAAAGGTGGAGCCATGGGAGGTAATTGTAAGTTAAGGATAGAGAAATGGGAAATGACTTATAAAACTGATACTGACTAGGGGAAGGGGTTGTATTTTGGAATGGATTCCAATGCACAATTAATGAGTATAAAATACAGCAGCAAGTTCTGTTTAAAATCCTGCTAGACCCTGGAACTAAGAGTTGATATATGTGTAAAGGTAAAAGTAAAGGGACCCCTGACCGTTAGGTCCAGTCGCAGACAACTCTGGGGTTGCGGTGCTCATCTTGCTTTACTGGCCGAGGGAGCCGGCGTACAGCTTCCAGGTCATGTGGCCAGCATGACTAAACCACTTCTGGCGAACCAGAGCAGTGCACGGAAACGTCGTTCACCTTCCCACCGGAGCGGTACCTATTTATCTACTAGCAGTTTGACGTGCTTTCGAACTGCTAGGTTGGCAGAAGCAGGGACTGAGCAATGGGAGCTCACCCCGTCGCAGGGATTTGAACCGCCAACCTTCTGATCGGCAAACCCACAGTGCCACAAAATATAATTCACTGATGGCATTCATTGCTAGCAAGATGTGGCAATGCCCAGTGCCATAGACAGGTTTAAAAGTGGGGACTGAAAAAGTGGCTATTAACTATCACTAAACAAACAAACATGTGGTATGCCTTTGAATACATATTGCTAGAGAACTAACAACATGAGAAAAGCTTTTGTCTGGGTGTGCTGTTTCTGGGCTTCCGGGAAGCCTCAAACTGGTCACTGTTGGAGTTCACCGGATGTTGGACTAGAGGAACCTTTGCTCTGATCCAGCAAGCTCCCCTTAAGCATTTATGGATTTATGGGTGCTGGGTTGGCATCCATTCAGCACTGTCATTGTTACCCTGACAGAACACTCGGTGTATCCAACTGTGAGCATATCTGTTTGAGTGCTTTGAGAACCTGGGTGATCATGGTGTTGGGAAGGAGAGAGAAAAGACTATGACCAGCAAATGCATTTCTGACCATAGCATAATAATTAACAGAAACAACTTATAAAACACTTTTTTTTATCTAGTAGGCCAAATTTGAGCCACACAACTCAAACTGATTAATTTTTTGTTGTATACATTTCAACAACCCCAAAGTGTGAGATTCAGCAGCAGAGATGTTGTAAAGAGGGGTGATTCCCCATTGAAGAGGATAACAGTGGCTAGCCAGACCTTGTTGCTGATTGAGAAGGGGTCCCCATGACAGTTCAAGCTTCAGTGTCCCAAAAATGTAGGTCTGCCACTGATAATACCCCATACAGTACACTTCGTAGGGAAGATTCGCGGGTGGAAATCTGGGTCAGAGCAAACATCTGAAGACTTCAATTTACTCCTATTTGGTTTGGTTGTTTAGATCTTCAGCCTTACAGAAACTACAGCTTTACACTCACAGCATGTACATTTGCTGGATGCACTTCTAGTCGGACAAGTTCGGGTAGAACACTGCAAGCTGCTCCTCAAGGTAAGTAGAAATATATTAAGTTCTGCAGAACTTGGAGGCACTTACACCAGCAGTAAATGTTCTATAGCATTTGTGCTAACCAGAAGAACCAGCTCCTAGATTTGTTTTTAAAGAAACAAAAACCTCTGGCATTCAAATATGATGTTGAATTTGTACAGTCACATCTGGGTTCCTTTGTGCCTGTGCACACAGCACAACTTTGAGGAAGTATGCAAAATAAGAGAGGGAACCCTCAAATAAACAAACAGAATGAAAGCACAGAAAAAGGGCTCTCATGCTGTTGCTGTAACACACTGTTTAAGCACCTAACTTTCGAAGAGTCCAAAAGACAGAGCTGGGGAGAAAGAATTGGTGACAGGACACAAGAAAGGGCATAGTCTGCACCATCTCCAGGCACAATTTTCAGTGGCAAATAGTAGGTATATACCAAATGAGTCTCTGCACATGTTTTACCTACTACCTAATTTTTCCCATTTCTATTTCCGTAGATTTGGAGGGTGATCCAAGGGCAAATATTTAAGGAAACACCATTTTGCACATAAAAAAAAATATATATATTCACTGTATTTATTAGTTGCCCAGTAACTGGATGACACCCAGTAACTGGTTGACAAAGTATATAATAAAGCCACAAAATACAATTTTATATTGCAGTTTGAAGCTGTTGGTAAATCACTTCTGTCTCTGGTATGGGGTATCTTCTTCCAGTTTAAGTTGATGCACCAACTTCAACCTCACTGAGCAAAGATAGACAGACCTCACTGATCCATCCCTCAGATTAGACTTCTGTAATTGTGCCTGGGGATCCCTCTGAAGACAGTTCAGAAACTAAAATCACTCCAAAATGCACCTGTGAATCTAATACCTAGTCCTGGGTATTATGTTCACATTACAGCTTTCCTTTGTCAACTGCATTGGCTCTCATTTAATTTCTGAGACCAATTCAAAATACTGGTTTTCACTTTTGAAGGCCTTCAGAGCTTGGAACCAGGATACCAAAGAACTGGTTACCTAGGGTATGCTGTGGTCCATACACTTATATCTTCAAAAATTGATTTTCTTTGGGTGATCTTGCCATCGCAGGTGCAATGGTAGGCTACTCTGTTGTGGCACCCAACTATGGCACGCTTTCTCCAGGGATGTCATATCCGTAGATAAAACCCTTTGTGATTTCCCCCAGCTTCTATGCTGCTTGGGGTTTGTTTTCAATCTTCCTGACTGTTCTTTTATACTGTGGTGTTTTAATGTTACACATACACACACACACACATATTTTGTAAGCTGCCCTAGGAACCTGTTGAATGCTAGGTTATATATAAAATTAATTTTTAAAAAATAAATAAATTGTAAGGTTGTTTGCTGTCATCGAGATCAAGCTGAATTGATTTTGGATGTCAGTGTTATTAACTAACACAGTCTACCATCCTAGCTTGTTTATAACATTAAATAATTATGCAAAGATGTTGTTATTAACACTGTATTATTGATATAATTACAGGGGTATGGTCACAGCCTCGTCATATCACAGTTAGCTCTACAGTAGCTGAATTATATTGGGATGAACCGGAGCAACTTAATGGAATTATTTCTCAGTATCGATTGCTTTGTAATGGAGAAGAGATTTTCAAGGGTGGTAAAGAAAATCTGAATTTCACTGATTCTGGCCTGCAACCAAATAGCAGGTAAAATGGCAGAGGTGTCTAATAAATGTTTAATGTAGTATAATGTATTTATAACTTCCAAAAATATTCAAACATGATCTAACTGTTAGACCCCATATATGGATATCTCTTTAGCATTCCTATGAATGCTGAGGGCATGATAACACCTGAATTCAGTTTTCCAAAGCTTCAGACGAAACAGATCAGCAGTGCTATTAGCTCATTAGTTATGTGTGAGGGCCAGTAGACTGTGGACTGAATCCAAATGCCACTCCTCACTCTAGTGAGAGCAAGTGATCTGTGTAATCAAGAATTATGATCTGTTACACACACACACACACACACACACACACATAACAGACACACACAGAGAGAAATGCAGGAAATTTAATATTACTGATATCTGAAACACGTTTTATGATGTTCATTCATCAACCTAATCATTTCTAAAATTTAAAGTAAATGTGTTCCAAATAACTAAAATATTTGATTATTTTGTGAACGTTTCTTTCTGTCCTCCATTCACTGCACCCCGTTGTTTGTTTATAGATATGTTTACCAGCTAGAAGCCAGCACATGGGGTGGGAGCAATACTAGTGGCAAATACATTATCCAAACACCTGTGGCAACACCAGAGGAAATCCGTACCCCATATAATGTCACAACAATTGATGCACATTCCATATTTGTAGCTTGGGAAATTCCTGGTAAGCATGAGTTTTTGTGTACTATATGTGGGATATGTATTAAATGAGTTATCTGTCTGCTGAAGTCATCTGCTTTTCATGTTTTTGGTTTTTGTGATTTAGGAAGGAATGGTTCATACCAGTGTTGGCCCTACCATCCTTCCTTAAGTGGCAGATTTGGATTTATGATTAAAAGGAATCAATATATGTATGTATGATGGCTCGGTTCCATTGAGTTCAATGGGACATACATTCAGGAAACTTGATACCAAATTACAGCATTCATTTGTTACAAGTGTGGCCATAATTACAGGGAGGAGAAATATTTGGGTTTTCTCCTTCAGGCACCAAAATGTCTTCAGCCATCTCTGGTTTGTGATAAAACAATAATAATTAAGAATAGAATCGGCTGTATTGCCTTCGAATTGAGGAAATATAATTTAATGTCAAATTGTGAATTTTAATTTAATAGTGATCATCTAGTCATACCATCTATGACTTATGTGCAATTGATTAATTCATTTTAATTTGGCTTCAGACAGTTATTTATTATCAGAGCCTTTAAAAAAGAGGAACCGTATCCTTGTTCTCCTTTCTCTGCTGACAAATGCAGCCAATTCTGGGGATGTCTGCTCTCCAAAAAGGAAGCATTAACAACCCCAGTGTAGTGTCTGTTTGTCATACCAAGAGTTGCTGAGTGAACTCTCAGGCAGTGTACTGTTTAGTATGAAATTAAAGTTCTTGTTACACATCCTCTGTTGGGCCTCTACCTCGTGATACTTTCCCCTCAGACTAGAAGGGCTCCATCTACTAATAGCTGATCTTCACCAGCAAGTGTGGTAATCAGCTAAACTTTCAGCTATTTACCCTCATTATATGGGTATTCCAACACAATGGTGGTTGATATAAATGTAATGTTCCATAACTATGGTGACTTGCTCCATTCTTATGTTGTGTGTGGCTCTGCAATCAATAGTTTTCAACTGCTGAAAAATATGAGAAATTGTGTATACGAAGGAGATTGTACTCTCATCATTTATTTCAGACAGAAACAGGAGGCTATATCTAAAATGGTTATGTATTGAATCTGAATTTTTTTGTTTGTTTGTTTCTAGCTTCTTTAAATATATTCTACTAATAATACTAATTGGGCATTTTTCTATGGAGTCTTTCTTCATAAACATTTAAAATACTGTACTCCCACCTTGCAGAAAAGCCACGGAATGACAAGAGGATATAAAAACATTCAATATAAAGTTACCTGGTAAACATTTGCACTCATGCTTGGAATAGTAAATATTCCTGTGATGCCCATTGAACCAATGGTTAATAGATCTATAATATCCTGAGCTGTCAATCTTTTAGTTTTCAGAAGCACAAAATCCATTATAGAAATGCTATAATATATGAAAAAGATTAAAATCTTAAATTAAACTTTTCCCCTTCTACTGCCTAGAAGGATTTAGAACCCAGGAAGAAGGCAGGTGAATTTGACTTATAATCTACACTTGATTTCATTGGAAAGTGTCTCATACTGTCTCAGTTTTGATAATAAGTTTCACTAAAAGCTTTGAATATTCACTATTACAAATATGTTATGTTATCTTCTTGAAGCCTGATCCTATGCAGAGTTAGTCATGGCTAAGTCCATTGATAATGTGCCTAACTATGTGTTAATCACACAGAAAGAATTAAAAAGTCAAAATAAGAAATCGAATGATGTGCATGTTTCATCAGAAAATGGGCTTCTCTCTCTTCTCCCATCCCACTCTTCCCCCAGAGTTTCTGAATTGTATGCATTTGTAAAAGGTTTAAGGGAAAAGCTTAATTACAGCAAATTCACAAACATAGATGCATATGCCTACAGAAGAAGGTATTTGTGAAAGCAATAGTATATTTCTGAGAAGCAGGAACAAGCAGTGTGAGGGGGAAATATGGGAAGCCAGCCACTGCCATCATCATCACCTCAATTTATGATAATAATAGTAAGCTAACTAAGGGGAAAGAGAGTCTGAGGTAACTGAAGAAAAACAGGACAGGCATGAGGAACCAATGCACCGTCCATATACTGTTGGACTCCAACTCCCATCATCCTTGACCACTTGCTTTGCTGGAGGGGCTGGTGGGAGCTGTGGCCCAATGACATCTGAAAGGCTTCCTGTTTCCTGCTACTGAAATATTTATTTTACTTAAATCATTTCTATACCACTTTTATAGGGACGCGGGTGGCGCTGTGGGTTAAACCACAGAGCCCAGGACTTGCCGATCAGAAGGTCGGCGGTTCGAATCCCCACGACGGGGTGAGCTCCCGTTGCTCAGTCCCTGCTCCTGCCAACCTAGCAGTTCGAAAGCACATCAAAGTACAAGTAGATAAATAGGTACTGCTCCAGCGGGAAGGTAAACGGCATTTCCGTGCGCTGCTCTGGTTTGCCAGAAGCGGCTTAGTCCTGCTGGCCACATGACCCAGAAGCTGTACACCGGCTCCCTCGGCCTATAAAGCGAGATGAGCGTCACAACCCCAGAGTCGGTCATGACTGGACCTAATGGTCAGGGGTCCCTTTACCTTTTTATACAATTTTTATTTTTTATTTTTTAAAAATCAAAGTAAAACATTGCAGATAAAAGTCAAATACAGTGGTACCTCGGGTTACAGATGCTTCAGGTTAGAGACGCTTCAGGTTACAGACTCTGCTAACCCAGAAATAGTACCCACTGCCCAGTACAGTAACCTGCCCCAGAATGCATCCTTGGACCAATCCTGCACACCCAAGCCTCATTCTCATGCGTTCCCACCAGCCATGCAGATAAATAATTCCCAAATATTAGAGAAAATGTTTGATCTGCAAAAATACATAGGAGCATTAAGCGTAATTTACAATGGCTTATTCATCCATCTCCATCTAGGGCAATGGAATGTCATATGAAGAGCAACATACTGTAACTACTGAGGAGTACTGAGCAATTTAGAAACACACAAAAACATGACAAACCAGACTCTCTCCCTGGACAGCAAAAATACAACTCCTGATTACCACCCAGTAATACATCACTCACTTTCTGCTACTGAACAGAGTGGTAGGTTATAGGGATTTGCAAAGAGAGAGATAAACAACGTCTTGTTTCATAGGAATATTGGCATGATGAATCACTTCTATGAGTTTTCTAGCAAAAAGTAAGGTGATGTCTCACTGTCCTGGATCAGATTGGCTCTCAACGACTAAAATTGCATGGGATTGTCAACCCATAAAAATGAGGCCTGGAGGAAATGGCTGAAAGTACGACTGGAGGGTGTCATGAAGGGATGGCAATGTTAGTAGCAAGCCAAACCTCTGTATACAACTATGATGTATTACTGGCAAGTCCGTCCCCCCCCCCCCCCGTTTTGTAGGTTTAGTTTTATTTTTCTTTAGACTTTACTTTTTCCATGAATGGATCTTCAGTTATGCATTCAATACATCATATTGAAATACTCTATTTCTCCCTTTTACATTCAAAGGTCAACCTTTATAATAAGGGTTGGCAGTGATTCTCCCATTGAGACAGTCATTTTAATTGATATTGTCTCCAGGAATAAAATTGCTTTTTATTAATCAAGTTTTGATGAGAGGCTAGTTGGCCACAGTATCTTCCTGTCTATGGAAAGTGGCTGCATTCTGGCATTCGATCCCCTTGTCTTCTATAATAAATTAGGATCACATAAGCACCCACAGAATTAATTATGGGCTACCTATCCATGGAGTCTCCTTTTATTTTAATTATGATGTTTCAACAGCAGTGATGTCTCCAAATTCCATAACTTTATAGATGTCATAATTCAAAACTCCTGTCTAAGCTAAATGGTGAGATGTCCAAGCAGTGGTTAAAGTGATGAATTAAAGGAGAAAAAGGTGTTTGACACACCTCACTTACTATGGAAAATAGGGCTTTAATTTCTGAAAGAGCAAGAGATACTGGGTGTCGGTGCACTTGTTTTACCAATATGGTACTACGGATCTTATTTTCAGAGGCTGGGGTCATTATGGACAGGGAATAAGTTTGGATCCAGCCCATTGTGTCCTTGAATGCACTCATTTAGTTTTTTTCTGATATAAGTAAAGCATTGCCAATAATTTCTCTGAAAGTGATTTTGCTACTGGAATAATAGTTTGGGAACTGAAACTGCCTGGTGAGAGATGTACAGGAGTGTGGCCCTGTTAATTCTCTTGGATGTCTCAGGGGTTTATGTTACAATTTGAGTGCTGAATCCAGGTGGGACCTAATGGCTTTGGTGGTTTTTATGGTGGCCCTGGCTTTACCTGGAGGATAGGTCTTAAAAGGTGGTGTTAGATGGCTGATGCTCCACACAGTGACCTTTTAAATGCAGGGTGTCTCATACACTATTCAGCACCTACATGAAACCACCGGATGAAGTTTTTGGAATACTTGGTCTAGGGCAGCCTTCATCAACTTGGTGCCTTCCTGCTGTTTTCAACTGCAACCCCCATTAGCCTCAACTAGCAAAACCACATTATGCACTGTAAATTACAGTCATACCTTGGGTTACAGACGCTTCAGGTTGCGTGTTTTTTGAGTTACGGGCGCGCCGAAACCCTGAAGTACTGGAATGGGTTACTTCCGGGTTTCGGCGCATGCACAGAAGCGCTGAATCACAACCCGCATGCGTGCAGACACGGTGCTGCGGGTTGCGAACATGCCTCCCACACGGATCACGTTCGCAACCCAAGTGTCCACTGTACACCTCAGTGTGATTTTATTTGTGCAGCTTTTAGTAGAAAATAAGATTGTACCATTAATCTGAATATTTAGCCTTAAAAATGATGATGGAGCCATATATACTGTTTTTTCAATATGGGTGTGTTTTTAATAATAAACACCAGAGGAAATATTTATGTTGAATATTAATAAAATACATAAGATATGTAGCTGAAATCCAACTCTGGAAGATATGGGAAAAACAATATTAGACCACTGGTCATTATTGGGTTTGAATTTTGATATATGCCAAAGAACATGTGATGCTTTTTTTTAATCTGTTGATTTCAATGGTGTTTTTAATCTATACGAAAAAAACAATACCCTTTTAAACCATACTTTCTTACACATTTTTCTTATGAGACTCCTTAGTTTTGAAATGAATTTGAAGGTGCTTTTTTCAGAATTGTCCATTATCCACTGTCCAAATATAAAGAAAAAAGGGGGAAGAGGAAAGCCCAAGATGTTGTTTGATTGACTTGTCCTGTTGCAAAATATGCACCTGCTGTGAAATGAAGTCATGGAGAGAAAAAAGTGGAATAATTTAACTTTTTTATTTGTAAAGATAATCAGGATTTTCTGATTACATCTTAACTTCATAAATGTTAAATAACCTATCAGCATCTAGTTGTTGTAAATTATGAAAAGGAGTATTGCTGGGAATATTAACCAACTAAATCCTTGTTCTTTAGTGAACACGAAAATGCGTTATGGCAGGTTGTCATTGTGCTCACGGTAACTTTGACACCAAATAACAAAACTGCCATTTGCACTTAGGGTAAATTGGTTCACTTGTGCTTTTACTGTTCTTTTTATTCTGACATAAATTTATGAACTCTGGAACTAACCAAGTCGTGTGGTTTCCCAGCTGACTTTAACAAATCTGCCCATTTCATTCCATTCACTCATCAAACCATCAATGCTGTGGTAGTTTCAGACTCGCCACATATATTTTAAGACATAGGCACTTTTCTGACCGCCACATTTCCATTTCCTATGAACATTTGCCTTTCTTGTTTTCAAAGACATCAGCTGATGGGGGAAATATGTTACTCAGAAAAAGAGGGCAAAGCATCCTACTGACAATCCCATTGTTCTTCAACGCATTTTTTATATGATTTGTGTAACATATTCTTGCTTTCTTCCTGAGAAGACTTGATCAAGGCAGTCTGTTTACTTTTAACTTTATTTATTTGGGTTTTTGGCCTGTCCTTAGCAACAATCTAATACGATTTCAGATGTGAATAAAAAGTCCAGATGGCATCCCTCCAACATTTATTTTTAGGTAACATGCAAAATGGCACCCTCATTTTGGAATCTGCTGTTTTTTCTGGCTACCTAGTGAGGTTGTTCCTACCAGTTTTGAATCAATATAATATAGTGGACAGAATACTAAAGCTCCACTCCTCTCTCCATGTTTCTTTTGTGTAGCTACATTGCACATATATGTGTAACACCCATGCAAGGCTCCCATGAGGCAAGGTGAGGCAGCTGCCTCAGGCAGAATGATTGTCCGGGACAGCAAATCTTGATGTTGATCTTTCTTCCCCCCTTGTTCCTAATGTAGATCTTTTCTCTCCCCTTCTTCCCTGGCAGGGAGAGAAGTGAAGTTTTAGGATCGGCCTCAGGTGCAAAATCTCTTATGCTGTCCCTGATTGGATGGAGTACTGGATCCCCACTCCGTGATTATGCCTAATGCAGTGTTTCTCAAATTTGTTAGACTACAGCTCCCATCATCGTTGACCACTGGTCCTACCCAAATTTGAGAAACACTGGCCTAATGTGTGCCTTCAGTCCAACCTATCATACAAGGTTTTGGTATGAATAAAAATGGGAAAGCCCGAAATATGTTGCTTCCATGAGCATTTTGAAGATAGGGCAAGATGCAAGTGTGAAAGACAGCATGTCGTGGAAACCCAGGCTATATTAGAGCTGCCCTACATCCGGGTTTTCCTGGACATGTCCGGGAATTGCTCAGAAAAATGGTGTCTAGGTGGATTTTTGTTGAATCAGCAAAATCGGACGCATGGCAAGTTGGGCTGTTTTTATTTTAAAAATATATACAGTGACACCTCAGGTTAAGTACTTAATTCATTCCGGAGGTCCGTTCTTAACCTGAAACTGTTCTTAACCTGAAGCACTACTATAGCCAATGGGGCCTCCTGCTGTCACTGTGCTGCCGGAGCACGATTTCTGTTCTCATTCGGAAGCAAAGTTCTTAACCTGAGGTACTATTTCTGGGTCAGTGGAGTCAGTAACCCGAAGCATATGTAACCTGAATCATATGTAACCCGAGGTACCACTGTAATGGTTCTTACAGAGCTTTTTGGCACCCTTCTGTCCACTTGTGGGACAAGTAAGATTGTGCTATATGAGTCTACATGAACCTAAATATGCTTTCATGCCTTATGCTTGTGAAATTCTCTGAGTAAAGTATTTCACATCTACCCATAACCCTTTCACTACATTGTTCTGGTTTTGTATAATCTGAAAAGTCTAGTCTACTGAATGTTGGGTCCTGTAGAACAGGCATGGCCAAACTTGGCTCTCCAGCTGTTTGGGAGTACAATTCCCATCATCCCTGACCACTGGTCCTGTTAGCTAGGGATGATGGGAGTTGTAGTCCCAAAACAGCTGGAGGGCCAAGTTTGGCCATGCCTGCTGTAGGACAGTGGTGGACAACCTGTGTCCCTCCAAGATGGTGTTGGGCCTCTGACTCCCATCAGCCCCAGCCATTATGACCAATGATTACAATGACGAATGTCCAGTGATGGGAAGTGATGCAGAAGTGGAGGTACAATGGCATGTGTTGATCCTACTTTGAACTTCCACAGTTCAATGGAAGGTCTTCATAGAGACCACATTCATGCAACTATAAACTCATAGAGATATTTCTGGGTGATCAGAAATTCTGGGAAAATAGGGTTGCCAATTCCAATGGAAAGAGCCCTGTGTGTGATCCCACTCCATCTCTCTGTCTGAATATCCGAATAGGGTTTCGATGGCAAATCTTTGACTCTTAGCCAAATGTGTGAAATATCTCCATGCCTGATCATGATGCTTGAGTTGGCATTGGGAAAATTAAAAGTTCTGTCTGTGGTGATTCGTCTCTGTTGCCTGATGCTTGTGACCACTGAAATGCTGAGCATTCATGTGTGAATAAGGTATGTTCATTATTCATGTATGAATGAAGTATCATTATCACGAAACACCATCTTAATCATTCCAGTGCTTCATGGCACAGAGTTCTCCTGTTTACGAGGAAACACGAAATCATAAAGACTGTGTATGTGAAACAGCAATTATCCTATGAACTGTTGTCTGTTTTGTAACAGGATCATTTAAGACTAATTTGCCTTTGAAGTACAACATACTACTAAATGCTGGCAGTACCTCTCCACTTGTAATACCAGTCGGCCAGCCTAACTTTGCTCTCTTGGATGGTCTGGATCCGTACACACAATACGAGATAAGGATACAAGCCTGCCAGGATGGTAAGATGTTAAGTAATTCTCTTTTGTCATCAGCAGACAGTGCAGTTTTGCAAAATAGCTTCTGTTCAGCAAAACAGATAACATCTTATTTCAAAGCTGAAGTGAAATGTTTACCTAGTAAAAGCAAAGCCTGACACTGAGTGGTGCATTTTACATTTCTCCATATTATATCATGAATATTTTAAAAGAAAATTTAAAACGTTAGCATTTGGGGGAATGGTAGTCCTTTTTGTGAAATGCATTATGAAAAGCATAAAGTAGGTTTTTTTTAAAAAAAAATTGTCTAGGAGTACACATCAGATACAATCCATTCTCAATTGATGTTACATCAGCAATTTATCTCTTTTTTATTATTCATATAAAGCAGAAGGATTATTGCTCTGTTATTTTGGATTACAAGGAATGCATGAAACCTTATCTAAAGGGATCTGTTGGCATGGGTAAAGCACTTACGGTGGTGGAAGTCTACAGAAACCGTTGATACTGAACTTGAAGCTTCTGGGTATTGGGGACTTGTAAGATTGATCCCATCTTTCAAAAACTTTTATGACGGTCCAAATCAATAATATTTCAAGAATTTTTCCTGCACTGTTTGCCTTTTTTGTATCATTCAGTGAGCAGGGAGTGAGCCTTGGGACTCTGTGCTCCTTCTTCCTCTTGCTTTCTGCCTTCACATGCTAGTCCTTGTTATCTTAAACTACAATTGGCTATTGTTGCCCATTAAACTGTGGTTTAATGTCAGTTTTACTATCCAAGATCTTTATTTCATAGCATTCATACACCACTTGATTGTAAAATAAATAAATAACCCTCAAAGCAGTCTACGAAAAGATAAAACAATGTAATCAAGAAAACTCTACAACCTTATTTAAAAGGTAAAGGGACCCCTGACCATTAGGTCCAGTCGTGACTGACTCTGGGGTTGCGGCACTCATCTCGCTTTATTGGCCGAGGGAGCCGGCGTACAGCTTCCAGGTCGTGTGGCCAGCATGACTAAGCCGCTTCTGGCGAACCAGAGCAGCACACGGAAACACCGTTTACCTTCCTGCCGGAGCGGTACCTATTTATCTACTTGCACTTTGACGTGCTTTTGAACTGCTAGGTTGGCAGGAGCAGGGACCAAGTAAAGGGAGCTCACCCCGTCAAGGGGATTCGAACAGCCGACCTGATCGGCAAGTCCTGGGCTCTGTGGTTTAACCCACAACCTTATTTACAAACAAAAGTTAAAATATTAAGAGATTGAAATTACCCCAACTTTCTAAGCAGCTGGGAAGCAGGCTTGTTTAAACAAGAATGTTTTTTGCAGGTGCCAAAAAGAGTACAGTGAAGGCCCCTCCTTGATCTCAATAGGCAGGGAGTTCCAACGTGTAGGTGCTGCCACACTAAATGAACAAGTTCTTACAAATGTGGAATGGGTGTTATGTTGCACCTGTAGTAGTGCCAATTCTGCCGATTGAAGCAGTGGTGTGGACACATGTGGAGTAAGGCGATCTCATAGGCAAACTCGTACTCAAGTTGTTAAGGGCTTTAAAGCATGCTTTGAATATGGTTTAATATCCTGGACAATAAACTGATGTTAAATCATAGTTCCCTATCTCAAACATAACAGGAGACTGTAGTTTAAGTGAACCAGGATCAGTATGCAAAGGGAACACATGAAAGTGGGGAACACATTAAAACAGTACTTGTTTCTAGCTTGCTAAACTATGGTTTGGTTCTCAAATCAGTTCTTTATTTGTTTATGCCTGTAGCTACTGAGAGCCATTTCAGTGGTGGTGCCCCAGTTGTGAATTATCCTCCCTAGAGGGAAATGTTTAGAACCTACGCTGTGGTCTTGTGTTAGGTGATGACCTTTTAAATTGATCCCAGGATTTTAAGATGTGTTTTAGTGGTTCTTATATCTTTCACATTGTCATTACCCCATGTTGGTTTTATTCTGGTTTTATACTGTGCTATATTGTTCTGTTTAAAATTATGTATTGTTCTATTTTTATGGTTTTATAAACCGTTCAGAGAACTTTGGTTATTGGGTGATAGCAACTGAAGTAGAAAATAAATGGAATGCTTAAGAATGAAAAGGAAATGTATATTTGATATATTGTTTCTTGGGCATTTGTCAGTCCAAAGAGCATGTTCTGTGTCCAAAACATGATCCTTAATTGATGCTTTTGTTTTCTTGTAGTTGACTGTGGAGTTGGTGAACGGGCATATGCAAGGACGGCTGAAGCACCTCCTAAGGATTTGAGTCCGCCTGTCATTGCAGCCACTGGATCGGCATCAATAGAGGTGAAATGGTCACCACCTAGAAAACCCAATGGAATAATTAGAAACTACTTTGTTTACAGGTAGCTTTGGTTGTTGATTTTTTACCCTACTCAGATGCTCAATATAGAAACTACAGTAGCCCCCACCTTGAAGTTTTATTCAGCTCCAATAATGTTTAAATTATCTTCCCAAGTGCGTATGTTGGATAGCATGGGAAAAATCCACACCAATGTTTTTGTCCTGAAAAAGGGTATCCCACCCCTTGGTCTAGAGTGGGGAAGGAATTGGGCTAAGTTTGATTTCTACTGTCACTACAATATTATGGCCGTGGGTGGTGCTGTGGTCTAAACCACTAAGCCTCTTGGGCTTGCCGATCAGAAGGTCAGCAGTTTGAATCCCTGCAACGGGGTGCGCTCCCATTGCTCTGTCCCAGCTCCTGCCAACCTAGCAGTTCAAAAGCACGCCAGTGTGAGTAGATAAAAAGGTACTGCTGCGATGGGAAGGTAAATGTCATTTTCATGCACTCTGGTTTCCGTCACAGTGTTTCATTGCACCAGAAGCGGTTTAGTCATGCTGGCCACATGGCCCAGAAAGCTGTCTGTGGACTCCCTTGGCCTGAAAGCGAGATGAGCGCCACAACCCCATAGTCACCTTTGACTGGACTTAACCGTCCAGGGGTCCTTTACTTTTTACCTATGGTCTGGCAACCTTAAGGTTGTCAAGAAACCAAAGGCCAAGAAGTCATAGATAGGAAACACAGAAACACAGAAAGTTGGACTGGCCCATCCAGCTCAGTATGATTTACGCTGAATGGCTGCGACTCTCCGGGGTTTGACCTATAAAACTGAGGATTGAAGCTGACACTTTCTGCATGAGAAGCGTTTGGCCTGCCACTGAGCTACGACTCTTTCCCAAACGTAGCTGTGGATCTAAATTCATATCTTTCATTGAACTTGCCAGCCAATTCTGTGCCTTAAGGTTTCTAGGAGTCTATAAAATTCTGGAATATTCTCCTGGAATATTTTCACCTGCTAATTGTATGGCCAAACACATCAAACCCCTCCTCTGTATAAAGAGAAATAAAGTATCTCTTATAGTGCAAGACAAGGCTTCACTCTGCTGGTTTTGTAAATAAAGCTGATGATTACAGCTGCAATTCCACAGCAGCCAGAGAAAGGGAAAACAGGAAATATAATGCAGAAAGTGGAAAATACTGTAAATTGAATTTGACAGCATTTGATGGCATTTGATTATTCTAGTCACAGCCAAACAATGATATAAAGAGTAATATGAAACAGAATGTGTTACTGCCTAGCAGACTCGAAAGCAATAAACCTTCCTCCAATGTGACACAATCACTTCACAATCATAATTGTAGCCTGTTTGATACCTCTGAGTACAGCAGAAGGGCACTGACTGACATAGATACATTTTGTTTTTTATTTAAAGTGAAATGAAAATGGCGCACTGGGGCTCCAGATACAATCGTTATATTCACCTACATAGGCATGAATCACTTGGCAGTTATTTCAGCTGAAGTTTAAATGTGCTTAGACAACAACAATATCACATCTTTCTCAGATAGCTGTGGAAAAAATCAGAAATTTGTAAGGGCAGGAATGGGATGTGAGCACAGAGTTCTCCCCCCCCCCCTTTTTGTGTGCATGTGATACCCACACATAGCCTTAGACTGTTATAGCAAGAAGTCTGCAGTATTTCTGGAGGATGTTATGGTATGTAATTTCTTTTTCATCATTTGCTGCCACTGCCTTGCTGTCATATATACACCAAACTAAATTTATTTAACCTGCAAGTGGTAGGCAGCTTTTCATTAAGCCTGAAGGATATATATTTGCAAGGGTTTGGAGTTCTGTGCTGACCTTCCTGCTATCCTCACCCAACCCCAAACCTTTGTTAGATAAGTTTTTAGAACAAAACTGGAGGGAGGGAGGTATAGCAATATTTATTCATTTATGCTGTGTTTCTGTGCCACTGCGCGCACACACACACACACACACACACAAAATATCAGTAACGATGCAATATAATAAAACAATAAAGCAGTAAAAAGAAATTCCCCTCTAGCAGAGGAAGAAATCAAACCAGTTGACAGAACTGATAAACCAATAAATCACAAATAAACATTGGGCATCCAGGTTTTTGAACCACAAATTATTTAAGAGGCCTCAGTAAATAAAAAAAAGACCTTTGCCTTGCTCTGAAAAGACCATAAAGAAGGAGCAAAGAGTGCCTCTTTGAGGAAACTGCTTCACAGGCAGAGTGCCCTTTCGTAAATGTATTTACTTGATTTGCTTTCCTTTACTCTGATGATAATAACTGAGTAGGTTGTGGGGGAGTAATTCAGTTGGATACTGCATGCATGAAGCTCCCTGGATGGCAAGAGGACTGCAGAGTACAGCAGGAAGGCATGAAGTGGTATGCAGATTTTAGGGTGCCCTAAAGTGAGGAGCCCTAGTCAGTTGCCCAGTTTGCCCTCCACTAAAGTCTCCACTTCAAGCTATGTAGCTATGTTCTTGGCTATAAAGTTTGCCCTGATAAACATCACTCTTTGAACACCTTTAAATGGGTGAAGGCATCAAACCATAATATGCAGGTTCAGTGACAGTTAGCAGTTCCTGAGAAAGGGCATCTTTCTCTTGTGCTTTTCTGTCTGTGTGGGAGAAAATCTTCCATTTAAATGAGCAGCTGAATTCTAAATCTTCAGGCTGTTGAAATGACTAGAGACTGTTCAGCCACTTCTGCTCGGAGTTTATTCATACATGAGGATATTCTCCTTTTAGCACTACAGATGGAACCATTTACCTAACCATAAGTTTCTTTCATTAAATATTCAACAGTAATAAGATCTAAACACTTTAACCAGACTACATTGTTCGGCTTTGCTTGTGGAAGAGCTCACGGTTGGTGGCATATTTGATCTATCAGGGAGAGAAGCTGTTTATCACAGATTTTCCACGTTACTAAACAGTAATTTGTGAACCCAACAAACAGCTATGGTGGCTAATTGAGAAGCTATACAGTGCAAAGCAAACCAACGAGCATTGCTGCACATAAAATATAATTTTTCACTTTTTTGTGATTGACATATTTTTGTAACTCACTAGGAGGGCATTTTATGCAAAACTCTGCACTAAATGAAAGCACCACAAGTGTGCCCTATGCTTCCTGGCAACTAATAAACATTTAATTAATTTATTATATTTACTCTTACATTTATGTCTCACATTTCTTCCAAGCAGCTCACAGGGGCATAGATGGTTCTCTTCTTCCCCATTTTATCCTCACAACTCTGTGAAGTACATTAGACTGAGAGATGGTGACTGGCCCAAGCTTTAGGGCTGAATGGGGCTTTGAATGCTCCAAGGTCCTAGTACAACACTCTAACCGCGATAAAACATGGTGCATTTTACCATAAAGCCCATTGCAGCTTGAAAATTCTACCTCTCTTCCAAAAATTAAAAAGCTGCTAGGCCCCAATGATACAAGTGATTTGCATAAAATCATGATGTTAATCTTTGGATAAAGGTGCAGAATCTGGAAACCTAGTAGCAACAGATTGAATTGGAGTTTCTACAAGGCTCTTTCCTCAAACTTCCATTAAACTCACTTACCCCAACAGTAAGTTGGGCTGAGGTAGTCCCTTCCATGGCAATCAGTCTTCTGGCATTTTTGCACAAAACTAGCACAGAACATATTGATGGTTGCTTTAGCTCACCTCCCACACCATACTTCTTCCTACCCTGAACCACTGTGATTGAGACCACAAGCTTAACATGAGTCAACAATGTGATGCAACAGCAAAAAAGAAAAGAAAAGAAAACTAATGCTATTCTAGGCTGCATCAACAGAAGTATAGTGTCCTAATCATGGGAAGTCATTGTCCCACTCTATTCCTCATTTGTCAGACCACACTGGGAGTACTGTGTCCAGTTCTGGGCAACACAGTTAAAGAAGAATATAAACAAGCTGGAACATGTCCAGATGAAGGCAGCCAAGATGACCAGGGTTCTGAAACCAAGCCTTATGAGGAACAGCTGAGGGAGTTGAGTATATTTAGCCTGGAAAAGAGGAGATGGAGAGCTATGGCAGCCATCTTCAGATGTCTAAAGGGCTGCCACACGGAAGATGGAGCAAACTTGTTTTCTCCTGCTCCAGAGGCTAGGACCCGAACCAGTGGCGTCAAGTTAAAAGAAAGGTGATTCCGACTAAACACCAGGATGAACTTTCTGACAGTAAGAGTTGTTCGACAGTGGATCAGACTCTCTCAGGAGGTGGTAAACTCTACTTCATTGGAGGTTTTTAAGCAGAGCTAGATGGCCATCTGTCGTGAATCCTTTAGCTGGGATTCCCGCATTGCTGGGGATTGGACTAAGGATCCTTGAGGTCCCTTCCAACTCTATGATTTTATACTGTGCTTTGACTTTATTGCACTTGTGTTATTACATGCATGTGTTGGCCCATGTACATACTCTGCTTTTCCTTACGCAGTACCAAGTCAAACAGTAACCAAGTCAACTTTTACCACCAACTTAGCACAAAACAAAAACCGCTGCTTCCTGTAAATATGTCATGACTTTAAAAACAGTTGCTACAGGTAACCATCAGTATTGAAACAACCAAATTTGACAATAGGTAAAGATTTGTACTTGCGAAAGAAAAAGTCCATTGTTCGTAGGGCGTGATCATGACACCTGCCTAGCACCTGAGCTGATTTCGCATCAGCAGATGCACCATGTTTGCTGTTGCAAGTGGCACGTCAGGTAATGTATTGATTTGGTGTAATAAGTATGCACATTGTTAATGATAAAAACTGAACTATACTAGGCTATAGTCATTTTGAAGTTTGTACTTCAGCATCAAATGATCTTATTTATTAGTGGCTATAAAAGTTATTTACAGGTGTTTTTTGTATGACTTTCAGACGTCCAGTGGGTACTCGAGAGGAACTGCTTATTTTCATCTGGTCTGAAGGTGCTTTAGAATTCATTGATGCTACAGATGTCCTTCAGCCGTTCACGGAGTATGAATACCGCATTAGGGCACAGAATTTCAAGGGCTCTGTGGATAGTCTGTGGTCTTCAACACAAACTCTGGAAGCCCCACCTTGGGGCATGAAAGTTCCCTGGGGCCAAGCTTTAAGCGCTTACTCTGTGCTCCTAAATTGGACCGAACCCACTTCTCCTAACGGTGCCATTTCTCAATATCGTGTCGTCTATCAAGAGAGACAGAGCGACCCGACATTTAACACGCCAGCTGTTACTGCATTAACTGTATCGGTAAGTGTTAGATAATCAGCCAACGTGAAGGAGTCATTTTTAGAAATGCATGCAGTTTCCTTTTCTGACCTCATTTGTGGTTTAGAAGTGCATATTAGGGCTGTCGGCCATTTCAAGAAAGATTGCATGTTTCTGGTTGCATTACTTATTTGTTTATAAAAAAGATATTTATATAATGCTACAGCATAAAAAAATCAAAGTGATTTACAATAATATCTCTGTATAAGAAAAACACATAAAAATTCAATCACACAAACTATGGTTAGTCAGACAAACCATTGGTCATAGTTGATTAATCAGTTATATGTATATATGAATAACGACAATAGTTCTGAAGCAAACAAGGATACTTTGTTTTTAGTTGATGTGCACATACATCATAGTGGTCACTATCGTAGAAAAAGCTCTTGTATGGGAGAAAATCCAGGGATTTTTCTTTTTTAATGGCATTTGCCATCCCCAGTTTCCTGCCTCCCATGCGTTGAAAGTATTTGTATTAAAATGTGTTGCCCAATTAATTGGAAGCACCTTTTTAGTCTTGATTCATAGATTAAGTGTTGTAGTCCTAAAATATTCACATGGTGCAATCCTTAGTTGCCCATGTACACTAATAATGGATGATTCACATGCAACAATGAGGACATCTACACATGAACAACAGCCCATCACAATCCCATGCATGTTGGTTCATAAGTTCCACTGAGCATAGCAGAACTTACTAGTAAATATCCTTTGGTTAGGAGACTTAAAAGTCCAAAATGAAATATAATCATAGCAAAATCAGATATATTTTTTCAACCATTCCAAGTGCATGCTGGTTTAAGCATGATAGTAAAATTAGCATTAGCTTGACTCCTATGATTTATGTTTAGTAATTAGGAAGATTTGCCTCATAACTCTTCAAAATCAGAAATAAATCAACCACCACAAAAAGAAAACGCTTTTACCAACAGTAGCACCTGGCACTCCCATACTGTAAGTTGCAAACCTTGACAAATACAGGAACCTCTAATTAGATGGATACAATTTCTGCATGGAAGAAATGGCAGAACTAAGAACAAGATACAGTGTTGTGATTTTGCTGTAAATTGGCTATTTCAGCAATCGTAATGTCAAAGGAGGCGTTGGACTGGCACTGTGTTGCAAATGTCTTACTTCAAAAAAAGATACTGTAGATCTGGAAATGGTTCTGAAAAGGGAAGCCAAAATGATCAAGGGGCTGAAGTAACTTCCCTAGGAAAAGGGTATGCTCCTTACAGGTCTTTTTTTCTTTCTTTCTTTTTTTTTTTATATATAATATTTTTATTTTCCATATAAACACAATACAACGAACATAAACATACAAAAAACACAAAACAAAACAAAAAAACATGTATCATTTCATATCCTAATTTCATATCCCATCTTCCCCGACTTCCTCATGCCTCCCCTTTCTGTATTCCAAATTCTTATTGATTGTTCAGCAAATCTTCCCTTATTTTAATTTAAATTTAGCCTATTCTTCCTTATTCTCCTTGTCTTAACCATTACTAATAGTAACCATTTAGTTTCCAGTCCAACATCATTCTAACTTTCATTAACTTTGTAATATTTCTTTAAATAGTCCTTGAATTTTTTCCATTCTTCTTGCGCTGCTTCTCTTCCCTGGTTTCGGATTCTGCTCGTCATTTCTGCCAAGCCCATATAGTCTATCACCTTCATCTGCCATTCTTCCAGTGTGGGTAGTTCCTGCGTCTTCCAGTACTTCGCAATGAGTATTCTAGCTGCTGTTGTAGCATACATAAAGAAAGTTATATCCGTCTTTAACACCCCTTGGCCGACAATACCCAAGAGAAAGGCCTCTGGTTTCTTGGGGAAAGTATATTTAAATACCTTTTTAAGTTCATTATAGATCATTTCCCAGAATGCCTTAATCTTCGGGCAAGTCCACCAAAGATGAAAAAATGTACCTTCAGTTTCTTTACATTTCCAACATTTGTTATCAGGCACATGGTAAATCTTTGCAAGCTTGACTGGGGTTATGTACCACCTATATATCATTTTCATAATGTTTTCTCTTAAGGCATTACATGCCGTAAATTTTATCCCGGTGGTCCACAACTTTTCCCAATCAGCAAACAAGATATTATGACCAATGTCCTGAGCCCATTTAATCATGACCGATTTAACCGTTTCATCTTGTGTATTCCATTTCAGCAGCAAATTGTACATTTTGGACAAATTCTTAGTACTGGGTTCTAACAGTTCTGTCTCCAATTTTGATTTTTCCACCTGGAAGCCAATTTTACTGTCCAGTTTAAACGCTTCGTTTATTTGATGGTAGTGGAACCAGTCTCTCACCTTCCCTTTTAATTTCTCAAAACTCTGCAATCTCAATTTGTCCCCTTCCTTTTCCAAAATTTCCCAGTATCTTGGCCACTTGGACTCCATATTTAACTTTTTAACTGCCTTAGCTTCCATTGGCGACAGCCACCTTGGAGTTTTATTTTCCAGCAAGTCTTTATATCTGACCCAGACATTTAATAGTGCTTTTCTGACAATATGATTTTTGAAACTTTTATGTGCTTTAACCTTGTCATACCACAAATATGCATGCCACCCAAAAATGTTATTAAAACCTTCCAAATCCAAAATGTCTGTGTTTTCAAGAAGTAGCCATTCTTTCAGCCAGCAGAAAGCTGCTGCTTCATAGTAAAGTTTGAAGTCTGGCAGGGCAAACCCCCCTCTTTCCTTTGAATCCGTTAATATCTTAAATTTAATTCTGGGCTTTTTGCCCTGCCAGACAAATTTAGATATGTCTTTTTGCCACCTCTTGAAACAATCCATTTTATCAATTATTTGCAATGCTTGGAACAAAAACAACATTCTTGGCAATACATTCATCTTTATAGCTGCAATACGGCCTAACAAGGAAAGCTTTAAGTTGGACCAAGTCTCCAAATCTTTTTTCACTTCTCTCCAAGTTTTTTCATAATTATCTTTAAACAAATTCACATTTTTAGCTGTCATATTTATACCCAAATATTTCACTTTTTTAACCACCGTTAACCCTGTCTCATTCTGAAACCTTTCCTTTTCTATCTGTGTCAAGTTTTTCTCCAAAACCTTTGTCTTAGACTTATTCAATTTAAATCCTGCCATTTGACCAAACTCTTGAATTATTTCCAAAACTCTTTTCGTGCTAGCTTCTGGCTCTTGTAATGTAAGTACTAAGTCATCTGCAAATGCTCTCAATTTATATTGTTTAGCTCCGACCTGAATCCCTTTAACCAACTGGTCCCTCCTAATCATATTAAGCAAAACCTCCAGGACCGATATAAAAAGTAATGGGGAGATAGGGCACCCCTGACGTGTCCCTTTTTCAATCTTGAACTCTTCTGTAACCACATTATTTACAATTAGTTTGGCTTTCTGTTCAGAGTATATTGCACCTATACCATTCTCAAACCCTTGGCCTACCCCCATCCCCCGGAGGTTCTTCAACATAAAACTCCAAGAAATGTTGTCAAAGGCTTTCTCGGCATCCACAAATATCAAAACGGCTTTAGTGTTTATGTTCACTTCCAGCTTTTCCAAAATGTCAATTATATTCCTTACATTGTTCGACAAATGCCTTTTTGGGAGAAAGCCCGCTTGGTCCCCGTGAATCTCCTCCATCAAAACTCTTTTCAGTCTTTTTGCTAAAATGTCAGCAAAGAGTTTGTAATCCACATTCAATAACGAGATGGGTCGGTAGTTTTTAAGTTGGGTCTTTTCAGTCTCTGTCTATAAGTGTAATGTAGGCCTCTCTCCACGTATCGGGTGCCCTTTTCCCCTCCATAATCTCATTGCAGACTTCCTTCAGAGGTTGTATCAACCCTTCCTTCAAAACTTTGTAATATTTGGAAGTCAGTCCATCCGGTCCGGGGGATTTGCCCAGCGTCATACCTTGAATGGCATCTTCTATTTCTTGTGCTGATATCTCCTGGTTCAATATTATCTTACTTTCTTGCGAAACCTTTTTCAGCCCATTTTCCTCGAGGAACTGTTGTATGTCCATCTCTTTTTGCGGCCCTTGTGTGTAAAGTTGTCTAAAGTAGTTCTGAAAACAATTCCTAATTTCCGCTGGGTTGCTTATGTTTTTTCCTTCCGCTTCTATATTTGTTACCGTGTTGAGTTTTTGTCTCTTCTTTATTTGCCAAGCCAGTAACTTGCCACATTTATCAGCAGATTCAAAGGTCTTTTGTCTCATTTGTTTAATTTTCCACTCTAATTCTTGATTCATCAGTTCCATATATTGTGTTTGATGAAATTTGATTTCTCTTAGAATCTCTTGGGATTTTGGCTTCGACCTTAATTGTTTTTCCCCTTCTTTTATCTTTTCCAAAATTCTCTCTTTTTTCTCATTTTGCTTTCTCTTCTTTAAAGTATTTTGCTGAATCAAAAACCCTCTCATCACGGCTTTGCTTGCGTCCCATACTATTCTTTTTTCTACTTCAGACCTTAAGTTGATTTCAAAATAGTCTTTCAAGGTTTTTTGGGCCTTCTTGCAGATCTCCTCATCTCTAAATAAGGTGTCATTCATTCTCCATCTGAAGGAACCAGTTGTTGTTTGCCTCATCACCATCTTTACAGCATTATGGTCGGAGAAAGTTTTTGGGCAGATTTCTACTTTTTTTATGTTCGGAGCCATACTGCTAGTCACCCAGATTTGGTCAATCCTTGTCCATGTCATTTTGGCTTCAGAAAAGAAGGTTCCCTCTCTTTCTAATGGGTGTTTTGTTCTCCAAATATCAATCAAGTCCATATTGTCAGTCATTTCAAAAAAAGTCTTTGGTAGTCTTCCATCTTTTGTTATTACCTGTCTTTGTGCCTTGTCCATATTTGTTGAAACTACTCCATTCATATCTCCCATCAAAATTAAGTTGTAATCCATATGGTCCATCAAAATTTCATGCAACTTCTTAAAAAATTCAGCTTTCCCTTCGTTTGGTGCATATATTCCCACTATCAAATACTTCTCTCCTTGAAATTGAATTTCAATTGCCAAATATCTTCCTTGATCATCTTTAAAGATTTGTTTCGGTTGCAATTTTTCTTTTGCATAGATCACCACTCCTCTCTTTTTTACTCTGTCTGAAGATATAAATTCCTGTCCCAGTCTTTTATTTATTAATAATTTTCTGTGTGCTCTTGTCACGTGGGTCTCTTGTAGGCAAATCAAGTCCAATTGGTCTTTCTTTTTCCTCAGGAAAAAGATAAGGAGGGATATAACGGAACTGTGTAAGGTTATATAAGTTGTGGAGAAAGTGAATGGAGTTTTGCTCCTCCCTACCTCATAATACCTCATAATACTACAACTCAGGGACAAGTAAATGAATGTTGGAAGATTCAGGACAGACAAAATAAAGTACTTCTTCACACAGTGCAGAGTTGAACTGTGGAATTCGCTCTAACAAGATGTAGTGATGGCCACCAATATGGATGGCTTTGAAAGAAGACTAGACAGATTCATGGAGGATAAAGCTACCAGTGGCTAAGAGCCATCATGGCTATGCTCTGCCCTCATGGTTGGAGGCAGTAGGCCTCTGGATCCTGGTTGCTGGGAACAGCATGTGGAGAGAGTGCTGTTGACTCAGGTTCTTCTGGTGGGCTTCCCATAGGCACCTGGTTGGCCATTGTGAAAGCAGAATACTGGACGAGATGGGCCATTGGCCTGAGTGAGCAGGGCTCTTCTTATGCAAATAGAAAATAACGTCAGGAAGCAGGCCTCAGTTGTTTTTTACCATCTGATGTATGATGTCTACTTAAGCCAGCCTCAAAAAAGTCACCTATCTATGCCACTATGTATTAATCTGAAGTAATGGGGTGGAAAATGCCTGGGACCTGTTAGTCTTGGTTCTACCCCAATGCAGAATAATGGAGACTTTCATATATTCTAATTACATTATACAGGGTTAAGAACTTAATTCGTTCTGGAGGTCCGTTCTTAACCTGAAACTCTTCTTAACCTGAGGTACCACTTTAGCTAATGGGGCCTCCCGCTGTCGCCGCACCGCCGCCGCACGATTTCTGTTCTCATCCTGAAGTAAAGTTCTTAACCCAAGGTACTATTTCTGGGTTAGCGGAGTCTGTAACCTGAAGCGTCTGTAACCCGAAGCGTCTGTAACCCAAGGTACCACTGTATATAACTCATATAATAATGGAGACTTTCATATAGTCTAGAATTCACCACAATATAGACTCATGTCAGATCAGAATATCATAGATTCAGGTAGGTAGCCGTCAAAATACAGTCAAAATGAATGAATGAATGAATGAATGAATAGTCCAGTAGCACCTTAGAGACCAACTAAGTTTGTTCTGGGTATAAGCTTTCGTGTGCATTGAGATTGAGATTGATGGACTTCCATTTCATGTGGCTCAATGTGGTGCCTTCCATGATTCTAGATTCAGGTAGGTAGCCGTGTTGGTCTGATGCAGTCGAAATAAATAAAAAAATTAAAACTTAGTTGGTCTCTAAGGTGCTGCTAGACAATTTTTTAATTTTTTAATTTATTTTGACAGAATATCATATTCTATCTTAAAATTTTCTGAATACCATTTTCTGTGGGAAATATATGAGCTGTTGTTTTTTTCTTGTCTTACTTTCAACATGAGCAGATTAGCAGGGATAAGAAGTGGTCAATATTGAGGAAGAGCCTGAATTTCTTTCTCTTGATTTTTTTAAATGTTATGTACAACTCATAGCCTTCCAGCTGTTCAATAAGTACATGCCAAGTTATATGGCAAGACTGCATATATGTTTGCTTCCCTCTACAGCAGGCATGGCCAGACTTGGCCCTCCAGCTGTTTTGGGACTACAATTCCCATCATCCCTGACCACTGGTCCTGTGTATGATGGGAGTTGTAGTCCCAAAACAGATGGAGGGCCAGGTTTGGCCATGCCTGCATGGTATTGCATCTGGACAATATATTAGGACCTGAAGTATCTAGAATTGCACACTTTCCCCAAAGCAAATTTATTGTTTCCCACTAGTGATCAGACACTTTAACTCTCTTGCAACAATTTAAAACATATGTTTTAAAGGTTAAAGGCCAGAACTGACAAGTGGATAGTTTCTAGTTGTTTTGAAAATCCTTTTCAAGTACCATTCAGCATGATGTTGAGTTTTGGAATTCCTCTCTCCAATCATGCATTGAATTGTCTTGCACATCATGCCAACAACAACAGAAAATATCCAAGATGGTTGCATTGAGGGCAATAAAATGTACCAAAATGGCTTTTTAAATAATGTTGCCACAGTATGTTTCTTTAGCAAAGGCATTTTAACGCCTTTTAAATTAGTATTTTCTTGGCACTGGAGAAACATTACCCTACAAAACCTGAAATGGAAAAATATGTCAGAAATATATGCATAAAGATCAAGTATGGTTTAGATAGCACTGATGCATTTTACTATCTTTCTATTTTTATTTTAAAATTCTTTCACTTTTCATTTAAAAATGTGTGTTACTGTGCTAAACATTTGTATCTGCAGAGCAAGACAGCTTCCCTGCCCACCAAATTTATTGCAAATTAATGCTTTATACTAAAGCAGTGCTTTATTTCCCTAAATGCAATGTAGGACACATTGAATGGAACTCTGGATTTGCGGATGGATGTGCTGATGTAGCAAATGCAGTCCATATTGGTCTTCAGCCTATGCGGGTAGCCTACCCTCCTGTAGGAGCAGATGAAAATAATAGGAGCAGTGACTTTTTATGTGCAATGTCGTTTTTCTGAAGCTTCTGTTTCAGGGAACTTCTCTGAAACTTCACATTTAGTGCTAAATTGCTGAATTAAAAGAGACAGGGAAACTCACATACACCGTGGAACTGATTGAGTCCATTCAAGAATGAGGAGTATCTTGGAGTCATGAAAAAAAACACAACTGAACTTTTTTTGTACAATTTCTATTCCCCCCCCCCCAGTGGTCCTGAAGTTGCCATTGGTTGCAACTAATATTTATGCATTTCATTTACTAATATCAAACCCCATGACTAGGAAGATGAGAAATTAAAAATGTTATCTAATTTATCAACCTCAAAACTATTTTAACTCCCCTGAAATTATCTGGATATTTTCCTTCACAATTCGTTGGCATTGAATTTTGTCCAAAACAAAATGTCCACCTCATCACATGAGATATGTTACTAGTTATATAAAAACTCATTGGCATCCTTTAAAATTCCTGGTGTGCCTCCAAATTCAACTTGAATTTTGTATCAGATGAAAATTGATCTCAACTCTAATTATTGACATAAGTAGTACTGGGCTGATATGTGAATAATGCCTGTGTGTGTGTGTGTGTGTGTGTGTGTTCAATTTCACAGGAATCTAAAATAAAGACATCATGTTTGAAAATTGCTACTCTGTGGAAATAGAATTTCCCATGAAATTGCTGGCAAACACTTAACTGCAAATTTGTGAATGAGATGTTTTAATTAAAATCTAATTTTATTGAAGGAACTAGCTTCCAATGATTAAACTTATGCCCCTTTAAAATATAGCTTACGGGGGTACTAGGCTAAAGCATTTAATCTCCTAAAGCATCTCAACTGGAGCTCTCTCATGGGATATGCCATTAGTCATTCTCTCACACAAGCTTTCACGTTACTTTGCAAGACTTACAGTATCGAGCAAGCAGAGAGGTCTGTCCTTTATGTTTCTATTGCTACCAAAGTTCAAGATTTGTGTGTGTGTGTGTGGAGAGAGAGAGAGAAGATTCCTATTTACAAAGCCTTTGCTAACCAAGGAATTTGTTTTAGCATTCCTTCTTGTGTGCGTTGCATTCGACGTATGCCGCATGTCCAAATAGACCGCAGAAACCTACACTATGTAGCATAACAGTAAAAGCCTGAAAATGAGCAAGTAGAAATGTAAAGAATGGCTGCAGTGGCTTGGGGCTGTGGCCTGTGCACTGGGTGGAATTCAGTGCTGCACTCTATCTGCTTGCCAGACAGAATGATCCCCCTTTCCTCCCCATTTGCCCTGTTGTGGGGATTCCCCCACTCCACCCCAAGCCACTTTCAGGGATGCAGAAGGCACATGGAGGAGTAGAGCAGGGCTTCTGCTGGTGAGGCTTATTAGATGTCTCCCACCCTTTATTTCCACTCCACCTCTCAACCTATTGCTGAATCACAAGGGCAGCAGAGTTCGGCTTGAGCTTCTCTTTCCCATAAATTATTTGGTTTCTCTTTCTCCTTCCCACCTTTACTTTCTATGTTTCATTTCCCCTTTAAATGTAACATTCCTGGGCTGAACTTTTGAGCCTCTTGTAACCTTGTGAGTCAGTGTGATGTAGTGGTTAAGAGCGGTGGACTCGTAATCTGGTGAACCGGGTTCGCGTCTCCGCTCCTCCACATGCAGCTGCTGGGTGACCTTGGGCCAGTCACACTTCTCTGAAGTCTCTCAATCCCACTCACCTCACAGAGTGTTTGTTGTGGGGGAGGAATGGAAAGGAGAATGTTAGCCGCTTTGAGACTCCTTCGGGTAGTGATAAAGTGGGATATCAAATCCAAACTCTTCGTCGTCGTCTTTTTCTTCTTTAAGCTACCTGGTATGAACAGGCTCTAAAATGAACGTCTCCCCTTTTTTTTGCCAAAGGGCTTCATTCATCGTTGGCATCAGTAGTGGCCAGGGGAGTGGAGGCACTTACCTGACCCTCCCATCACCAATGTCACTGCAACTTATGAAGAAGGGATGGGGCAAGGCGGTGGCAAGTTTGGTGTCCCAGATTGATAGGTCAGGCAAACAGTGCTGACCACTACAGGTCAGCACTCCCACATGCATATCACATAGAAAGACATAGAGGATACAACATACATGGAGATAAAAGTGTGCAAACACACACGCATCAGGCACACATATGAAGATATGGTTATTGCCTCCTGCTGGCTCATCAAATTGTTGATATGATGAGCAGGGAGGGGGCCACTTGCATCCCCATCGGGGTGCTGAACTGGGCAGAGAACTCCACAATCCTCTGTGTATAGGTGTGTCCCCCTCACTTATGTGGGGGTTTATGTTCTAGGCCCCCATATGCATATGTGAAATTGTGTAAAGTGGGGAACACTCTCTAAACACCCTTTGAACTCCCTCTCTGACACTCCCTCGTCAATCCATACAAAAAATACAGTATCCCAAAAATATCCACAAATGGAATTGAAGCTCTGGGATGGGGGGACATGGCGGTGGCAGCTGCACTACCCTGCACATCTGCTGTTAGGTGGGGAGGCTGAGAAGCGTAAACAAAGCTCCCCTGCACCTCCAGTCTCTTCAAGCTTTCTCTGTCCTCACTGATGACAGCAATGTCCAGGGAGGGTCTCCTCATGAGCCACAAAGACTCTCGAGCCCTCTCCTGCCATTTCTGGGTTTGAGTTGATTGGTTGGTTTCCAGGTACTGTACATATACATGCTGGGCAGGACGACTGTACCTTATCCCCCCCCCCCATGATTTGAAATGAAAATCATGTGGTACGTGTCTTGGGGGATCAGAAAAAGTTGCTTGGGAGGATGTATCATGCCCCTGTGCTGGGGGTTAATTGCTCTAAAGCAAAAGGAACAATTTAACAACAAAATACAACGCATAAAATCATGAAATAATTACACTTCTTCACAGTGGCTGTAATGAAATGTAACATTACATTGCAGGATAAGAGTTCACAAGGCATATATGGGAGACTGCTAATGATGTTGGGCACAATTCAGCCTGTTACACTTCTTAAAATTTCATTGCTTTTAATGGCAGAGAGTTGTAAGTCGCTTTGGATTGCCATGGGCAAGATATAGTGGCTAACAAATCTGATGAGTAAAATAAACGAACAAATAAATAAAATCCAGTGGTCCTGGAATGTGCTCAATATTTCTCTACAGTGATAACTTGCTGGGCTGTAGCCTACCTGGAAAAAAGTTGAGTTATTCTTTCTGAAAAGCTTTTGTTAAACCTTACTAATTTCCTGGAACAGTCATACAGTTCTGATGTCTGCAATGCAATTTGGCATATCAGTTCTCAAGTAGGGACTGAGTAATATTCCTGTACCTAGAAGTGAGAAACATCTGCCCCACAGCAGTCCACCATTGATTTACCAATCTCTTACAAAGCACCTAATACGATCTGAGTGCTGTGCCGAGATAGAGAGTCCCTGCCCACAAGTTTACAATCTAAAAAGACCTGATGCAAAAGGAAAAAGGAGTGAGGAGGGAAGAGAAAGCAGATTTGTGTATTAGAGACACATCAGCTGCTGCAGTTATGCAGCAGTCTTATTACAAATAAGATAAGAGAAGTGGAAATTAAGTATTCCACACTGAGCAACAATATTTTGCACTACCCATCTTTTCAGTCACCTTAAAACACATTTGGATTTCTGAAATTATATGGCGAGCAAGTATTCAGAATACTGAGAGCTGCATATGCCACCAGTTCAGGCTACATGCCACTTAGCAAAGACCAAAAGCTGCAAGTGGCAATGAGGGGGCAAATGTTAATTGAACTGCTGTGCTGTTGCTAGCATGGAGAGTAGCCACCAACAGAAACAAGATGGCTGCCCCAGACATGCCCTATTGGAGCTAGAAGATCACATCGTTAGCTCTGCAAGGGCTTATGGGTTATGAGGAAACCATACACAGATGACTAATTTTTTTATGGTTCACAGCCAAGCAAAGTGAAATTCAGCAGCTGTTCAGGACAAGTGACCACTCTAACGGCTGCAATATAACCCACTAAATAGAGAGGGAATTGCATGAGAGCAAGAGGTTAGCGGTGATTATCGGCAGGTGAGTGCTTTATTGAAGTTGAAAGACCATTAACATTGATGGAGTAATTATTTCAACTTGAAAGTAATTACCTTGATGGGTGATAACTTCTCCAGTGTTCCCAGATTGGATTGGGCCAAACAGTTGTGAACTCCTGAAGCCTAGAAAAATATTACAACAATACTGCAATGTTTAAATTACTGAACTGTTAGAGTGTTTTAATTATGCCTAACAGTGGAGGGTTTTTTAAAGTTGCAGCAACCAGTGAACTCTCAAATAGAGAGACATTTACTTTCTAATCCTAGTGAAATGACCCACACCTAGCACAGGCACCTCAAATTATTCATGTTATTTGAATTCAGCTTTCAAGATGCAGAATTTGCTTCCTAAATAGAGCTGGTCAGGAATGGCTGACCCTAACTTTATTGTACCTTTGAACTGAGGAGGCTTCAGTGGAAAATAAACCATTGTCTCTTAATCTGTTAATAATAAGAGCTTGATAGAAGTGTGTAAAATACGCCTTGCAATCAAAGGGATTCATAAACTGTACTGATATATTCATTCTCCAGGTTATTCATCATTGACTGTCAAGAAACTGAATGGCTCTGTTCAGGTGTGTATTTGGCTATAAATGAACATGTGTGGGTGGCTGATCAGCACAGTGCTTTCTGGCCAGCCCTTGACCTCCACACATTTATTGATATCATTCATATGGAGCCCACGATAACATGCAACATAGAAGGTCTCAGATTGTGCATACAGTTGTTGGCATCTGTCTCTCTCTCAAGACAATGGAGTGGTCCTAAGGAAATCAGATCAATACATTTGGCACCAGCTTCGCTTCTGGAGTTGCCAGAAGGAGGCTATGAGGTGCCATCCAACCATCTTAGGGACTCCAGTCCGGATTTATGTAGGGTTTACTCCTCCTTCTGAAGATATCGCACAAGGCAGTGGAGGTTTAGGAGCCTATATATACCTGGTATGTGTGTGTAGACTCTATGCAGCTAGCAGAGATGAATGTGTGGAGGTCAGAGAATAAGGCTCAGAGGTCTTGTGCGTGGCTTAAGTCAAACATCGGTAGTGAAACAAAGAAAGAAGGAAAGTAAATGGGAAGTTACTCATTAGATAGAAGATAAATAACTTGGAGAGAAAAAGGTTCAAATGTTTTTTAAATCAATCTGTTTAAAAAATAACAAGTCATTATATAGAATATAAATGTGTTTCTATTTCACTTCTCCACCAGGTGGCTCAGACATGACAGAAAAGGAAAATGGACTATAAGGGAGGAGGGAAAAAGCAAACTCAGGCAATATTTCTTGGTTGCAGAACTTTTGTTATGGCCAGCTGGTATGGGAAATATTTCAAAGCGAGGTGAAGTCAAAATTGCTGGTGTTTCAGCAGAGCAAATAGAGAGCGTCTGTAGCCCCATCTCTTTCCCCTCTCCTCGTTGTCTTTCAGTTTCCTCTATAAAAGATACATAGGTCATGGGCATTAGGGGGGGAAATCCATTTGGATAAGAACCACAAGATTTTCAATGAATTCCATCCTTAGTCTGGGGAAAAGGATGGGCTGGGGAAACCCAGCCAGATGGGTAGGGTATAAATAATAAATTGGAAATGTATAATAATAAATTATATTATTATTATTATAAAAAGATATGGAGAAAGAAACTCCCAAACCCCAGGAAAGCTTGTGAGTAAATTCAGTAAATGTAATAATGAAATGTCTTAGCAGACATTTGGAATAATATTGTGAATACGTCACATAGATGGTCCCATATGCCTTTGCAGCTAACACACATGCAAAGAAATATATTCCTGAATTGATAGAACAATGTAGGCAGAAGAGGACTTATATGCATCTCTGGTGACTATGCCTGCAGGTAGAAAGTTTCTGGAACAGGGTGCTTCAAGATATGGCTGTTTTTGGAGGGCTAATCAATTGTGAAAACTCCAAAGGTATTATTGTTATCCATTGGTTGCTACCAGGTTCTTATTACACAAAACCTGAGAAGTTCCATGGAGTTGTCCAAAGGTGGTTGATACAGCACTTTAGAAGATAGTGTCCTTTTCTTTCAAGGACCCTGTTTTTTATTTAAAGATCATTTCTATCTTGATTCCCAGCCCTCAAGAAGCAATTTCTCTTAGAAGCTAGCCAACACCTTGCAGCATCCCCTTCCCTCTCTTGCTTTTTGCCATGGGCGCTGTTCTTGTGTTTGACAGTCGTCATACCTGTTTGTTGAATGGCTGTGCAAATTATCTGGATTATTTAAAAGGTAGCCATAGCAATTAGAATCATTTCACTGAACATCAGCCAGGTGCCCTATCTCTCCAAAAAGTCACATTGCATTATATATTTTATAACTTGAATCTTAGGCTTTTTGACAGGGATCAGGGAATGAATTTTACTGTGTACATTCCTTTTCAGTGATTATGGCTCTGTTTTATTTTTTGCTAGAGCAATTACTAAAGTCATGGCTGATACCTATGCCCACTAGAGTTTGGTTGTGTTTTTCCTTTCCTCCTTCTTTTTTAAAGGATGGTTATTGATCTCTTGCTGAGCTGAGATTTCAGTTTTATGCCAGATAGCTTGATTAATGGGTTGGTTTCTGTAAGTGGACTGAATGGGGATAGGAAGCACAGGCTGCCCATACTGCCAGCCCTAAATCCGTCAAGACACATAGCTCATTATGAAACAGTTATCAAGTATACATGAAAAATTAATTGGGCTCAGTTTGATTCTGAAAAGAATCAGCCTTCTACTTGGCGGTCCCCCCAATCTTTCCAGATGTTGCGCACCAGCCCCTCGAGGAACAGCAAAGGGAGATGTATTAATACGTTGTATTGATTAGATCAAGACCCCTGACAGTTATTTGTAGAGATACCATCTGGCGGCTGTTCGAATTCCTTCACCAAAAACAGGACGTGACATGTTATTAATCTCAACTCTCTAAGTATAGACAGTTGCCTTTTCTGCTAAACCGCATTTTACCATTCCGTAGGAGATGAATGCAGACCTGAAGGGTGCTGAAATTAAGGTTATTACACAAATTGAGCCATATGGTCCAAATATTTCAGCAAGAAAATTGCCAGGCAATAAAAATTGCTCCTGCCTTCCTAATGGTGTAAATTACAGTTTAACCATGGCTCTAATGATGTCCTTCTGCCGCGCTTAACTACTGTTACATGAAGGACATTGTTTTAAAAATATAAAAAACAAGTAAATGCCAGCAGCGTGTTTTACAATCTGTTAGTGTGTCATTAAGAACACTGTCAGAATTACATAAACATAATGGCAGGCAACCTAGCATACAAAAAAAGAACAAGTATAGAAATAGAGTGTCTTGAAAACTCAGCAGAGTCAAGAGCTCTTTCAGTTTTTGGATCTGCTCCAATCTGCAGTTATTTCTGCTCATCACATTTTTCAATAGGTTTTTTAAAAAAACAAAACAAAACAACACAGTATGCAAATTCGTATGGAAGCCACAGTGCAGTGGTCCATGTGGAAAAGGTTGTGAGTGTGTACTCTAGGCCTTGTTCCTAGTTTTACCCATCAGCAGCTCCATGTTGGATCATCATTATCATATTATTATTATTATTATTATTATTATTATTATTATTATTATTACTACTACTACTGTTGTTGTTGTTGCTGCTGCTCATTACCCACCCTTCACCGTAAGGTCTCAGGGTGGGTTACGGCATTAAAAACATTTCCAGGACCTCAGCTGAAAGGTTCACTTTTCCATCAAGTGGCTTAATAGATCATATAGGGCCAGAGCAATTATTACAATTATAATTATTTATTGTAATTTATTACCTACCCTCAGGGCTGGATTTAGGTTTGATGAGGCCCTAAGCTACTGAAGGTAATGGGGCCCTTTATATGTCCAGCTGTCCTTTGTCAACAACAAATTGTCACTGTTTTTTGTTTGTTTTTTAAATAATTTTTATTAACAGGCCAATCAAATCTCATTAATTCCAAATCACATTAGTTCCAAATTATACAGCCAAATTTTTTTACAATTTTATTGGGGGTACCCATACTTCGCGCTCCGAAAGGGATCCAAACATCACTCTTGCTGCTGCTTTAATTTCACAGTTCTGTCCAGTTCTGTCCAGATAATCTCTTTATTATTTTCCTCATCTTCTTGTTGTTATCATATGTTCCTTTCTTTGTGATCTCTGATAATCTTCACAAGCGAGTTGAAAACAAACATGTCCTGTGTGGATTTTACACTCTCCAAGAGCCATATCTCATAAAGGACAGACGCCATTTCCACACCTCCGTAAAGAACATTCCTACAGTCTGTCCGTTGATTTCCACCGGCCTGCTCTGTATCTCAGGGGGCCCTGCGAGATCAAATTCACATTCCGATAACCATGCATTCACATTCCGATGACCACGGTCCTCCCCCCCCCCGTCCTCCTGTGGGCAGGCCTGTCTTGACAAATCTCCATTTGCAACTGCGTCACAAAGCTTTCCTTCCATTCCTGATATTACCACCAGTCCTCTCTTTGATCAATAATTTATTTCCACACAGTTCTTAATCTCCTGCTTGTGATTAGTAATTTGCAACAATTCTTTCTCTCTGGGAGGGAGGATTATTGGGTACTCACATAAGACAAAAAAGAAAAGTTTTTTCCTCCCCCCTTTCTGTTTCAGTCCGACATACCAGTCTTTTAATGATGAGTCTTCACTTGATTTATTGTCCAGCCCGTTGCTCCGCACACAGAGATCCCATTAATCAGCAGTCTTTACTCCCGATCTTCACTTGAAGTATGTGCATTTGCTTCTTTATCCAATTATATATTTTGAGCTGATGCAAACCAGTGTGCGATCAGAGACAGCGTCCGGGAGAGCGACCCCACACGAGGGCTTCGTGCCAAGTGCCCTCACCCCCTTCTTTCGAATCCGGGGGTGAATTATGGACACAGCAGGCAAGGCAGTCCCCCCCCCATTCCCTTGGGGGGGGCAAGGGAGGCTGCATACTCCCATATCAGCCTCTTAATTACCTCGTTTGGGTCGGAGAGATGTAATTGACAGCCATCTTCCAATGCGCCCCCCTGGTGGCCCCCCAATTGTCACTGTTTTTTGTGTTGAATATATGCCACAGTATATGGTAATTTATGGACCTAAAAGGTATCTAAAGCCATTTACCACTGTTGCTGTACATAGGTTTTATTTTATTTGCTTTTTATCTTATATTTTGGAAATGTACATCCAGTTTTTTCCCTTTTTGGGGGGGGGGAGAGGCCAAGAGAGTGGGGCCCTAAGCTATAGCTTGTTTAGCTTATACGTAAATCCGGCACTGCCTACCCTTCACCCTAAGGTCCCAGGGTGATATAACCAATTAAAATACAATATTGACATTAAAACACAATATTACACAGTATTTAAAAAAGTTTAAAAACAACATAAAATTAAAGAAATAAGGAAGATCCTAAAAATATACATCTCAAGTGTCAAAAGCCAGGGTAAAGAGGTGCACCTTCAGCATTTGCCGAAAGCTGTATAATGAAGGTGCTGGATGCACCTCTGTGAGAAGAGAGTTCCACAACTTAGGAGTTGCCACAAAGAATACCGTTTCCTGGGCCTTCATCCTCTACTGAGGCCGTGGAACAACCAAGAGGGCTCCCTCTGCCAGTCTTAGCACCTGAGAGGGCCTGTAGGGAAGGAGGCAGTCTTTCAGGTGTTTGGGGACTGAGTTGTTCAGGGCTTTAAACACTAATGTGAGCACGTTGACTTGGGCCCAGAAACAATCTGACAACCAATGCAACTGTTTTAAAACAGAACCCCAGCCAGCAATCTGGCTCCTGCATTTTGGACTAATTGAAGTTTCTGAGTCATCTTCAAGGGAGGCCACACACAGAGCACAGTACAATAATCCAAAATTGCCAGTCTGTCGTTCTGCCTGGACACTGAGGTCCACCTCTGAGGGCTTTTGGGCAGTTCCCTCACTGCGAATGTGAGGTTGCAGGGAACCAGACAGAGGGCCTTTTCCATGGTGGCGCCTGCCCTGTAGAACGCCCTCTCTTCAGGTGTCAAGGAAATAAGTAACTATCTGGCTTTTAGAAGACATCTGAAGGCAGCCCTGTTCAGAGAAGTTTTTAATGTTCAATGTTTTATTGTGTTTTTAATATTCTGTTGGGAGCCTCCCAGAGTGGCTGGGGAAACCAAGCCAGATAGGTGGGGTATAAATAAAAAAAATATATTATTATTATGATGAATACAGTGAGCCCACATCCAGCCCATCACTGCCTCTAAGCACTAGTCTAACACCTCAACTGCCTCTTCTGATTCAGTTGGAACAGAGAGATAGATCCATGATCACTGATTATAGAGTTAGTGAACAGTGAAGATCAGTAAAAATGTATTTATAAAAATATTAATATACTTCCCACACACATAAAATATCAAGGTGGTGTATGACAACATGTATACATACAATAAAGCATAAGATATATAAAAATCAAAGCAAAACAATTGTTAAAATGACCAACTCATCTTGAGAGAGATGTAAACAGCTGAATAGGCAGGTATAAAGAACATTATTCATTTATTTATTAAATTTTTATACCTCCCTATACCTGTAGATCTTGGGGCTGTTCACAACATAAAATCACAATATAAAAAACAGAAAATACATGATAAAAACAAAAACAACCCAAACATTCTCCCTTCTACAACACATTTTACAAGGGCATCAGATGTCAATCAGTCAAAGGCCTGGTTAAAGAGGAACGTTTTCACCTGGCACCTAAAGGTGCCAGCTAAACCTCCCTGGAGAGCGTTCCACAAATGGGGAGCCACTGCAGAAAAGGGAGGTTCTTGTGTTGCCTCCCTCCAGACCTCTTGTGGAGGAGGCACACGAAGAAGGGCCTCAGAAGATAGTTTCATATGCAGAGAGGCGATCCTTGATATACTGGGGTCCTGAGCCATCTTCAAGAGTCATAGCAAGGGTGCTTGGTAAATCTCTGCTGGAAGAGTATTCCACAGCTTGTGACCTCCAGCAATGAATGCCTGACTTCTAGTTCAGTGTTTTTCAACCTTTTTTGGGCAAAGGCACACTTGTTTCATGAAAAAAATCACGAGGCACACCACCATTAGAAAATGTTTAAAAAATTAACTCTGTGCCTATATTGACTATATATAAAGTAATTCTCTTGAATAGGAATCAAATAAACACAAATCAAATAAACACAAACACTTAACATCAGTGGTGGGATTCAAAAATTTTAGTAACCAGTTCCGACATTCAAGCATGGTTTAATATTTTTTTCTTTAATGGCAAACAAAAACGTTGCGGACCGTTCTCTGCTCAGCGGGGATCAATCCGCTGATCCCCGCTGAGCCGGCGGATGACAGCTCCGTCTCCGCATTGTGTGCCCCGCTGCTCTCTCATCCGATCCCATCCGATCTGATCCCCACCCAGGACGGATGGAAAATAGGGTGGACACAGTCCGGCGCCCGCCTAGTGGGCGAAAATTTGACATTTTTTTTTCTTTCGAATTTTTCAATTTTTCCCACGGCACACCAGGCAAACACTGTTCTAGTTGAAGTCATTCGAGCTCCTTGAAACACAGATAACAACTAACAGTGCTCTTCCAGATAATCTCAGCAGTCAAGCTGGGAAATAAAGGCTGGGTGCAAGGGCTGGAGTGATGCAGAAGAGCCAGAAACATTGCGGGAAGGGACGTGGCTCACTGTTACAACATTTGCTCTGCATGCAGGAAGTCCCAGGTTCAATCTCTGGCATCTCCAGGTAGGAGATAATAGTTTCAGTGAATAGTTTTATCTGAGGTAAGACCTATTTACTGTAGGCATACGCTGCTTGAGCATGCTACTATGGAAGAGGAATAGTGTTTTAATAGATGAGTACAGTGGTACCTCGGGTTACATATGCTTCAGGTTACAGACTCTGCTAACCCAGAAATAGTACCTCGGGTTAAGAACTTTACCTCAGGATGAGAACAGAAATCGTGCTCCGGTGGCGCGGCAGCAGCAAGAGGCCCCATTAGCTAAAGTGGTGCTTCAGGTTAAGAACAGTTTCAGGTTAAGAACAGACCTCCAGAACGAATTAAGTACTTAATCTGAGGTACCACTGTACTCAGATGGGGAATATTATTGTTACAAGTGTATGTCACTTATTACATCAATGTCTCAAAATAATTTATAACTATAACTTCCTCTCCCTTATGTAAACACAATTTAGAATTACACTTGATAGTAGATTATGGTTGCCATCTCCCTTTTTGGAGATAGCAGCAACCACCATAGGGATTGGAAAGTTCATTTAGTAAATTGTGTCCAGCCTCTTCCAAGGTCACCTTGAATGAACTTAGATCCAAGATCTTCCAAAAGAAATCACAGGATTTCAGATCATTTTTCTGAGCCAATCCAAATAATCCATCTGGCAGCCTCTTAATCCCCCCCCCCCCGTTGAAAACAACAGTGGGAGAATTAAGACATTGCAGAGTCAAAAAACCAAGGTTGGGTTCTCCGCCATGATTCTCATTCTCCCCCTTCCTTAAAAAAAACAAAAAACTTTTATCATTTTCAGTTTTATAAATCAACACACACCAAGCAATCCATATATAACAAGTCAACTTCTCTTCCTGCCCCCTCCACGGTTCGTTACAGTTATCCTTTAGTGCTACATATTCTAATTACTCCATATTTTAACATATCCAATTCTTCCTTTGTTTATATTTTCACTGCTTGACTTATTCTATTCCTGCTAACGTTTGAGATGTTTACAGCATTCTTTCAAATACTCAACAAACATTTTCCAATTCTCTTTAAAATTTCTCCCTTTCTGTTCTCTTAATTTACCTGTTAAACTAGCCAGTTCAGCATACTCCATTAATTTAGCCTGCCATTCCTCCTTAGTCAGTATTGTACCTTCCTTCCATTTCTGGGTGTATCCCATTCAGGCCGTCGTCGCATACATAAAGAGATGTTTCTGATCTTTAGGTACAGTGGAACCTCGTGTTACGTACCGTCCTCCTTACGCACGCTTCAGGCTATGTGCTCCGCAAACCCGGAAGTAGATGCTCCCGGAATGAATTAAGTTCGTAACCTGAGGTACCACTGTATAGCAAAACGTTCATTCTCCCCCTTCCCACTGATGTCACTCCATTACGTTCAGTATTGAAATATTGAGAGGCCAGGGAAGACTTCAGTTATTATTCAGCTCAAATTTTAGTCTGAGCCAGAGAAGAACTGGGGTTTCTAATTCATTCTCCTCTCCACTGAGGCTAGCTTTAATTAACTTCCAAAGTTATTTTCTGGGCCTGGCTTGAGAGAACTTTTCTGGCATCTTTAAATTTCAGTCATAACAATTAGCCTTTGCTAATTCAGCATGGCCAGTGTTTGCAAAATCCACCCTGTGGAAGGATCCTAATACAATCTAGGGAAACCTGTTGTTTTGCTGTGATATTCTGCAATCAGATCCAGGTTCTGAAGCAAATGGTTGAAATAGATTAGTGTATGGAAAATCCCACTGCCTTTTTATGTTGAGAGTATTAAACAACAATCAGAGGTGTAGAAAATATTCATTCGGAGAAAGTAGTTTTCAGATAGAATTCTCAATATACGAACATATTTTTTTTCAGAGAAAAGGTAAAATAATTTTGTTCTAATAGTCGCACCAAGAAAAAGGCTTTTGTCATGTTTAGCCAGCAAAACTCTAGCAAAGTTGTTGATAATTTAAAAGCCGCCTACTCTGTAAAGAAAGAAAAAAAGGGAAAAGGAAATACCCAGCAGAGTAACTGAATGCAATGTGCTAAATGCACTTGCTTGTAGAATGCAGCCACTGACTTCTTTTATGAAGCTTTGTTTTCAAGTTAAAGCAAGAAACTCGCACTCTTGTTGGGACTGCAGCAAATCCCTAGCTGTCAAGGGGTGCCAAGAAAGGAAACAATTTATAGTCACTAAGTAGTGTCTCCTTTTAGGCCGTGATCAAATACAAACCCAGTTGCTTTTAACTGATGTAGGGCACAATCCACCAAGCGCTAGTGCCCTTCATTCATTTCAAAGAGCCTGCATGGTATTCCTTTCTCCACTCAGGAGTCACTGGAATGAATGACGATTTTGCTGTGTATTTCTAAGTTACAGTGGAAGAGGTGAAATAATTCAGTTGGCTTTTATTTGTTAAGGTGTGGATTTATTATTGTTAGCTAAACAGGGCAGTTTCACATTTTTAAAGAGCCACTGGTTCGTATACTTTCATTTGTTTGCTCATTTCTATCCCTAAGATGTAGCACTGTAATAGCTTACAGATGTAGCTTACAATGGCAGTTTGCAAATAAAGACAACCAGACCCTCCAGGTGTCCTAATTTTCCAGGGAGAGTCCCAGATTTACAGAAGTCGTCCTGGTTTCTGATTTAATCCTAGAATGTCCCGCTTTTCCTTAGGATGTTCCTATTTTCATTGAAGAAATGTTGGAGGGTATGGTTATGCAATCCCTGAGCCAAGGAGATAAGTACCTATACAACATCTGAAGGACCCATAGTTTTCCTATCTAGATCCGCAGTATATAGCTTTATGCACGTCTGCCCCACATTTCCTCTGTATGTATTAGGACACAAGCAAAGGGTTATTTAACTTCCCATTAGGAAGCATAACAGAAGTGTTTGGCAATTTTCTCACCCTACGTATCTTAATTGTTCATCCTCATTTGCCTGTTTCTCTCTCTCTCTCTCTCTCTCTTTCTCTCTCTTTCTCTCTCTCTCTCTCTCGTGGATAAGGAGTCATCAGTTGCATGTGGGGCAGCTGAAAGACTCTTAAGGGAATGTTTAGATCACGCTGCTCAAATTCTACTGGCATTTTAGGTTTTGCTATGAAATTTTAATTGATTTTCTTTACTGTTATGGTATTTCAATGTGTTAGATTTTGTATGACCCTTTGTGGACCACTTACGGATTGATTCCTTATATTGGGAGCTATATAAACTGTAGAGAAAAATAAATAAAAAGGAGGGAGTCATGGGGGGAACTGTGTATGCACCTCTGATATGTATGAGGACAAGAGTGACTTGGGTGGCACATGCACACATCCATATATCCATATAGCATAAGTAACCTCAATATAGTGCAAATAGGACATCTGTGTGTATATTTGTCTATGCGTTGCATGTTACTTCTGCACACAAGGGAGGTGTGCCCAGTAAGCATATGAACCACCTCCCCTTTGAGCTTTAGACATTGTGCCTTCAAAAACTAAGGGTGGCAAACAAAGAGAGAACAAAGTGATGAAAAATAAATTTCCTCATAGAGCACTGGAAGCAGTCATTTTCTTAATGTCTCTGATTAATGGCACTCTTTGTTCTAACGATTACTCCCAAAGAAGTGATAAATAGCCATATTACCTGTCCATCAGCTCTCAGATGCCACAACAGTTCTCCTAATGCAGCTAATACTCTTCAAATCCTTTCCTGCATCCCAGGAAAGAAATGCCAGGGCATGTTGGGAGATCTTAAAACAGAACACAAAGCCCAGAGTGACAATCCTGGAAACTGCTGGATCACCAGATCAATAGATTCAAAGATGACTAGTTTGTGTAGCTTTGTGCAGTTTAAACATTTGTGCAGGGAGTCTACCCACGCAGAGTGTTATTGACAACCACAAATCAATGCTAATTTTTGATCCTTTTCAACCTACACAAACCTCTTGACCCTTTCACCACCTTTGGGGCACTTCAAGTAGTCAAAGGCAATCACAGGAGAAGGTATAAACTTGTCGGGATTTTGAAGGCTGAGTAGTTTTGATCATGCCCATGAGCTGAGCTGAAAAGTTTGTACAGGTGCCAAATGCATGTTTTTTTGGGATGCTCTTGCTTTCCCACTCTTAATGAAAGGAGCTTTAAGCAACTCCTGTGTTCATTAACTGGGGAGGGAAGCGGGAAGCCGTCTGAAATATTCTAGAGGTGCACATTTGTTTGAAACCATTGTCACCCTGCTTCTGCTTGCTTTTGAGATGACTTTCAGACAAAACAACACAAATTATCCACGTTTGAGTTACCAAGATTTGAAAATGTGCTTAAATTGTGTTTTCATTGTTGTTTTTTAACATGAATATGGTACACCTATACTATAGGTCCTGCAGCATGGTCTGGGCTAATTTACTATAACTGTTAGCAATGCTTTCCAAACTGAAGATGCCAGAGATTTTGAAAGGTATATAAGCAATTCCCACTATGTCTCAGGTGAATATTTTCAGGGGGTCTTACAGCTCAGTGGAAGAGCACATGCCTTGCTGGTTTGCTTCCACTGCCACTGGTGCAGTGAAGGACTTCTTGGTGTTCTGCACCAACTTGACTTCCCTAATGGTATTCAAGGGCAGCTCAATGTGGAGCATATTATGTCCAATTTTAATGTAGGGTTAACGTGACAATTCCTGTGTAAGTTGAGAAGAGGAATACCTCAGAGTCACTGCAAGATACTCCTCTGCTTGAGCAAGCTGAACCACCTGTGCACTGACATCTGCTGCCTCCTCCTTCCTTGGCCCTTCCTCAGATGGAGGCACTGCAGGCAAGGTGGCAAGGACATATTATTCTGAGTACAAGAGAATGGAGTGGAAGGAAGAATATTTTGTTGCAGTTACGTTCATTTCATTATTGAAAATAATTGGGCTTTGGCAAGTGAGAGGGTAGGAGAACCAAGATGCCTCCAGCCGAAGTGATAGGATATGATATAAATCGAAGTACAGTGGTACCTCGGGTTAAGTACTTAATTTGTTTCAGAGGTCCGTACTTAACCTGAAACTGTTCTTAACCTGAAGCACCACTTTCGCTAATGGGACCTCCTGCTGCTGCCGCCGGAGCACGATTTCTGTTCTCATCCTGAAGCAACGTTCTTAACCTGAAGCACTATTTCTGGCTTAGTGGAGTCTGTAACCTGAAATGTATGTAACCTGAAGCGTATGTAACCCAAGGTACCACTGTAAATGAATAAACAAACTTCCAGGTCTTGTACATATGAATAATTACTACATATTAAGGACGTACAGAGGAGCTCTGGCAAAACCTGCTCTCACTGTTGGCATCCCAGCTGACTTATACTGAGATGGACTTACTGATGCATCTAGCTCAGTATTACCTACAGTATCTCCCACCCCTATCTGGAAATGTCAGGGATTGACTCTGGGGCCTTTTGCATTCATGCAAAGCAGATGCTCTTTTGCTGAGCTACAGCCCTTCCCCGGAATCCCACTGTAGGAACCTACTGCCACATAATTGACTTAATCTTTTGGCAGTAAGTGAGGATCCAAGCAACTAGTCTATAAAAGTCTCCAAACCCTAGATTCGTTGTAGCTGGAACAGATACAGGAACAGATGGGTGTTGAAGTGCATGCTGTCTTGAAGAAGTGGTAGCATGCCATGCTCAAGCCAAAGATTGTGTTTAGCATATCTTTTTAAACTAGCAGCTGTGAGCAATTCAGGGACCAAAACACGTGGGGAAGAGTCTAACCTTCCACCCACCCTCACCCGTCAACGTGACGGTCCTACCAAAACATTCACTTCTCAAAGAAGCTTCAGTTGTGCTTGAAATAGCATCTTCTTGGGCAGGAATTTTAATCAGGAGTGCAATACAAGGAAAATATTACCTTCCCGTGCACCATGCTTCTAACCCTGAATATTATGGGTGCTAAGGCCCTAATGACAGCTTCCCTAGTATGGCAAATAGCAGCTTCAAGGGGGGCAATTTTAATCGTTACTGTGGCATAAGTGGTAAGGGTTAATTCTTACTCCCAGTGTGCTGTGGCCCCAGTCCTGATTAGATGCCCTGGATCTGCTGTTTACAAAAGAAAAGAAAAGGCATGTTAACAGTGACCAGGAATTTAACATAATCTGTGGTTTGGCCATTACCGCATTATATTTTGCTATTTTAAAGTCCCCCCAACCTTTTGATGCATTCCATAAAGGAAGCTTTCAAGGAATCTTGAATTATTGCAGCAAATAATACAGGACAGTTTGTAGCAAGCTTTATGAAAATTCATTGGGGTTTTTTTTAACAACAATAGCATTAGAATACCTATCTTGATTGTTCCGTCAGCAGACAAAGACACAGAGAAAGAGCCAAGTATTTTATATCTTATGTGTACAGTTTCGTGTTTGTTCTATTTCCAAGGCTCTTTGTAATACATAAGAACCAATCATTTAACTTTGTGTGGCCATCCCATCTTCACTACTAAACCTTAGGGTGTAAAGTTTAGGCTTTTAAAAGTTCAGTTGTCGAAGTGTAATACATAACTGTCCTCATAAAAACCTATTAATAAAGACTGCATCCAATTGTAAAGCTAATTTTAATTGTGTTTTGTGCCAGCATAATTTCTGATGACAGATTTTTATTCCAAGCATGAACCTCCATTTGAGCTCCATACTTTTAACCCACAGTCCATAATTTTGCATTGGGCTATACAAGTTCCCTTTGGCTGTGGCAGTTTGAATGCTTCCACTTTCAAGGATCTAAGCCATAAATGTTTATTAAAAGAATCTATAATGAAATCATTTTTGTTATTTTTTTAATGGCTGCCTTGAGTATGTTGGATGACTGAACGCTGGTTGTTAATCATTAAGTACTCCTGGTATAAAAACTGTTTGATAGTATTGCCATCTAGGGGCTGAACGGGATTCTCCATACTGAAATAAACTGTAATTGAACAGGTGCTACTATTGACAATATGCATATGTTTTTCTTTATAGCCCACATGCTTTCCATGTTTCTTATGAAAAGTGGTATCTCTGAATGTCCCCAAGCAGCTAATGTTTTAAATATGTATAATGTATTTGAGGTGATTCTATAGGCATTTAAACCATCCTATACTTTAGCGTCCATGAATGATCACAAAGTGGTCTTTTAAGTATGTAAAACTTTTTGCGTCCTGAAAATGGGGTGTGTGTGTGTTATAATGCTGTGGTGGTTCAACCTGTCTTCAATGACCGTTGTATTATTCTTTCAATTGATGGTATACCTATACTAGACTTGGGTCTCTAAGAGCTGGTCCTTATGTTGATGAAACAGCACATCCACACAGAACAGGGCCATCCTGTGGGGAAGAGGACTCCCCAAAGGTAGTAGAGTAGAAAAGACTTTCGGGTGGGAACTCTACAAGTGGAAACCAAACAACAACCCAATGTGGACTGATCATATTTGGCTGCATTGGATGATGGTTACTGTTCCCCTAAAGCAGACTTGGGGTCAGTTAGCTTCCATTGAATAACAGAAAATGAAGAGCATCCAAGGCGCTGGGGGTCTAAATGACCCCCCAACAAAAATTGATTTTGGCAACTGCTTGACATTGGTTTCAGTGTTTTTGGTCTACAAGCCATCAACATCATACAGGGTAGGGTGATCAAGACAGTTGCAGCAGAGAAGCAGAAAACACAATATGCATGTACCAAATTCTGCCTTTTAAAATAAGAGCATATGTAATCCATGAACAATAAAAAGTATATTTTAAAAAACACACCAAAATAATTTTAAAAGAACAATATTGGCTCAGGACACATCTTTCCTATAGCAGCTGTGATCTAGTTTGGATGCAAAGAACTTGACTCTATTTTCAGCAACCTTAGGCTTATGTTTCACATTGATACAGCACTTGAAGAGAAGGTGGCTTTACAGTGTACCTTATTTTTGTTTATTTATGCAGGGGTGGTGCGTCCCATTTTATGGCTTGAGGCAAAACAGGAAGCATTGCTCCCTATGCCCCTGCTACCAGAGAAGCAGCACCAGCATCGTCGCAAATTTGCGGCAAGATTGTGACAAAATTGTGTGAGGTCTCCTGCGTTCCACAATATATTGCCAGAAATTGGCGAGATCTCACCCAGAGTCAGTGGTGGGGCACCTGGGGGGTGCTGCTTCGGGGCCTTCTGCCGCCTGAGGCAGCAGTCTCGGCCTGCCTAATGGCTGTGCCAACCCTGTATTCATAACATCAAGAGATTTTGAACTTAAGCGGAAACAAACTTGATGGTGTCAGAGTTTTACCCCATAGGAGTTGATACTGGGGTGAAGAAATCATTACCATTACTACTAGCCCTGTATTGTGACACAGCTGTGCTTATATGGGAGGTGTAGCCAATTATGCCCCTCCAATGGTGGGTGACTCTTTGATCCAGTAGAAGTTTTTGTGAGCAGAGATGGGGAAGTATTGATTCTCCTTTTGCCCCATGCCTTTAAGATCCTATGTCACCTCCCAATCTGTTCCAAAGGGTCTTCATGCTTCTGGAGTAGATTGGGGTGGTTTTTTTGCAGCTAGATAGAGGAGGAGGAATCGGCAAAAATGTTACGATTTACTGCTTATGGAAGACCCTGCTTCCTGTCATTGGATGGATACTGCCGGATTCTACCTATGAACCAATAATCCAATTTTATGTTTCTACATTCTGGAATCCTTGTCAAAAACCTTTCACTGGGTGAAATCCAGTGGACGTCCACTTATGGAAGACATTCACCAGTGGAACGTTCGCCATTTCTCTCTGTCTCTACAGTGTCCTGCACCTTCTCAAAATCTGAAGTACCCTCTGAATTTCCCTTTCCCCATTTCACTTATGGATACCTTCTGTCAGTGGGCATTCACCATTGAATTCAACCTACTATTATTTTCTCTCTCTGAAAAAACATGACTAAGACTGCAACCTATATATATCTACTCAGAAGTAAGCCCCGTTGAGGTCAATGGACTTGTTGCCACATTAATACGTATAGGATTTCAGGCTAAGGCTGCAATCCTGCACAAAATTGTCTGGAAGCAAGTGTTATAGAAATCAATGGGACTTTCATGTAAATTAGTCATGTAAAGAATTGCATTGTGTTTGACCTCAGTATCTGATTAATACAGTGCTTCAAGTGTAGGATTGTCAAGCATGGGTGACTAGAAATTCCTAACAATAACTATCCTTTCAGCTCTCCCTTCCTCTCTTCATTATCAATCTTACTGCTGCCTGCCCTGTTTAACAGGGAGAGGGGAGGAATAATTGTCATTGAAAAGTATATTTATAATCAGTACTGGTGGCATGTTGAGTTTTAATATTCAGAATGGACATTCAAATGCTGCATTATATTTATCTAAAAGGAAAGCTCATTGTTGTGGGAAAATAACTATTTAATTATTTATCATCTAACTTTTAATATTTTAAAAAAGAAATGATTCTTTTTTCTGCAAAAGAATTGTTTCCGAGTCTGTTAGCTTAACAGATACTTAAATATTTAAAAGGTTAGAAGTGCTGGCTTTTAGCCACTTAACACAAAACTGGGGAATTGACTCCTGACTTCTTTGCACGATGAAGGAGATAGACCTAACCACCAGAAAAAGAGAAAATGTACTCTAATCTAACAGATTTGAAATGAATACCATCAAATTGTTTGGGTGGAGCAGGGGGCATTGTGACAGATATAAAATCTTTTCATATAAGATTATTTTCATTGAAAGAAATACAATGGTGGTTTACAGACGACGACAACAACAACAACAGTAAAATTATTTGTATCTTGCCTCGGCTCAGAGTGGCTAACATCATAAAAAAGGATAAAAGATAACAAGATATAACAATAACAGCAAAGTATCAGTACAGTGGTACCTCGGGTTAAGTACTTAATTCGTTCCGGAGGTCCGTACTTAACCTGAAACTGTTCTTAACCTGAAGCACTACTTTAGCTAATGGGGCCTCCTGCTGCCGCGCCGCCGGAGCACGATTTCTGTTCTCATCCTGAAGCAAAGTTGTTAACCTGAAGCAATATTTCTGGGTCAGCGGAGTCTGTAACCTGAAGCGTATGTAACCTGAAGCGTATGTAACCCGAAGCATATGTAACCCGAGGTACCACTGTATCAGTAGAGAAGTATGATATGCCAGGAGCAGGTATGAAACGTCAGAAAATGTTTGGGTGAAAGGTTTTAATTGCCAATAGAAGCATTCAATAGCTGGTTGATCTTCTGAGTATTTTCATTTCACAAGGTGAGTACCACCACGCAAAAAGCCCTTCTCTGTACCACTATGAAGTGGATATATGCACGCCATATTTTGCTGCACAGCCCTAAGTGTGTACAAAATGGACACGTGTAGGCGATATATACAAGCACAGTTTCCTGTTGTATGAACTAGCCTAAGCATGTACAGTCTGTGTGCATGTGAAGATGTACAGACAGTACACTGGCTACTCACAGGATGGAGGGGAGTCAGCACCTGCTACCATGATACAGTGATATTTGAGAGCATGAGTATAGTATAAAGTAGAGTTAGGAACTACGGCCAAATTGATTCTGGTTCAATTCCATACCCAGCCATTAAATTCTCACTAGGTTACTTTGGGCTACCGTCTTATCTCAGTCGAAGCTACTTCACAGGGTTAGTGCGAGGCGAAAATGCATTGCCTCACACTTTTTGTAGGCACAACGAAGTAATATAATAAATATAAAATAAATAATAATATAATATAAATATAAATATAAATGTGGGAACAATGGCACAGTGTTTGTGAAAAAGAGAACTATGACATAGGATATTATTTAGGATAGGTAAAGGTAAAGGACCCCTGACAGTTAAGTCAAATCGCGCATGACTCTGGGGTTGCGGCACTCATCTCACTTTACTGGCCGAGGGAGCCGGCGTTTGTCCACAGACAGTTTTTCCGGGTCATGTGGCCAGCATGACGAAACCAGAGCAGTGCACGGAAATGCCGTTTACCTTCCCGCCAGAGCGGTACCTATTTATCTACTTGCACTTTGACGTGCTTTCGAACTGTTAAGTTGGCAGGAGCTGGGACAGAGCAACGGGCGCTCACCCCGTCACGGGGATTCAAACCGCCGACCTTCTGATCCCTATTATTTGGGATAAGGGAGGGCAATAGGACAGAGAAAGGAACTCATGGCCTTCCAAGTACTTTTGGACTCTTAAGTACCATAAGCTATTATGGTCATCAGGGATGATGGGAACTATAGCCCAACAATATCAGTCAGAATATAGGCTTCACATCCTTTTTGGCCCTTTGTGCCTGCTGAAGATTATGCACAAACTTGGTAAAATTTGCCTGTTAGTGTTGGGATAAGTTTTATTCAACAACCCACCATAATTCATTTATTCAACCGAATGAAAGAATATTCTGTGTATTTCTGCTGCAGGGAACAACGCATCAAACTCACTTGTTTGGTTTGAAGCCATTCACAACTTACCATATTCATGTTGTTGCTGTCAACAACGCTGGGCAAGTTTCAAGTCCATGGACTTCTGTGCGCACCCTGGAAGCGCCCCCAAGTGGCCTGACCAACTTTACCGTGGAAAAGAAGGAGAACGGCAGGGTGCTGTTACTTAAATGGGCAGAGCCTTCCAAGCCCAATGGCAACATTAAGGTAAGCCCAACCTAGAAAATGACTTAATCAGGGTGGAAAGGTATGAACATACGTTAGAACTTCATTGCTGAATACATGGTGAAAATTGTCGTCCGTTTTGTAGTTCTGAAGGGATGTGTGGTTTGTATGTAAGGTGCAAGTGATGTCAGGTCCTGCATTGATAGACAGCCACCAGCACTCATAGATGATGTCTTCCTTTGACCCTTTACAAGCCACCTCCCTGTTCTTAATTAAATGATCTGGAGCAACAGACACTATAAAAGAAAACTCCCAGGACCCATGAGCCAAAGGAGAACTATGGGGCCATGACATTGGGTGATACTTTGCTAAGGGACCCCATTAACCATACAACTGGCCTTGAGTGATGTTGTCCTAAATTACAGTGGTACCTCGGGTTAAGAACTTAATTCGTTCTGGAGGTCTGTTCTTAACCTGAAACTGTTCTTAACCTGAAGCACCACTTTAGCTAATGGGGCCTCCTGCTGCCGCCGTGCGATTTCTGTTCTCATCCGGAAGCAAAGTTCTTAACCCGAGGTACTATTTCTGGGTTAGCGGAGTCTGTAACCTGGAGCATCTGTAACCTGAAGCATCTGTAACCCAAGGTACCACTGTATTCAAATGCAAGTAAAGCTGGTTATATGGGAAGTACCCAATGGAAACTCTCACCATGAAGACTCTTGTGCTCTCGACAGGCAAGATATATGTGTGAAATGCTGAGGACCCTGTTTCTGTCATAATTACTTTCTTCCTTTGCACTGTCTTTGCTAAATTTAATTCTCATGGTATTTTTCTTTTCTTTTCTACCTTTCTTTCCCCACCTTTGACTGTAGGATATATGTATGATTGTATGAAGATGTAGCTATCACAGGTTTTTAGTAATCGTTTTGCAAGTGGTGTCCTTTTGATGGATATTGGGCTACATTCTTAGAATTATAAAGAGCTCTATAGGTTTGTTACCATGAACAGTTGGATATCCTGCATTAAACAGAACTGCAGTAGATTGTCCATTAAACAGCATGACGTGTTATAATTTCTCTACATTTGTTGTCTTATCCTATTTATTTAAGCATGCTTAAAAAACCACAGTGTGATTAAAGCTGCCACTTATATATTAAACGAAAAGCCGCCCAAAGCAGCTTAATGTGACATTTAGTTGGACCTTCTGTTCTTTACTGGGGACTTTTCTGCTTTCCTTTCGGTGCTTCTCAGAGTGCAGGGGTGGGGAGTGAGAGGAGGCAATAGTTCATGGGTAGGCAAACTAAGGCCCAGGGGCCAGATCTGGCCCAATCACCTTCTAAATCCGGCCCGCAGACGGTCCGGGAATCAGCGTGTTTTTACATGAGTAGAATGTGTGCTTTTATTTAAAATGCATCTCTGGGTTATTTGTGGGGCATAGGAATTCTTTTTTTCTCTCTTCAAGATATAGTCTGGCCCCCCACAAGGTCTGAGGGACAGGGACTGGCCCCCGGCTGAAAAAGTTTGCTGACCCCTGCAATAGTTCTTCCTTCTAGGAACACAATCACTGGACTTTTCTTTCTCTCAGAAACAACAATTGGGGAAGGAATGGTTGCTGCTCCTTCTGATTGCTCTGGTTTGTTTGTTTGCTTGCTTAATATGCAGCTTGATCTTCAGTTCCTTGTTTCTCAGGACCTTTCCCCATCTCCAAGTGAGGGTTTAATGCTGTTAATGCCAAACTGGCAATATTCCCTTTTGTCACATATATTCAACTGCAAACTATGGATCTCTGAGCAACAGAAGTTTCCAAGTCTTTAGTCACATAAATTCAGCCAGTTACTGTCAGAGGCTTCACTGTGACAAGTCCAATGTAGACTGTATGCCAGCCTTCAGCCTCGCTGCCAGGCCGGGCAGGGCAACAGCCAATGCCCAACCAGCAAGCAAGGCACCACCCTCCAAACGGGGCCTCTGATTGGCCCATTCAAATTAGCCCTCTTTGGCGGGAAGACTGCCCATTGATACCACCAGCCAAGGGGAATTCCCCAGCCCCAGCCTGCAAGCAAGCACGGCCTAGTTGCTGGGGTCATACACAGAGGGGACCTCAACTGTTGCTCCCCACAGACACAGTGAGTGGCCACTGTAGGCCAGCCTTCTTCTGAGGCCCAGGACAGTACATATGAGTTTCCTCCCCCCCCCACACCGTTCCTCATCACAACAACACAGGCATTGATGTCCACAGGGAGGTTAAGGTTATTCCCCTTCTGTCAGATGAACCATAATCCCAGATTTTATTTTTTAAAACCAGCCTTTTGAGAACCTAAAATAAGAGGTAAAGGGGGCAGACACCCTTCTGCCAGAGTGTGGGTGTGTGTAACTAGTCTGCTCCCACATTTCACTGTTTTAGCCGAAATGCATACCCTGACAGAATGATCACCTTAATATGGCTTTTCCTTCCAACATCTCTTGCAGAAAATAATGTTGTTCTTTCGGAGGAGGGAAGGGTTGAAGGTAGATGTTCCAGGTTTTATGGGCGCACACCAAACATTTATTGTGGCTTGCAGAGTACTTGACAGGCTGTTTATGGCGTCTATGATGGGAGTCATACATATCTGGCAGGCTGCATTTGGCTTATTAAGCTGGAAGCAGTGCAGGCCTGAGTTGCAGGATTCGGCTGTGAATGTCTTGTCTGTAACGTATAGCTTTTGTTGATATATGTTATTTTTCTTCCAGACCTACAATATTTTCAACGATGATAACCTGGAATACAGTGGTTTGTCTCGTCAGTTTCTCTTCAGGCGCCTGGAGCCTTTCACTCTCTACATCCTAGTCCTTGAAGCTTGCACTGCAGCTGGCTGCAGCCGCTCTTCACCCCAGCCAATCTGGACGGACGAAGCTCCTCCTGAATCTCAGCTGGCCCCTGTAATCCAGTCGGTGAACGCGACCGGCATTGGACTGAGCTGGTCTCCGCCAATTAATTCAAATGGAAAAATAATGCGCTATGAAGTTATTCAGAGACGCAGCAAAGGAAATGCTTCGGGGAACAATGCAACAACAGAAGAAGAGGAAAATGTTTTCACCGAATATAACACTGGGAGCACGACATTTGTATACAGTGCTCAACATTTGCAGCCATGGACTAGGTATGAATATAAGATACGTGCCTGGAATTCAGCCGGTTACGTTGACAGTTCATGGTCTGCTGCAGAGACCAGTCAAGCTGCCCCAGTGGGCTTGGCTGCCCCTGTCTTGAGATATATCCCCAAAAGTCCAAACAAAATTTGGATCTTGTGGTCCTCCCCAGAAGAGCCCAATGGCATTTTGCAGTCTTATAGGCTCCACAGAAATAACGTTCCATATCCTTTTAGCTTTGATGCTGCTACTTTCAACTATACTGATGAAGAGTTACTGCCATATACAGAATACAGCTATGCAGTAACTGCTTGTACTATGGGAGGCTGCTCCACCAGCAACCATGCCAGTATTCGGACACTCGAGGCAGCTCCAGCATTCGTGAACCCTCCCACCGTAGAAGATCTTGGTTCCACCCAAATGAACATATCGTGGCTACCACCCCAGATCCAAAATGGAGAAATCACAAAGTACATTTTAAAATTAAATGGTGAAGAGCTCTATGTTGGAAAAAGTTTGTTCAGAAAAGTGTTGAATCTACAGCCTTATACCAGGTATGACATCATGCTAGTTGGTTGTACCAATGGAGGATGTGCAGCTAGTGCACCCCAATCTGTTTGGACGATGGAGGCTGCACCACTTAATATAGATGCCCCCAGCTTGCTAGTGACAGGTTCAGAATCGATAGAAATCACGTGGAAGGCTCCTGCAAATCCAAATGGCAAAATCCAAAGTTATGAGCTAAGGAGAGACGGGTTTCTGGTTTATTTGGGGCTGGATACTCGTTATCATGACTTTATGCTGACTCCAGGAAAAGAATACAGCTACGCTGTTACTGCAAACAACAGCCAAGGAAGCGTCACCAGTGCTGTAGCCACAAGCAGAACTAACCCCTCTGCCCCATCTGGAATGTCACCTCCTCGACTGCAGGCATGGTCCTCGGAGACAATTTTGGTTACTTGGGACCCACCAGCAAAAGTCAATGGGGATATAGTCAGCTATACAATCACGCTGCGGGACCCTATTGAATCGGAGAAGAAAGCTGTTCATCTGGAGTCAACACATGTTTCCTTTGGGAGGCGGTACTACACTTTCGCAGCATTAAAACCCTATCACAGGTAACTTGTGAACACGTACTTCAGTGTGTGAATATTGTCTGTTATTCTGATCATAGTGTGACACATGAAAAAAGTAGAACAAAATGTTCTTATGCCAATGCAGCCCTAGATGACTGGTGAATTTTGGCTCCCTGTAACCAGTTTGTTCTACCAGTTAGGGGGGGAATTGGGAGGTTGGTATCCTCAAGATGCAGAAGACCAAACAGCATGTAAAAACAGACTTAGCAGGAAGGACCCCATATTTCTCCCTAACAGAGGCACCAGCTTCTTTGCATGATTGAGGGAGCCCTACACAACATCATGGCGTCATGCACGCAATGTCATGAGGAGCCAGGGGGCGGTGCTGAACATTGAGGGGGCCCAAAAGTGCTTCGGCCCCTAGAAGCCACCAGCTATGCTGCCTAACAGAGCTGTGCCTTCAGAATATGATGCTAGGCTAGTGGAGTTTGCCAAAATATTCCTGCTAATACATTATGAACAATGTCTCAAGGCATTAATCATAGAATCATATATTTGTAGAGTTGGATGGGACTGCAGGAGTCATCTAGCAATGCAGGAATCTTTTTGCCCAACGTGGGGCTCAAACCTGAGATTATGAGTCTTTACCAACTGAGTTTATGAGATCTCTTCAGACTGGTCCTTAGTACTGAATGGAGGGTGGCTGTGGCAGCTTTGAGCTGAACGTATAGTAGATTATCCATTGTAAAAACTGTCAACTCTCCATTCAGCAGAGCTTACTGAATCAATCAATTTTCTTTTTCTTATAGCCAGCCCTTGTCAATGGGATCTTTAATATGCCACTAGCTGCTCAATTAGAAGAGGACCTTTTATCAATAGCTTCAGAAAACTCTCCTACTTTTTTTCCTGTTCAACTCTAAGCATGTGTATAGGCCTAAGCACACATGTGCATCACATTCCCTGCCCTTTGATGCATAGCAATCTCGGAATTGCAGGACAAGAGTGCTCATTTCTTTTCCTCCCAGAAAGGGTTGTCCCATTATTTTCAGTGGAAACTTATAGGAAGTGGCTAGATGCACGTGCAAGGTTTTCAACCAATTATTTTAACATGTTTTCACTTGCTAGCTAAGTGGAGAAGTAATGCATACATTTGTGCAGTAGAAGTCTCATTGATCTCCCATCATTATTTTATAAATAAGAGCATGGGCAGAGAAAGTTCTGTCTGAGTCACGGATAGTCATGGGAACAAACCATAGTCCATGGCCCAGCTTTTCTCAGCTGGCTGGCAGTCCAAAATCTCTGGAGGCCACCAGATTGTGGTAGGCTAACAATTAATTTTGTGAATTTAATGCAAACTGGCTGGAATGCGAGTTCAGATCACAAAGCCTGATCCTTTTTCTTTAGCGGAGCTTATGATACAAATGTAGCAGCATGATTATATTTTTTAGAAATGTGGTAAGACTTGTTTGTTTCAGCTAACTTTGAGTGGCCTGAGTTAAGCTTTCTGTTTCATCATATATTTTGAAATTATAAGCCACCTAATTGGTTGACTGAACAAGGAACCTACAGTTTGTCTTACAGTAGATATAAGGAACTTTTAACATTCAAATGCAACTTCTTTCTAGTTCAGGCAAAGCATAGTCATTATCTCATTCAAAGTACTGTGTTCCTAATATATAAATCATGCTGATTTGTTGCAGACATGGGGATCGCAGTGCACACACATGCAGGAATGTTTCCATCCATTTCAGCAAAGGAGATGAAGGGGTGTGCGTGTTTGCAACTCTTGCTTTGCACTGAGCTTAATGGGGGGAGGGGAGTGCTTATGCAAGAGATCAACACATGCATTGAAGGTTCTGGACCTTCATGCATGTGAGGCCATTATGCTTGCTACCCAGCCGGATGGGTGGGGTATATTACTACTACTACTACTTGCACCACAGTGCAAAAAGTGGAGGGAAAAGAAACATCCCACCCAGTGAAACGCCCTCCCATCAGATGTCAAACAGATAAATAACTATAGCCGTACCTTCGATCCCAAACACCTTGCGAGTCGAACGTTTTGGCTCCCAAATGCCACAAACCCGGAAGTGAGTGTTCCGGTTGCAAATGTTCTTTGGAACCCGAACATTCAACGTGGCTTCTGCGGCTTCCAATTGAGTGCAGGAAGCTCCTGCAGCCAATCAGAAGCCATGCCTTGGTTGTCAAACGTTTTCAGAAGTCAAACGGACCTCCGGAATGGATTCCGTTTGACAACCAAGGTACGACTATATGACTTTTAGAAGACACCTGAAGGCAGCCCTGTACAGGGAAGTTTTAAATGGTTGATGTTTTATTGTGTTCTTAATATTTTGTTGGGAGCCACCAAAAGTATTATTGTTTGCATTTATTTTAAAACACAACACTGCTGTGCACACCTCTCTTTTGGAACATCTTTACTGTAATCTACACGTATGTGCAATAGATACGTTTATAGCCCTCCTTCTACTTAACTTCCTTCTGATGTGTTTTTCTAAAGGTATGAAGTCCAAGTGCAAGCTTGCACACTCCTGGGCTGCACTTCCAGTGAATGGGCTTCTCTACAGACCCTTGAAGCACCTCCTGAAATCCAGCCAGCCCCACTCATAGATGTGCAGTCAAGTCATGGTGGAATCCAGTCTGTTCTTTCCATTGTGTGGACAGGTCCAAAGCAACCAAATGGGAAGATCTTATATTACGAGCTTTACAGAAGACAAGTAACACTTGAGCAACTAAATCTAGACCTGGTCCTTGTTTATAATGGTTCATCCACATTCTTCAAAGATGCCACACTTCTGCCTTTTACTGAATATGAATATCAGGTATGTCACATATAGAATGAAGACCTAATCCTATGATTCCTATGAACATCTTAGGAAAGAATTTTTATTGCTAAATTGTTAATACACTGTAAAAGATTATATACTCAGAAAAGGTGTTACGATAATTCCATATAGTTCACATGGACAAAAAGGGCTTCAAGAATTAAATACAGTCAATGTCCCTCCCTGTTTTTTGGCATTCCCATTTTTACACATATGCATTTTTTGTAATGCACAGAAACTTACATATTTTCAGAGGCATGGTGTGAAATGTTTGTGAATGCTCTCAGCACTTTTGTTTGTTTGCATATTTATACTCCATGCTTTCATAAAAATCTATCCAGGTAGCATACAGCATCTAAAAATAAAACCAGCAAGAAGCATCCATAAAAAAATACCATTCATATTGCAAAGGCCTGTCAAAACAATATAGTTTCAAAAGATGTGTGAGAGAAGGAAGGGATGCATCCTGCTTGAACCACTGTTGGTAGGGAGTTCAACAGGCAGAGCCTGCCACACTGAAGACTTGGCCCCTAGTGAAGGCTAACTGAATCTCAGGGGGTGTGAGGAGCCACCGGAAGTGCCCCACCAGAGGATCTCAGTGATCAAAGTGGAGCATGGGGAATCAGGTGGTTCTTAAGATACTTTGAGCCTGCTTTGCTTAGGACTTTGCGAATTAACAGAAGTATGTTGAACCTGGCATAGTCATCTGGCTGGCTGCTGCATTCTACGCTAGTTGAAGCTTCCAGACCAGATACAAGGGCAGCCCCACATAGAGCATGTTACAGTAATCATTCAGTTGCAGCTCCTTCCCTCAAAGGGAAGTACTGTTTCCTCTGGGTGGCTGCTGCTCTCTCAGTCTGCAGTCTTTCCCAATCCTACCTGGAGGTGCTGGGGATTGAACCTGGGATTTTATGCATGCAGAGCAAATGTCCTGCCCCTGAACTACAGCCTGCAATAGAGGATGCTGCCTTGTTGATGAGGTTTAAGCTGCCAGTCTGATCAGGACTGGAAGGGTGTGTGAGTGTAGGTGTGAGCTGGGCATTCTGTTCTTGATGTGTATGGCCTGGCTTGGCTCCATATAGAGCTATTTCTAGATGGAGATAGCTTTTGTATTGTATGTGCATAATAGTAAATCCAGAGGCCTCTTAGCCATGTCATGAACTTTAAAGGAAAGGTTATATTAACTCTCTCGCTTCAGTCATTATTCCCATATGTCTTCTTTTCTGAAGAGAACATAAAGCCTAATGAACTTTGGATGTCTTCTCTGTTTGCCACTGAATGTTCTTGGGTGATCAGACTGAATCTGTATTGCTGCTGTTGAGAAGTGTGTGACCTCCATTTGGCAAGTGTATGCCAAAACGTCTGGCATCTTGGGGGAGCCCATCTTTCATCGCTGACGATGGCTCTTGGGTTACTTGATTTCCTACTCTTTCTAATGATGTAATTTTCCTTAAACTTCAATGAACTTAATGGCAATGAGGTAACTGCTAGGATTCTTTCCAAAATAGATCGCTTTATTTTAGAGACTGGTATCTTTTTTATCCTCCCCTCTTCCCCTACCCACATCCCTCTCTTCCCAGTTAATGTACCTGAGGGGATACTTTTTTCTTGTAATTGGGCTCTTTGTGGACAAAATTATTAAATCTTTTCAAAAAACTATCCGGTACATTATGGTTGAGGTAAGCGCCTTTAAATCAGGTGCTCAGTGTGTTATGGAAGCAGTGTGAGCATCTTAAATGAGTAGATGTCTCGTGTCTGAGACTAAGGGGAAAAGAAGAGGCACTGGAAATTCATGTTTCCTCTATTTTCTAAAACGTATTAGAGCTACCATGTGCCTTCTACAGCACTGGTCTTCAACTAGTGGGTGGAGACCCACTGGTGGGTCACAGCCTGATCCAAGGTGGGTCACAAAAGGAGGTCTACTATCATGCAAATATATGCCAAAAGGTTGATAAATTGGTCCTCAAATGCATGTTTGTGTCTAAAGTGAGTACTGGGTCTTAAAAGGTTGACAATACCTGTTCTACAGGATAGGATTATCACAAAATCCAAACAAGTGAAGAATCCTGTGGCACCTTAACATCCAGCAGATTTAATATGACATCACCTTTCATAAAGACAAAAGTTAATTAAGTAAATGGATTTAAACATGATCTTATTGGTTATTTAAAACAATGAACTGAAGTCCGTCGATGGCCATTATTTCATTCTTCTAGAGTACATTATTTCATGTGTGGAATGCATATAATCTATTCACAACAGGGTTTCTATGGGTCTAAATATAATCCTGTTTCCTTCTTTCCACTACATGGTGCATACAGGCAAAAGCATTACAGGAAATGTTTCCCCCACCCCACTATTTTAATTATGCAAAATGATGCATGGTATGCCGTGCTGGTCCCACTCAGAGTAGACACTGAAGTTAATGGACAAGACTAATTTATGGACTGCAAGAAGATCAAACCTATCCATTCTGAAGGAAATCAGCCCTGAGTGCTCACTGGAAGGACAGATCATGAAGCTGAGGCTCCAATACTTTGGCCACCTCATGAGAAGAGAAGACTCCCCGGAAAAGACCCTGATGTTGGGAAAGATTGAGGGCACAAGAAGAAGGGGACGACAGAGGATGAGATGGTTGGACAGTGTTCTCGAAGCTACCAGCATGAGTTTGACCAAACTGTGGGAGGCAGTGGAAGACAGGAGTGCCTGGTGTGCTCTGGTCCATGGGGTCACGAAGAGTTGGACACAACTAAACAACAACAACAATTTATGTTCATTCTGAGTAGGACTTAGTTGACTACAACCCCATGGATCCTAAATAACTTGCAATATACAAGGGAAAGGGTTCTAGGTGGACAGTGTTCAGTGGACAGCAGGAGCTCTCTAAGGTATTCTGGGCCCAGGTATACAGGACATTAACAGTAAGACGTATTCCCTTGAAATCAGGATGGAAAGAAATTGGTAATCAACAGAGTTCCTGCAGTATTTGATATGCACTCTGGCAGCCTTTATTCATCACTACACTGACTGGCGCATTCTAGATCAACTCAAGTTTCCAAACTGTCTCCATAGGCATACTCCTCATACACCACATTACAATAGTCCAGACTCCAGACAGAGTTTTCCAAGGCATGTCCAACCATAGCAAGGGCTCTGTTTTACAGAGAGTGATGTACCTGTTGTATCAGCCAAGGTTAACAGAACACATTTCTTAGCATAGCCTCTATATGAGAATTCAGGTTGTTCCCAGCCTAACACGCTACTCTTTTAGGGAGAGTGTGACCCTACCTATGATGGGCAATTCTCCAGCTTTAGGACCACCCACCACAGGGAACTGTGCCTTCTGCAGATTAATTTTTCAGTTATTCAGCCTCATGCAGTGCATGACTCATTCAAGGACAAAACTGTCATGTCTGGTTCAGATGGAAAGATGAAACAGAGCTTATGCTGATGTCACCCACTCTAAAACTCTGGATGACCTCTATCAGTGGTCTCATGCAGAAGTTAAAAAACAAAGGAAGGGGACTAGATACCTTGAATATCAGATGCAAGCTTCTTCAGGGAATTACAATAGTATCCCACTTCTACCTTCTAGAATCTTTGGGCAACAAAGGAGTGAAGCCACTGCAAATAAATACTCCATGAATTGATGTAGAAGGACACCATGCCTGAACGTATTAAAAGCTGCCAGGAGGTCCAGGAAAATAAACAAATGACATTTCCCCTGTCTTTTCCAAGAAGGGTCATCAACCAAGTTGACTGATAAAACCCACATTCTGGCTAGAAGCAAAATTGAAAAATGCCTCGTTAATATGTATCAAGCAACACTACCTAGAGATGCTCAGCCACAACTTGCTAGAAGACCTTAACCAAAAATGGAAGGTTGGAAACCCAGGCTATAGCTCTCCAATCATGTGGTCCTTTTTAAGGCAGTAGGCTCACTTGTGGTTTTTTCAAACTAGTTGAAGCACTGGCTTCTCCTAAGGAGGAAGTATTTTTCTCTTGGCAATTCAGCATGAGTCATGGTGGGTTGAGTGAACAAGTTGTAGGGTGAATTGAAACAAGTCTTCTGCCTCACATACCAAGAAATGGGATTAATCAAATAAAATCTGACTGGAGAAGAACTTGGATAACTCTAATATTAATATTGGGGAAATGGTGGTGTGAACATGAAATAGATATGAACAACTTTATGTGCAAAAACCTGGCAAAACTAATGCAGTGGGCTACTGAAAGTTCTAACCCTTCCAAAAATATAAAAGCTATTTAACTGCTTAGAGAAGTTCAGCTAGATCAGATTGTGTGGACACAGTGGTCTGAGAAAAGTAGTTGCGACCTTTGAGCCATATCCATCCCTGAATAAGCCTTCAAATGAGTTCAAAGCCATGTCTGATCAGATTTGCCATGAGTGTTTCTCCACCTGGATTTTATTAATTAATTATTTATTAAGGTCCATGCTGAAACTGAGTAAGTCTGACAGTCCTTGGATCTAGTTGTGTTCAAATTTCATATCTTTAGCAGTCTTGTGTGCGCATGTGTGTGTGTGTGTTCCTCTGCCATTACTGTCATTTGTGGCATCCCTCAGGGATCTATTCTTAGTCCCACCATTGTTGACAATTTATATGTTGCCTGTGAGACACCTTATTCATAAGTATAGGGATTGGCTTTTGCTATTATGCTGATGAAACCCAGATTTATATTTCACTTAAGCACGATATTGATTCTGCTGCCTCTCTCTCGGAGGCTTGTTTGCTGGCCATAAAATTTTAAATGCAACTAAATTTCCTCCAGCTGAATGAAGCTAAAATTAAGGCACTAGAGCCAGGCCCTTTGCAACACTTTAAAAAATGCTGTCAGTCATCAAGGTCCAGCTTAATGGGTTTGACATTAACAGCACAACTGAGGTAAGGGGGGGGGGAATCTTCCTTTTCTTTCTCTGAACCTTTAGCAAAAGTCCATGTATTTAGGACAATATTGGGAGGGCCTGTGACTCAAGTCAGAGCATTACAGAAGGTCCCAGGTTCAATCCTGGCTGCTCCAGTTTGGATCAGGCATTAGGTGATGGGAAACACCTCTGGAGAGTCGTTGATCTGGAAGAGCAATAATCCCCAAGCCAGAGCACACTAATTTTCCAACTGGCTGCAGAGGATGCTGCCTTGTATCTCTGAATGATTTCCTGTTCTGCCTTCATGTCCCTCTGCTCAGACTCTATTGGATTTGGATTATCCTGCTATGAGTATGCATCAGGTGTCCTTTAGACTATTCAGTTGCCTAGTCTAGAAAGCAAGCAGAATTCCCATCCTCAGAGGAGGCTGAACCTCTGCAAGACTGACAATTATGGACTTGCTTCCTCCAATTAGGAGACATGTTCAGAACATTGGCTCAGGAAGAAACATAGCAGTGGGCAGTGCTTTTTTTCTGGGGGGACGCAAGGGTACACATACCCCTAAACATTTTGTGAATCTCATTGAGGGGCAGTATTTCAATATGAGTAGGAAAATGAGCATACTTCTAAACATTTTTTTTTAGAAAAAAAGGACTGGCAGTGGGCCACACTGAAGCTAGATGATTTATACCCTGTCATTCTCTGAAAATAAAGTGTCTCTGGTCTACAAGAAGTTTGGGAAACACTGTGTTTGTGCGCTATTGACTTTCTAAAATTTCCAACCAACAGCTTGTCGAAACTCAGCATTTTAACTACATACAGAGGCCTTCTCTTCAGGGAGGTTTACAAGCAGAGCATGATATTAATATCATGTTGCTGATCAGAGATAAACTGTATCTCAAAATGGGGAGTGGTACATATTTGGCTGTTATCCACTACCAGATCCATATAAACCATAAATTTATTTGGTCTTTCTAAAGAATTAGCTTCTTTTAGTGGCCATCATAAGCCAGGGGTTGAAAAAGCAAAAGCCTGAAGTTTTAGTTTGTCTTTATAGGGATGGGAAAGCAAGGTACAAATAAATGAAACTAAATAATTTATAAATAATAGCAATCATATAGTTGTCCACCTTGCTATAATATTGTTATACTGCATTATTAACTATTTAATATGATTATCATATACAGTGCTATTTTACTAGAAAAAGAGATGCTGGAACTCACCATGAACACCTCCCTTGTTCTCTTATAATGGCAATGGTGCCAACCTGAGAGGTACCAGAACTGGTTCTGGAGAGTTCTGGCTGGAAAAAAAGCCCTGAACATACAGTATAATATAGATAGTATGATAGTGTGCTCTCTTGCTTTGCTGGCAGATGAGATGATGATGATGATGATGATGATGATGATAAAATACATCAATAATTTTATTAGTTATACCCCCCACCCATCTGACTGGGTTTCCCAAGCCACTCTGGGCAGCTTACAAAATTACTAAAACCATAATACAAACATCAAAAACTTCTGTAAACTAAGCTCAAGCTATCCAGAAATCGTATTGCCATCACGCAAATGCAAGAGTCGTTTTTGCAGACCAGAGTTTATCCACCTTTGCAAACCTCTATGAACAAGGAGGCTGTTTATGAATCTATGTTTATTCATTAAACCAAACAAAGGTATCTGATTTATTGGCCCCTCCACATTAGTTATGAGCCTGTTATGGCTCTGCTCTCCCAAGACCTCCTTAGGTAGATTGTGATTCTGACATATTCAAACGCCATGACAAGCCTATCTTTTAAAAAGACATTAGTGTGAGTGCCATGGGAAAATACACCCCAGGGCTGTAGATGAATTGATATGATTTCCTTGATTGTATCTTTTTATTTATAAGGCATAATTTATGAGCACTGAAAAGCAAACTAAAATGAGTGATGACTAACTACAGCCAAAGTAATAAATCAGCAGCACTGAAAGAAGTAGTGATTTTGATCGAATCTATTGAATTAGCTGTTGCCCTTAGCCATTACAGGTATTGGAAAGACCTTTTAATATCTGCTTATCTCTCTCCTGGGAATGTTTTAACTATCTCATTATGTACCCATAGGAAACAAATTATTAAATTGTCTGCCTTTTGGAGTTAAACATGTTTGCATCTCATCTTCGTTACTGATGCATTAGAATATTAAAAGGAACAAGGTTTGGCTGAAACTTTGATAACCTTTTTTATGTCAGACTTAAATACTTTGTTCTGCCTCTCCATCATGAAAAGAACAAGTTCTGGAAGCAGAAGTGTTGCTGCTGTTTCTAAAAAAAGACTTTACATATGAAGACCTATATATCCCAGAGTTGACTCACCGGATTTCATTATCCAGCAGACCAAGGCTACATCTGCACCATACATTTAGATAAATATTATACCACTTGTAACAGTCATGACTTTCCCCAAAGAATCCTGGGAACTGTAGTTTGTTGAAAGTGTTGAGAGTTCTTAGGAGTTGCCTCATTCTCCTGCCAGAGCTACAACTCTCAGAATGGTTTAACAATCAATCCCTCTTCCCAAGCAAATCTGCAAATTATAGCTCTGTGAGGGGAATAAGGGTCTTATAATTACTGCTCACCTGGGGCTCTGGGTGGGCAACCTTTGCCACATGGCATGTTGGGTCTGGGGAGGCCACCATCTTACGACCCATCTTACGATCTGTTGATGGTCCCCCGTGGTTACTAGGAGCCATGCATTCAGGGCCCAAGCCTGTGCAACTCCCTCCCAACTGAGATTAGACAGCACCTACCTTCCTTGCTGAACTTCAGGTACACGACTAAGATTTCCTTATTCTGGCAGGCAATTTAAGGTAGTGTTCTATTTTATGATGTTTTTTTTTTATTGTCCCATTTTCTGTGGTTTGTTTTTATGTATACCACATAGAAACGTGAATGCTTCAACATTAGATAAAGGTAAAGGTAAAGGGACCCCTGACCATTAGGTCCAGTCGTGACCGACTTGGGGGTTGCGGTGCTCATCTCGCTTTATTGGCCGAGGGAGCCGGCGTACAGCTTCCGGGTCATGTGGCCAGCATGACTAAGCCGCTTCTGGCCAACCAGAGCAGCACACGGAAACGCCGTTTACCTTCCCGCAGGAGTGGTACCTATTTATCTACTTGTACTTTGATGCGCTTTCAAACTGCTATGTTGGCAGGAGCAGGGACCGAGCAACGGGCGCTCACCCCGTCGCGGGGATTTGAACCGCCGACCTTCTGATCGGCAAATCCTAGGCTCTGTGGTTTAACCCACAGCGCCAGCAGCGTCCTATCAACATTAGATACATGTTTTAAATAAATAATTGCATGCTTGAGCTGTCTAACAATAAAACAACAACAATGCAACAAGGAAAAAGTACATGTTTAAACATATGATTCACAAAGATGTCCCTAACATACTTTCATGGAAGTTAAAAGGAAGGCGTTCCGCAGCATCTTCTTGAGGGGCCCCAAAGTCTTAGCCATTAGGCAACTGGGAAATCACATACATTTAAATTGAAATGTTTAAAGGTTGGTCCGTTTTACATTAGTTCTATTGCAATAACAAAACATTTCCCTCCGTCTTTGCGGGAAAGCCAATGGGTCACTTGGAGAGATTGCTGTGTAGACAGTCACTAGAGGAATGGCTGTTTGGGGACCATTCTTCTGCCATATCTTATCGCAGAGGTCTGTAGCACAACCACTTGATATACCACCTTGGCTGCCCTTCTAGATTTGGTCATCTGACTGTTCCATTACCAGCCTGAAGGAGCAGGGCTCTGTGAAGGCACATTTTTCAGCTGCCAAACAAGATTCCATTCGCTGTGCCTAGAATTCTTTCGTTCACTAAGTAGATGGATTCAACTGAGCTTTCCCTTTTTTTCAAAGTGCTGTCTGGGCACGTGGCCAAGAAAATGAAGATGAAGACATCTGAATTACTGCTTGTGTAGATGAATCTGGAGCCCTCTTATGGCTTTCTTAAGCCTGTGCACCTTCTAATGATGATAGAAATTTTGGCAGCGCTTTGGATTTGGGGGTCTGCGCAGCATGATGTAAGATTAAATTATAAAGGAGGCAATATATAGTTGAAGAATTCAAGGCGCAAGTACTTTCTGTTCCCATTTCCCCTGCCATAGACCAGAAGACTTAGGCCTGAATCTATTACTCGAAGGATATTTCAAGATTCTCATATGAGAATTATAGGTATTCATCATGAATGCAGTATTAAAACTTCCAGGGATGGCTGTTATTAACTTGTATGGTTATTAACTGGTATGGTAGCTTAATGACAGCACTGGCCTTCATTGTCTAAAATAAATAGCATTCAACTTAGCTCATATTCTCCTTAATTTAGTTTAAATCCAGCTTGTGCCATTTTCTCTGCAAATGTCTCTCAGCTCAGTGATTGCAGCTCCACCCCCATATGTTGGGTGTGCACATGCAGTTCAAGTTTTAATTCTCTTCATAAGCAGCATATATTCCTTTAGAATAAGTTGGCTGTGCTTGATGAACTTTACGCTTCTCCTTGTTTTTGTTTGTTTCTTCTGTTTTATCCATTCTTCCCTGCACAGGGGATCATGTCTCAGTAGATCTGCTTTATCCATCTGCTTTGTAAGGATGATAGTGGCATTGCTCCTTATGTGACTGTGCAAATTTGCTAGAAGCTACAATAACAGAATTGAAAAGGTATAATTGACCTCACCTTAACATACACAAAACAGGGTCCAAAGCCTCTCCTCATCTGCTAGCTTCCCCTATGGATAGATGCACAAATTTGGGTGTCTTATTCTTCCAACCTTAAGTTCAGTTTGCCAAATTTATGCATCAGTTTGCAAAGGAGAATTAATGCAGGCAATGCAGGTGCAATGCCAAAACAGCATACTCTCCAACTCCGTCATTTTTGTAGTGACATTCTTTATTTCTGGTACAGTCATACCTCAGGTTACAGATGCTTCAGGTTGTGCGTTTTCGGGTTACGCACCGCACCAAACCCGGAAATACCAGAACGGGTTACTTCTGGGTTTCGTTGCCTGCGCATACACAGAAGCGCCTAATCGCGATCTGCGCATGTGCAGATGCAGCGCTGCGGGTTGCGAACACTGCAGGTTGCAAACATGCCTCCCGCACGGATCACGTTCGCAACCCGCGCGTCCACTGTACTGGTTCACTGATACACTGCTGCCCTTATTTCGCCGTTTGGGGAGCTCTGGGGCATGTCTTCATGCAATCTCATACACAGTGTTGACTAAACTGGACAATCTTTCCATTTTCCAAGCCCCCAGAAGTTGAATATCTGGATGTGTTTGAGCTAGTAAGTGAAAACCAGGCCTATTTAAATAAATATACTTTAGGTTTTTCCTTTACTACGTTGACATACAGCAGCAGAGAAGGCCTTCCAATAATGTGTTCAAAATGAGTGGGGAGTTGTGAACCTGTGGAGAAAGTGTGTGGAAATAAGGAATTTCAATTTCCATGTGGGAAAAGCTGAGTATATGAAAGCTCCACTGTGGTTGGGAAGAACGGCAGAGTACCTGCCTTGCATGCAGACGATCCCAGGTTCCATCCCTGGTGTCTCCAGGCATGGCTGGGATGACCTTTAGTCTGAAATCCTGGAGTGTAACTGCCGGTCAGTGTAGAAAATACAGATCTGAGTAGCCCAAATGTGTGACATGGTATAAGGCAACTTCCTATGTTGCTTAGCTTGCACCTCCTGCTTAGTGCAACTGCCAGTGGAGGAAAGCAGCTACATGAAGGCATCCTTAGCATTTGGGTACCATCCAGCTTATCTAATTAACTGATTGAGATTATACAAATAATTTCAACATGGCCTCCTGAGAACATACACTAGGAGTTCGCTTTTAGAGATCAGTGTAGTGGAATTACACAGCTAGGGCCCAAACTGCTGTTTTCTTGGTTTCATGAGCAACGAATACTGTTGTAGATGAGATTCTCCAGTTGCAGTTGAATCTATATTTTCCACATCACATTCCTGCTCTCCCAAACTTTTCCTTTTCAAATTGCCAAAATTTCTCAACCGTTCATTCACAAGACTAGAAGGCTATACTGGTTTTCTTCTTTAAACGAAATGCAAAGCTACTCCCCCAAAAAGTGGACTGACGAGATTGCATAAGAGCATGTTTTAGTGTAGATAGAACTTCTCAACGTGAAAGCTTACTAAGGAATTCTTAATACTAAAAATCACACAGACAGTCCTCTTGTATTGCCATTTAGATCTATCATTCTGATTGATCACTGTGTGTTTCACTATTATTGAGCCTAATTTAACCCTATACACTTACACATCCATCTACTCCATCTATTGTACCTGACATTCTACAAATTACTTACTCATGCAAATGATGACCTAAGTCAACCTTTTATGCTATTCGTGTTTAATTATACAAATGATATTTGATAAATAAGATTATACATCCTTCCATATGTTTATTCTCTCCTTGATGAAAGTGAAATTTAATTTTCATGCAGATTTGTTGGAGGCTGTGCTTAATAAGTGCTGAGTTTCATATAGTGTGCAGATTACTCTGGTTTTGGGAAGTTGACAAAAACAAAATCCGTTCACAGAGAAGAGCTGTTTTTAATTAGATGCAATTCTAGCGACCGGATCTTGGAATCGTCGAATTGAAAACCATGCGCGTTGATTGATAGAACAAAATGAATATAACAAAGTGAGCATTTTGGCAAAAGCAGTATGAATAATAGAGAAGATGCTGACTTGTGTTCTTTTTGAGAGGGCATTTCCATATTAAGCAATAAATGAAATTTGATGTATGATCAATTGAATTAATGCCAGTAGAAGAAGAAAAAAACTTCAGTAACTAAAGTCTTGTCTCATTTACTAAATAAGAGTAACGGGAACATCAGAAATATACTGTTTTGGTTGACTGACCAGAATATACCACCTGGTCTACATAGCACTGTCATACCTCAAGGCAGCATTGATGATTGTCAACATTTCACACAGAGGTCAGTTCCATAGTTATCCTACATCCTCTACTAATGTTTCCTGCTGATGAAGAAAAACACAAATGGAGAAGTGGAGGGGTATGGCTCATGCAATAGTCTGGGCTGCTAGGAGGGTCTGTACCACTGCAATGTTTAGCCTTTCCATGTTACCCAGCCTAGCGTAAAACTTATCTGTTGAAAGTTGAATGGACACTCAGCTGTGCCAGAAAGACAGAAATATTGAGAGCACTGTAATAGCATTTAATGGAAACCTTAATGAGAAAGAATGATTTTTTAAAAAATAACTGAATTCTTAAATATAGCTCAACCTGTTCCTGCATATGTGTATGTATGTACCTGGGCACTTCTTCAGCTGTTCAAATATGAAGTGTGTTTATTTGAAAAATAAAATCACCTAGCAGCCTAGTCGCTCATGTGTGTGCTGCAACAGTGTAGAAAGTTAGGTTGCAGTAGGATGTTCAGTGAAGCAAGGGAACAATTTCATCTTGCAATACTGTCTGTCACTTGTAATTACCAGAGGTGTTACTAGGGTGAACCTATTCCATGCAGATATTTACCTAAGTATACCAAATGTTTTGGGGTTGGTTATGAGCTTGGGAATATTAAATTGGGAGGGTGCTCTAGTTTGCTGGGTAGAAACACACTAATTTAAAGACTTTATCTAGAGATTATTTGGGGTAAATAATGGGGGTTATGAGAGAGAGTTGAATTTGGGACTTCCGGGTTAGCGCAATCGCTGAATGGCGGATCTCTCCCGGAGCTCCGGGAGAGATCTGCTTCGCGGGTTCGGGTCTTGTTGCTCACGGCGGAGCAAGGACCCTCAAAAGTCACAGGCGCGTAGCCTGTGAACCGGAGACTCGGCGGGCACCTTTGCCCCCCTCCCGACGTCGTGAAATAGCCTTTTTAAAGGCTACAGATCAGCCGAGGGTGCGGGGAGCGGTGCTGAGAGTCGCTCACACCCAGCCTGCGGAGCGAAGCCGCGTCGCCAACAGCGGAGAGCGCTGACTTCTTCCGAAGATTTTGGATTAAAAAAGAGCAACTTTCCGTGAGTAGGATTGAGTTTGCATCATAAATTGGACGTTAAAATTTACGAATTCGGGCACCGAGACGGATAAGCACTAAAAAGGAAGTCTGCTTACCGTCCTGCAGCAAGATTAAAGCGGAAGACAGTGAAGCTGTAACTTTTGACAGGAGCTTTTTACGAGCTAAGAAACCCAACACCAAGTAAAGAACTCCCCCCCAAAAGGCAGGGGAGGGGGGGAAGAAGACTTTAAAGGGATTTCCTGCCTAAATTAAAGGAGATTGAACTGATTACCGCTGTTTATCTACCTGGGGGTCGGACTGCCAAAAAGAGGAAAGACACCGACTAAGGACGGTTGTTACAAATAAGGTTAAAAAGTAACTGATATATAAACTCTGGTTACTCTCAACTTGAAACATCGTATTTGGTTACATAGTAAGTCATTTGCAGGACACTTTCAATTTGGATCTTTTACAAAGTAAGGGATTTGGAGGGCTTTTGCTTTTTGGAAGTGTGGGAACAATTTAAAGTTCAGAAACTGATTTTGCGCCCTCTAGAGGATTTGGTTGTTTCAGCAACTAAGTGGAAGTTAAAACCTGAGAACTCTTTATTGTTGACAGCTTAAGAGTGTGGGAATGACCTTGAATGAAAGACTTTGTTATGGCAGATGGTAAACAGAGAGAAGATTCACAAGAAACAACTCTGAGATCTGGTAGACAATACAAAGTGGACTCTTCTATGCAAAGAAGGGCCTCTGTATCAGGGGCCCCGGCAACTGCAGCTGCGACAAAGGCAAGAGTGAAAACAATGTCTTCAGAAGATGCGTTTACAAAGGCCTTGGGAAAAATAAGTGACTCTTTAGAGGAATTAAAGAAGCAAGGTGCGGAAACAAATAAGAAAATTGAAGAAATCTCTGGGAAAATTGATCTGAATACAAAAAGTATAACTGACCTTGGAAATAAAGTGAACTCTAATGCAGAAGCAATTGGGAAACTATTGGAAGATTCATCTACAACGCGAAAGATAGCTGAAGAAGCGAAGGAAATTGCTACGGCTGTGGAAGGGAAACTTCCACCGGTGTACAGGAAACTGGATGAGTATGAACTGACACTCTCGATGCAGGATATGCAACGTAAGGAGAAAAACCTAAGGATTAGACTTGTGCCGGAAAAAGAAGGAGACAACTTGGTGGATTATTTGACAAAAGAGTTTTCTGACTTTTGGAAGCAAGATTTGAAAGAAGAAGAATTTAAAATAGAGAGCGCATTCAGGTTGGGAACAAGGCAGAAGAAGAATAGACCTAGAGATTGCTTGATAACTCTAAGATCCAAAGAAGAGAGGGATAAAATATTGAACCTGCATTATCAAACAACCCTTCGGATTGAGGATTTTTATATTGAGATTTTTAAAGACATCCCTAAAAGCATCTTGGATGCAAGAGGCCCTTACAAGGATTTGGTGACACTACTGAAGAGGAACTACATACTATTCAGGTGGGAGTTTCCCCAAGGCTTGTCTTTTAAGTACAAAGGAAAGAAAAGAAGAATAAAAACAGTGAGTGATAAAGACAAGTTCTTGGGAGAACACGAGGAAGACCTACAGAAAGAGACCCATCCAGGAGAAGGACATCCTTCAAGATTAGATAAAGACACAGAACCATCGACAAAGGACGAACAACAATTGGGAGCTGTAGGAGGAATTAAATAACCCCATCATGGCTTTGCAACTTCTAACTTGGAATTGTAATGGTCTAAATAACCCTCGAAAAAGAAAAAATATATTTCATGCTTTAAAGAAAGATAATTTGGACTTGATTTGTTTACAAGAGACCCATGTGACAAGAGCACATAGAAAATTGTTAATAAACAAGAGACTGGGACAAGAATTTATATCTTCAGACAAAGTAAAAAAGAGAGGAGTGGTGATCTATGTAAAGGAAAATTTGCAGCCGAAACAAATCTTTAAAGATGACCAAGGAAGATATTTGGCAATTGAAATTCAATTTCAAGGAGAAAAATTTTTGATAGTTGGGGTATATGCACCAAATGAAGGGAAAACAGAATTTTTTAAGAAGTTGCATGAGACTTTAACGGACTATATGGACTATAAATTGATCATGATGGGAGACATGAATGGAGTAGTTTCAACAAATATGGACAAAGCACAAAGACAGGTAGTCACAAAAGATGGAAGACTACCAAAAACCTTTTTTGAAATGACTGACAATATGGATTTGATTGACATTTGGAGAACAAAACACCCATTAGAGAGAGAGGGAACCTTCTTTTCTGAAGCCAAAATGACATGGACTAGGATTGACCAAATTTGGGTGACTAGCGGTGTGGCGTCGAATATAAAGAAAGTGGAAATCTGCCCAAAAACTCTCTCCGACCATAATGCAGTAAAGATGGTGATGAAGCAAACAACAACTGGCTCTTTTAGATGGAGAATGAATGACACTCTATTTAGAGACGAGGAGATCTGTAAAAAGGCCCAAAGAACTTTGAAAGATTATTTTGAAATTAACCTAAGGTCTAAAGTAGAAAAAAGAATAGTATGGGATGCAAGCAAAGCCGTGATGAGAGGGTTTTTGATACAACAAAATACATTAAAGAGAAGAAAGCAAAATGAGAGGAAAGAGAAAATCTTGGATAAGATAAAAGAAGGGGAAAGGAAATTAAGATTGAAGCCAAAGTCGCAAGAGATTCTAAGAGAAATCAAATTGTACCAAACACAATACACGGAACTGATGAATCAAGAAATAGAATGGAAAATTAAACAAATGAGACAAAAGACTTTTGAATCTGCAGATAAATGTGGCAAGTTATTGGCTTGGCAAATAAAGAAGAGACAAAAACTCAACACGGTAATAAACTTAGAAGTGGATGGAAAGAACATATGTAACCCAGTGGAAATTAGGAATTGTTTCCAGAGCTACTTTAGACAATTGTATACACAAGGGCCGCAGAATGAAACAGATATACAACAATTCCTCGAGAAAAATGGGCTGAAAAAGATTTCGCAGGAAAGCAAGACAATTTTGAATCAGGAGATATCAACACAGGAAATAGAAGATGCCATTCAAAACATGACGTTGGGCAAATCACCTGGACCAGATGGACTGACTTCCAAATATTACAAAGTCTTGAAGGAAGGGCTTATACAACCTTTGAAGGAAGTCTGCAACGAGATTATGAAGGGGAAAAGGGCACCCGATACGTGGAGAGAGGCCTACATTACACTTATACCAAAGACAGAGACTGAAAAGACCCAACTTAAGAACTACCGACCCATCTCCTTACTAAATGTGGATTACAAAATCTTTGCTGATGTTTTAGCAAAGAGACTGAAAAGAGTTTTGATGGAGGAGATTCATGGGGACCAAGCGGGCTTTCTCCCGAAAAGGCATTTGTCGGATAATGTAAGGAATATAATTGACATTTTGGAGAAGTTGGAAGTGAATATAAACACTAAGGCTGTTTTGATATTTGTGGATGCCGAGAAAGCCTTTGACAACATTTCTTGGAGTTTTATGTTGAAGAACCTCCGGGGGATGGGGGTAGGCCAAGGGTTTGAAAATGGTATAGGTGCAATATATTCTGAACAGAAAGCAAAATTAATTGTAAATAATGTGGTAACAGAAGAGTTCAAGATTGAAAAAGGGACACGACAGGGGTGCCCTATTTCCCCATTACTTTTTATATCGGTCCTGGAGGTTTTGCTTAATATGATCAGGAGGGACCAGTTGGTTAAAGGGATTCAGGTCGGAGTTAAACAATACAAATTGAGAGCATTTGCAGATGACCTGGTACTTACATTACAGGAGCCAGAAGCTAGTACGAAAAGAGTTTTGGAAATAATCCAAGAGTTTGGTCAATTGGCAGGATTTAAATTGAATAAGTTAAAGACTAAGGTATTGGAGAAAAATTTAACACAGACTGAAAAAGAAAGGTTTCAGAATGAGACGGGGTTGACTGTGGTTAAAAAAGTGAAATATCTGGGTGTGAATATGACAGCCAAGAATGTGAATTTATTTAAAGACAATTATGAAAAAACTTGGACAGAAGTGAAAAAAGACCTAGAGACATGGTCAAACTTGAAGCTTTCCTTGTTAGGTCGAATTGCAGTTATAAAAATGAATGTATTGCCAAGAATGTTGTTTTTGTTTCAAGCATTGCAGATAATGGATAAAATGGACTGTTTCAAGAAGTGGCAGAAAGATATATCTAAATTTGTCTGGCAGGGCAAGAAGCCCAGAATAAAATTTAAGATATTAACGGATTCAAAGGAAAGAGGGGGGTTTGCCCTGCCAGACTTTAAATTGTACTATGAAGCGGCAGCTTTCTGCTGGCTTAAAGAATGGCTGCTTCTTGAAAACACAGACATTTTGGATTTGGAAGGATTTAATAACATTTTTGGGTGGCATGCATATTTGTGGTATGACAAGGTTAAAGCGCATAAAAGTTTCAAAAACCATATTGTCAGAAAAGCACTGCTGAATGTCTGGGTTAGATATAAGGACTTGTTGGAAAATAAGACTCCAAGATGGTTATCACCAATGGAAGCTAAGGCAGTTAAAAAGCTAAATATGGAGTCGAAATGGCCAAGATATTGGGAAATCTTGGAAAAGGAAGGGGATAAACTGAGATTGCAGAGTTTCGAAAAACTAAAAGAGAAGGTGAGAGATTGGTTACATTACCATCAAATAAATGAAGTGTTTAAATTAGACAGAAAAATAGGTTTCCAGGTGGAAAAGTCAAAACTAGAGACTGAACTGTTAGAATCCAGCACTAAGAACTTGTCAAAAATGTATAATCTGCTGCTGAAATGGAACACACAAGATGAAACGGTTAAATCAACTATGATTACATGGGCTCAGGACATTGGTCATAACATCATGTTTGTTGACTGGGAAAAGTTGTGGACCACTGGGTTGAAGTTTACGGCGTGTAACGCCTTAAGAGAAAACATAATGAAAATGATTTATAGGTGGTACATAACCCCAGTCAAACTTGCAAAGATCTACCATTTGCCTGATAATAAATGTTGGAAATGTAAGGAAAAGGAAGGCACATTCTTTCACCTCTGGTGGACATGCCCGAAGATTAAGGCATTCTGGGAAATGATTTATAATGAACTGAAAAAGGTATTTAAATATACTTTCCCCAAGAAACCAGAGGCCTTTCTCTTGGGTATTGTCGGCCAGGGGGTGCTAAAGACAGATACAACCTTCTTTATGTATGCTACAACAGCAGCTAGAATACTCATCGCAAAGTACTGGAAGACACAGGATCTACCCACACTGGAAGAATGGCAGATGAAGGTGATGGACTATATGAGCCTGGCAGAGATGACGAGCAGAATCCGAGACCAGGGAAGAGAAGCGGCGGAAGAAGAATGGAAAAAGTTTAAGGACTATTTAAAGAAATATTATAAAATTGGAGACAGTTAGAATGATGTTGGACTAAAATAAATGGTTACTATTAGTAATGATTATGACAAAGAGAATAAGGGTGATTAGCATAAATTTATAATAAAATAAGGTAAGATTTCGCTGAAAAACTGTAAGAATTTGGAATACAGAAACGGGAAGTAAGAGGAGGTCGAGGAAGAAAGGTTTAGAAATTGGGTTATGAAGTGGTACGTGTTTTTTTTGTTTTATTATTGTTGAATGTTTGTTTATGTACGTCTTGTTTCTGTTATATAAAAAATTGTTTAATAAAAATATTTTAATAAAAAAAAAAAAAAAAGAATTTGATTTGGAGCAGGATTTCTTGCGAAATTAATTGAGGGTAAATGAATTCAAGAGAAGCTGACTTTGAGTGATCTAGGATGGGGTGAAGATTAACTGAATAATTTATTTGGGGTGATTTGGATAGGAGATTTGCTGGCTGGCTATGTGAAGTTTAAATTCTAAATATGTGTTTGTTTGATACACACACAAACTCATTAACAAGCATATGCAAATATATGCCCCTTTGTCTTTTAAGTTCCTAGCAATTTTCCTGCTAATTAGTGTGCCAGACTTGTATGTAGCTTTTTAAGATGTCCAAAATGCCTAGAAAGGTCTGTGAGATGTCTCCCTTGCTCTTGAATCTGTCCCACCGCCACAAGACCTTGCAATTGCCTGTATGTGCTGTGCAACAACATCTGCGTCCACCGTTGGCCTGTGGCTAGCAATGCTGGCTTGCCAGTGGGGGAGCTTAGACCTTTGCTGATGTATTACATTTGTTAGCTTCAAGGGATTTTGTATTGGAGTGGGTGTGGCAAGGTTCAGTTGACCAAGCCTGCTTTATCTTTGAGTAAAAATGGTCTAGAAGTTTTGTTGTTACCTTTTAAGTCCATTATTGATGGACTTTTTTTTGTTTGTTTAATTTGGTTTACTAGTTGATTTGATTTGCTGTGTGGGTGTGTTGGTGGTCCATTGTTTGAATTCAGCACTTTTATTCAACTTGTTTAGTTTAAACAGCTTTTATAAATTTTGTCATTTTTACCTTCTGTTACATTGTACAGTGGTACCTCGGGTTACGTACGCTTCAGGTTGCATACGCTTCAGGTTACAGACTCTGCCAACCCAGAAAGATTACCTCAGGTTAAGAACTTTGCTTCAGGATGAGAACAGAAATTGCACAGCGGCGGCGGGAGGCCCCATTAGCTAAAGTGGTGCTTCAGGTTAAGAACAGTTTCAGGTTAAGAACACACCTCCGGAACGAATTAAGTACATAACCAGAGGTACCACTGTACTTTTATGAGGTTTTGTTCCTTATTAGCCACCACAAATGCTATTTGTAGAAAGGCGGCACACATACTTTTAAAAATAGTAAAATGAATAAATATACCATTATGTGGTGCAAATGAAAATAAGCCTCGTACTCTTCCCCACAGACTACTTAAGGCTGCTTGAAATCTCACAGCTCAAATGTCATTTGTATTTTCAAGGTTTGGTCGGTCAATTCTGCAGGCCGGACTGCTAGCAGCTGGACCCAATGTAAGACAGGCCCAGCCCCTCCTCAAGGACTTCATGCACCTCTGTTTGATACAGTGGCATCTACTTCAGCTGTGGTGAAAATCAGTCCTCCACTTAAGCCAAATGGAATAGTCAGTCTCTACAGGCTGTTCTCAAACAACACAAAGGGAAAGGATATGGTGGTGAGTTTTCATCAGACAAATTCTTCTTTTGAGCTGGTAAGAATATTTGCTGTTTGATTTTTAGGAATCTCCACTGATGTAAAAAAAAAAAAAAGCAGCAGCACTATGTTTGATTTCATTCCTTTACTCTGCAAATAGGAAAAGGACCACATTTCCAGTGTGGTTTGCTGTGCAATGTTCTGTCCTTTTTTCAGGGCCAGATTTAGGTTTGATGAGGCCCTAAGCTACTGAAGGTAATGGGGCCCTTTATATGTCTAGCTGTCCTTTGTCAACAACAAATTGTCGCTGTTTTTTGTGTTGAATATATGCTATATGGTAATTTATGGACCTACACAACACAAAACACTTGCTGTATGTAGATTTTATTTTATTTGTTTTTCATCTTATATTTTGGAAATGTACATCCAGTTTTTTCCCCTTTTCATTTTTTTGTGGGGGGGGGGCAAGAAAGTGGGGCCCTAAACTATAGCTTGTTCAGCTTATACATAAATCTGGCACTGCCTTTTTCTTATCAGCTGTCCGAAGGAACAGCCACTCAACAAACCATCCACGGCCTGAGGCCTTTTACCACTTATTCTGTTGGGGTCGAAGCCTGTACCTGTTTCAGCTGCTGCAGCAAAGGACCCGTGGCACATGTCACCACACAGCCAGCTCCACCCTCACAGCAGCCTCCTCCCTTCATTCACAGCATGACCTCAAGGAATGCTTCTTTGCAGTGGGATGCACCTCGGGAACCCAATGGCATTGTCAGAAGGTAACTGCTAAGATATACTTGGTATCAGAACTAACATCTGTGCTGGCTGGACTGACTCTTCAGTTGATTCTCAAATGTCTGTCTTCCATTTTCTAGTCAACTTTAACAGCATTCACACCTGGTACCAATAATAGGAAAGAGGCTAAAGGGTTTTATTTTTTGTAAGCGGCATGAAGGAAAAGACTCAGGAGATTTCAAAGACTGCCTAAGGAACACAATGCTCATTGATGTTAAAGAGCCTTATCAAATGGAATCTCCTTGTAGGAGATGTTGGAACTCTGTTTTACTCAGAGTAAACCCATTTGGATTAATGAACATGGCTAAGTTTGGTACATTTCAGAGGGTGTACTCTGAATAACACTTAGTTGAATGTCACCCAGTGTACGCATTGCCTTCAAAACAAACTGGAATCCTAGCAATCAATGTTTGAGGGGGGAGAAGAACAGACTAAATCTAGTTGCTCCATCCAAACAGCTGGTTGGTGAGATTCCAAATGTTATCAGGTTGTTTATATGCAGCCATGGTTGCTAGACTAGGCTGGAGACTATGTGCCACACCCTTTCACCAACATGGGGAAGGCGTTATTGGTTTGGTTTGTTCTTGTTTTTATTATATATTTTGTGTTTTTTATCTTGTATTTCTGTGTTGTGAACTGCCCTGAGATCTATGGATGAAGGGCAATATACAATTTTAACAACAACAACAAGGGATGTACAGACAATGACCTGCTACCATTCGCATATAGCCAAATTAGAGGCCTATAGCTTAGTAAATCCTCACCATCACAGTGATTACATCATCTGAACTAGCAAATACCAAAATAATTCAGTGTCTTGTTGATGCCACCAAACTTAATTTTCCTTAGACAAATCAGGAATGAATATCAGTGCCTAAGAAAACTAGGCAGATTAATTATCTGTTCCTTTGGAATTGACAGTCTTGGAAAAATCCCAGGCGTATAGATACTAGCTGTCTACAAATCAACATTGGCCTTTTCTTCTTCTTGCCCTACCCCTACCCCACTGCACTGTTTCCCCCTACCATCTAGTTTGGAAAACTCAAAACCCAACACACTATTTTGTGACATGGATTTTAGAAATTTGTTGTTGGCGTGCCAGAATTTGTAACATTTTTTCCAGACTTATAATGTATTAGGGTCTAAGCATGTGTAAATATGATGCTGGCACTAAGGATCTGGAGAGATTTGTGTTCATCCCTAGACATGCAGGTCTAGTTACCTAGAAAAGTTATCACTTCAATATTTTCAATACTAGCATAAAGTTCAGTTGCCAATAATCATTGTTTGGTTGGTTGTAAGATGCTCTGGGTTGCGCTGGGCAAGATAAGATGACTGGAAAATTCAATATATCATCATCATCATCAATGGACATACAATTAGAATACTGAATGTGATGTGCAGAGTTCTGCAGCAATTAAGTTGAGAGCAGGTCCTTGTGTTTGACCAGCATCAAGACACATAAGCAGGAAAGGTAAGCTTGTGTTTACCTGATAATTGTGGCTCACCAGTGCTTCCATCTTTTCCTCCAGGTATGAACTCCACATGCACACATCCTGCCCTTCCTATTTGCAGCCAAGAGAATCAGCTTGTAAACTTGGCCCTGTTGAAGTGAAATATGCGGGAGATGGCCAGCGTTCCAATGTGAGTGATCTACAGCCTTATACAACTTACAACCTGAGGGTGGTGTCTTACAATTCAGTAGGAAGCACTGCTTCAGAATGGATCAGCTTCACTACCAAAAAAGAAGGTGAGTTAATACAGGAGAGAATAAGAAACGTATTCTGCCACTTTATATGCTTAGAGCATGAATGGGAACGTGTGACCCTCCTGATATTGTCGAACCACAACTCGCATTATCCTTGGCCATTGATCACTGTGGCAGGCACTGGTATATTTAGTTTTGCTGTATCTTGTTTCTTATTGTTTTTAATAATCTCTATGGTTGCGGCAAACCATTTGGGGTTCATGCCATGGTGTGTAAGCATTCTCCTGTCTTAGCATCTTTACAATGGTGGAGACGGCAAAGGAGTGTGATACATGGGGGGAGGGGACAGTGAGGAGCAATCCATCTATTTCATTTCAAAGAGCAAGTGATAAGAGCTGGGAGGAGCCATTTACCAAAGCAATGTCCCTCCACCAACTTCACACTAGAGGCTTACGTTAATCAACCATTGGTAAGCAAAATAATGGCAGCCCAAATAATGCTATTATAGCTATATTGGTTGGCTTGCCTTTGAAGACCTTTATTTGGTGAAGACTGCCTTTTTCTTTTCGTTTCTTTTTTGGCTGGACATTTATTTCAACACATTCCTATTAACTCAGTGTTAAAGTTACTGAAAATTAGTGATCTGAAAAGCAGACTTCTCTGCAGCTTTACAACAATGGGTTTGCAATGAAAGGTTGGCCTCCTAGGAGCCATCATTACAGGTCACACTGATTATATAGTCTAGTTAGTTAATTGCTGTATTAATTTATTCAGCTTGTTAACTCCATCAGCTCCTCAGGTCTCTTGTATGTGCACCCTGGGTTCTTTGTTTCGCTTTCCTCGGTTCTGAAACACATAATTTAAAAGAAGGAGTCACTGGCTTGTAGCCTTTCTACTTTCCTTTAGCGCAAAGCCAGAATCATGACAAATGAACATGCCCTCCTTGTGTCCATAAAGATACTTTCATCTAACACAGTATTTCAAGAAGAGTGTTTGATTATATACTTATGTATGATGCTATTGATTGATTATCTGGAGCAGTGAAATAGATGGCTATTTGCAATACTCTCTAACTATTTTTGAAAGTAATTTTTTGAGAGGAAAAATCAAAAGAATAAAAATGAATGGATGCCAAAAGACATAATTTATTCTTGAATGAATATAGTTTGGAGGGGAGGAATTAACTCCATTTAAATTACTTTAAATATTAATTCAATATGAAAAATGGCTTCCTTGTGTATTTAATAATATTAATGATAATTAACAACTCTAGAAGTATTCAATGTTCCTGGCACATTTATGGGAATGCTCACAATTCCAGCAATTGCAATTTGCAAATTTTCAAGTTGTGATGAGTTAGTACTGTCCAAGTGGACAGTTCTGATCCTTTCCACACATTCTGCATAACATTATTTTATTTGTTTGTTTGTTATTTGTTTATTAAGACATTTATATACTGCCCTTTACCAAAAGGCCACATGGCAGTTTACCACATAATAGGTAACATAATTATTGCACAGCACAAAAACTGAAAAGCAATTATTTCTGTACAACTAATTAAAAAAGCAGCAGCATCAAACCACTCATAAATTACTTCAGGCACCATTCCCTTTATCCAAAAGCCTGCTGAGGCAGGTATGTATTCACCTGTTTCCTAAACAGTGATGTGACTAGATGCATCTCAGTGGGGAGAGTGTTTCACAGACCACCCAAAGATTTGGATTGTCCAAACAGCAGTGCATTTTTTGCAAACGCTATTTAAGAGTATGTGTTCTCTCTGAAATATTTTATGTGTGAAATAGTTCATGATCAATCTTGCTTTATACCTAGAACTTAAGTTTAAGTTTTATGGAAGTTTATTATGTTATTGTGTCTGTATTAGGTGCTATGCCTCTTCTCTTTTTGCTCACCAACCCCCTCACCAAAGCCAACCCTACCCTTACTCCCCAAGTTTAATCCTTTCCCTGCAGAGCTTGCAAAAACCACCCCTCCCTTCTTCCCTCCCTTCTTCTCTTACTTAGACTTTGTCAAACCTCTACAACTTGCCTGGGTTGCTTGCTTGCTTTCTCACCTAGGCAATCCACCCCCTTCCCCTTCTCTCTCCTTGCCAAAGTCACCTCCCCTCTCCCCCTACACCATGCCAAAGCCACCTCCTTCCCCCACAATCCAGTGCTCCTGCCGCCACGCTGAGCTCCCCACACTTGTCCTTTCCCTTTTGGTAAGCAGCAGTGACTCACAGTTTTGGGAAGCCCCACCCATGTCACCTTACCAGCCATTGCTGCATAGCTCACAAAAAAATTCTGTTAAAAAATCCCTGCTTGTATACTTGTTTGATGGGTCATGTTGACTTCCCACCTGGGTCACCTACTGGCCTGGCCACCCTTCTCCATCTCCCTCCTCCTCAGCCTCCAACACTGCTAAGGTGGTCCATCAGCTCTGAGAACCCAGCTTGCCTTCACGCTGTATTTTGCAGTGCTAACTGTCAGCAGCCACACAAAATGCAGTTTGATGACATCCTTACAATTTTATTGTATGTATAGATATGGGGGAAGGCCCATTCTGGCTGAAATGCATGTGACGCCAACTTGTGGCACCAACAAGTGCAGTACTCTTCAGCAACATCCTTCCTTCATAACTGTACAGAAAATATGTGTGTCCCCGTGTACCTATGGGAGCAGCCATCTCCCCCCCCCCCCCGTGTTCCTGATACAGTCAAACCTCGGTTCTCGAACAGCTCTGTTTTCAAACATTTTGGCTCCTGAACGCCGAAAACCCGGAAGTAAATACTCCAGTTTTTGAACGTTTTTCAGAACCCGAACGTCCAACGTGGCTTCTGCTTAAATAAATGCAAGAAGCTCTTGCAACCAATCGGAAGCCACGCCTTGGTTGTCAAACGTTTCAGAAGTTGAATGGTTTTCCGGAACAGATTACGTTTGACAACCGAGGTTTGACTGTAGCCTTACAGGGGCCTGGGTACATGGGAATAGTCATCCTTTTCTTTCTACAATAGGTAACATCACTGGATCTGGGAGAAAGCCAAGGTCAAACAGGCAAGAAGTAGGCAAGGATGTGAGAGTCAGGGTTGAGCAAAGTAAAGGAAACGAGTGTTGAAAAGCAGATTCAAGGAAGTTCAGGACCTGCTCTTTGGCAGGTTCAAACCAGGAAGCTCTAACTGGAGCTGTCAATCATCTTCCTATCAGCCTCCTTATGGGAGCTCCTGGGAAGGTGGATCCAAAGACAACAGAGCAGCTTGTGACTTCAGGTGAGCTTGTTGAATTGCATTAAAAATGATTATTCCTGACACTAACAAGTGGTCCTCTAAGGATTATTACTGAATAAATGTATGTGAAAAGTCCTGAACATTACTACGCATTAGTATCCTCCAACTGCAGCAGCCCACATGCTCATATCGTGTCTTCCTTCTCCATAGCAGAGTGTGAAAATGGCTCTAGATCTTATACAGATGTGTTTAATCTCTAAAAACTAAAGAGGCATTTATAAAAAAATACTCTTTTTTTCTGTCTGTTTTCTTCTGCCAGTACCTCAGTACGAATCTCCATTTACAGTTGTCAGCAATTTATCCACTCTCTACCTTGACTGGAGTCACACCTTCTCACTGAATGGGCCGCTGAAGGAATATGTGCTAATGGAGGGAGGGCAACGCATCTACAGCGGCTTTGACACCACTCTGTATCTGCCAAGGACATCCGACAAAAGTCAGTTTGAGTTTCCCAATTCTGTTTCTGGCTAATGCGTCACATATATATCTAGTTTTATGAGGTACCTTTATACAATTTGCAACCCACCTTTGGATCAACTGAACCTCAAGGCAGCAACCTATAGAGTGATTTCCAAGTGATACTCAGAGTAGACCTACTGGAAATCAGTGGTCTCAAATTAAGAACATAAGGAGAACCTGCTGGATTGGGCCAATGGCCCATCTACTCTGCATCCTGTTCTCCCAAGGCCACTCTCCCCTCCTGTGGTATCAGGCAACTTGTATTCAGAAGCATCACTGCCTCTGAGGGAGGAGGTGGAGCATAGCCATCATGCCTGGTATCCATTGATAGGATGTATCCTCCATGGAATAACTTGCATTACTGTTGTCAGAGTACATGCAAAGAGATAGTTGACATTTGTCTTAGATTGGGGAGGGAGGGTATCAGCATGTGCAGACCAAAGCAAATTCAGGCCTCCTCTCCTTGGGCACCGGAGTACTGATAGCAATACAACCCCCTGGGCCTATCATTAAGGGAAGGAAAAATGGAGATGCAGCTGCTTCACTATGCATTAAATGCAACATGTACCTTGACCCTGAATTAACATTACTTAGCTAACAGGCTGGTGAGGTGTGAGGGGTACTTAAGACTTCTGTTGTCAGATGAAAGGGAAAAATACACTCACGCCCCAACAGACTGCTGGGAAATGTGGTTTTCGGGCCTTAGAAATATGGAATCTGTTTGGCAGATTCCTTCATGTGTATAGAGCTGTTCCCTGACTTGAAGCCAAGTAGAGTTTTATGCGGGTGGCTCTGTGGTATAAACCAAACCTAGGGCTTGCCAATCAGAAGGTTGGCGGTTCGAATCCCCGCAATGGGGTACGCTGTACGCCGGCTCCCTCAGCCAGTAAAGCGACATGAGCTGGTTAGGTGTGAGGAGGACTTAAGAGTCGTCCGCGACTGGACCTAATGGTCAGGAGTTCATTTACCTTTACCTTTAGAGTTTTATGCAAGTATCAGAACATACAATGGGCTCTAGATCAGCTACCTCCTTTATTGCCTATTAAACCCTTTGTTATGCTTCTAGGGCAACGTAAGAGTATTTCTTTTTGTCCCTTCTCACTTTATGTTCTGCAGACACAGAAAGTCACACCCAAGTCTGAATATTTGCAATATCCTTAGTGGGAAGGCATTAACCATACCACATGCAGTAGTAGTTAAAATACTTAATAGGGAGATGATAAAAGGAGTTTTCCATCTTCAGGAGATGCTGTTTTCATAAAATTTAGAACTTATATGCTAATGATTACGTTGCAGAGGACAGTCCTATGTTTGAAGGGCTGTTATTCCTCTCTTTCTGAAGGCCCTGCACCCAGCAGGGGAAGAATGACTGGATGCCCTGGATGGCAGGGCCAGCCCATCCTTGAGGCAAGATGAGGCAACTCCCTCAGGTGGCAGGATCCACAGAGGCAGCACATCCCAATGTAGAACTTTATTCCCCATTCCTTCCTGATGTAGATCTTTACTCACCCCTTCTTCCCTGGTGGGGAGGGAGGAGCCATTTTGTGCTGAAATGTCTTGGGCTGGCCACCCCGACTGTAGGGGAGGGACTCATGAACCTCCAATTGGTGCACTGCACTATGAGCATAGCAAGCAGGTAGGTAGGGGGAAAGGAGGTTTCTGTCAATCAGTGCTGGTGACAGGCCATGCCTCAGGTTTAAAGCAGACATCTTTAGAAAATTAAATAAGCAGAACAATAAAATGACAGTATAAGAAGTTTATACAGTGTGCATGTTTTAATCATACAGTGTTGTTCAGCCTATTCATTTCAGGTGTCTTGTACCACTGACCAAGGAAGTGCGGTAACACCGGTGATCAAATACAACACTGCTACAGGAATCGGTAAATTCACAAAGGCTCCTCCTTGCCATTGCGTGCGGATTTGCTGTCAAATATTACTGGTGCACATGGGCTCTGTGTGTATCTCAAATAATGAAGTGATTCAGATCATGATTCTGTGTACCTGGGTGGGATCACACCATTAACAAGGCATTTCAAGGTGGGTTAGACGGACCCCTTAAACTTCCAGCCTTGGTTTATCCAAAAGCACAAATTTTCCACCTCCCCTCTTATTTTCTGAGAAACAAAGCCAAACTGACTGGAGAAATGGCCGGAGCTTGATAGGGAGAGAGACAGAGGACTCTTTCATTTTGCTGGACACAGTGAGTTGTTTTCCAAGGCCACTCCAAAATCACAGTGATTTAGGGGAAGGGAGGTTTAGGCAAATAATCAGTGTTGTTCTTCATGTGGGTTTTAGTTATGTTTTAGTTATGAGAGCAGGGGATTAGTGGTGGAGTTAGAACACTGGGGTGGCTTGCTTCTTTCCCAATTATTATTATTTTTTGCCTAACAAACAATTAAAACTCATAGCTTATTTTTTCTTCAGGGAGGGTACTTCCAGGGAGAAAAAGAAACTGCAACTTCTCCCATTAAAAAACAAACAAACAAACAAACAAACAAACAAACAAACATAAAATTGCCTAGCAGGATAGCTTCTATACCCATTTGTCAGAGTGTTAGAAGCACCTCCTTCATGTCTCCAGTTTTTGAACTGATTGCCCACAAAAGAAACTAGGGGATGGAATATGATTTCTATTTTCAGACCACTACAAGGTAATGTCTGCTCCTGAAAAGTCACCTTTTCAGAGTGGCAGGACCTATGCTCAGGAATTCCCTGCCTCTGCTGAAGATTTTCCGTTGCAGCAAGCCCCTGTTTTACCTTTGTTTAAAATATTTTGTTAACCTTACCTTGTTTTTTAATGATGGTTTGATGCATATTTGTTTTTGATTGTGCTGTTTATTTTAGACATGCTTTATCTAAAATAGACTCTATAGACCTCTTGCGTAACTTTTTTTCAGCAAGTGGTTTATAATTTTTTTTTCAAAAAGGAAGAAAGAATGCACACCCTTTGCTAGAGAGACCAGTGACCCCTTTGAGACTCTTTATTCTATCCTGTTTAAAACTTATTCCTTAAAAAAAGTATTTCCCACCAGACTTCCCTCTTTTAAATCCCCTTCAAGGATTAAATGGACACAGTTGTTGTGGTGTTTTTGGCTTGAGTGCAAGAAAGCTTTTTGCAACATATATTCATGTGAACACACATACACACACTACCTCCTGATAATTGTTTCAGCTGTTCAAGGTTACGTCGATGAATCAGCCTTCGCTTTTACACACACACACACACACACACACACACACACACACCCTTCTCTTCCCTGGTAGGTGCCAATGCAGAGGTGATTTCCAACCCAAGCAGCAATGCCAGGGCTTAAAACACAGTCTCCAGAGTGCACTAAGCTTTATGATCCAACCCACTGGCATACTGTGCCACTGCGGCCCCTTGCAAATGAGGAGAGTGTGACAAACAGCCACCAGCATCTTTCCAACACCTTATAAAATCAAATAAGGGGCGAAGCTAGATCACACTACATTTTCTCTCTAAAATAATGCGTGCCCACCCTCTTCCTTCCCCAGATATCACAGGCCCTGCGTTAACAACCCCGGGAGATAAGCACGAAGCAGAGGCAAAGCAGGCAACCTTCTACACGGAGCTGTGGTTTGTGGTCCTAATGGCCATCCTTGGCTTGATCCTTTTAGCAGTCCTGCTGTCCCTGATCCTGCAGAGGAAAATAAGCAAGCAGCCTTATGCACGAGAAAGGCCTCCTTTAGTCCCGCTTCAAAAGAGGATGTCGCCGATGAGTGTCTATTCACAAGGAGAGACGCACATGGTACGCTGCTTGGACTGTGAATTGTTTTGCAGGCATGCTCCCCACGTGTGCATGCATGCACGCATTAATGCACGCATGCAGACACCTGCCCACGCATGCACATATAGATGGAGAAGCTTTTTGTCCGAAGGGAAAACTGCAGCTTCTGCCCTGGCAGTGACTAGTTCACATTAAGCAATTCTCTCGCAATTCCCCCCTCCACCTAGAGAACATACGCCTTGGGGCAGCCATACAAATGTGAACTAATGTAAATAAAGTAATTTGGGGAAATTGTAGAACTGTGGAGTTGGAAGGGACAACAAGGGTCATCTAGTCCAACCCCCTGCAATGCAACCTGGGGCTCAAACCCACAATCTTGAGATTAAGAGTCTCAACTCTACCAACTGAGCTCCCTGGAGAGGCCAGTGGTATCATCTAAGGCAGCTTCCTATGCTCCCAACAATTAAAGCAAATTCACTAAGCGCATGCTTACGGTTTACTGCTTGATATGGGGCAGAGGACAAAAGCAGGAGGTCTTTGTGGTATTCTCTCCCCTCTTCCCATAATGTTTCGCCATGTGTACTCGGGTCACGTGTTTCGCAACCAGCAGCACAAACTGTTGGAGAAATGCACCGCCCAAGGAAGGGTGCCTGAATGTTTGGCGCGTGACATGGGGCTGTCATATTTGGCTGCAGTTCTACACTGAAACCAAGGGAGTTTTAAAATACTTAGCTTTGGCCAGATGACACCTAAGTAGAAGATAACTCTGCCTACCGCTCAGGATGTGAAACTTGGCAAAGGTACAGTATTTGAAGAGAGAAGCAGCCGCTTTTATCTGTGCCTTGTGCCTTTCTAAAGGGAATCGTTGCAGAATTATATTGCTAGCCATTTCCCCCTCTCCCGCATGTGCTGTGTTCCCCCCGCCCTCTTCAGACTGCACAGCATGCTTAAATGTTTCTGTCATTTTCGCAGCTCAAGCCTTTGTTAAAAGCCTCTTAAAAGAGTGCAGCAAGTCAACAATTTTAATTTTTATGTGGCCCCTTAAGGACCTGTCAGTGCTGTGGCTACTCCTCGAGCATTACCGAGTTAGGGGGCCAAGCGGGGGCCTTAAAGGAAAATGTTTGTGTTTCAACAATGACCCTCAGGAGCTGGGGGATGCTGCTCTCAGCAACATTTCTATGGTGACTCTGGGTGGATTGTAAAGGCTAAATTAGGGCCTGTTTAATCAATTTTAGTTGAGTTTCTGAACTAGTAAAATGAGCTTTGAAAATAGGCTGGTTTGCCTTTTATAGGAATAGTCAGTTGTAGCTGAAAGAAAGGCTCAAGAGCACCAGTAAAAACAAAAACCTGAGGATGCAGTTTGATTATAATAAGCCAAAATGTGTGAAAAGTAGGCATTACAGTAGGGAGAGAAAAACCTGAGTGTTGTAAATGCTTAATTCAGGCACCCCCTTGTTACAAGGTTGTAAAAAGTTCAATGAAATGACTTAATAAGCTCTTCTCCCCTATTCTTTGTTCTGCCTTCTGCTCCTAGCACCAGGCTCATCTCATAGTCTGGTTAGGCCTTTAGGAACATTTGAAGCTGTATTCTTCCAAGTCAGACCACTGGTCAAGCTAACTTTGTGTTGACCAGCAGTAGCTGCCCAGGGTTTCTGACCTGGATGTTTCTCTGCCCTAATTATAGATGCTGGGGACTGGACCTGGGCCTTTCTGCATGCAAAGGATGTGCTCTACCACTGTGTGGTCTCCTCTTCAAAATACCCAGGATCCTTGCCTTCCTTTGGTCCCACTTAACCTTGTTAAGGGCAAAGGAATCTGCCTTATACTGAGTAAGACCATGGATGCATCTAGCACAGTGCTGCCTGCAGCAGAAGTAGCCAATGTGATGTCCTTTCGATGATATTGGACTACAACTCCCATCATCCCTAGTCACTTGCCAGACAGTGTGTGGCTAATGGGAACTGGAGTCCAGCAGCATCTGTCGGGTACCATTTTGGGTCCACTACACTGGCTGTCCAGGGTTTCAGACATGACTTTTTCAGTGCCACAAGCGGAGATGCCAGGGATTGAACCTGGGACCTTTTGCACACAAAGGCTTTGTGCTACCTCCAAGCTACAACGTTAGCTGCTGGCATTACCAACACTTTGCTATGTTTTCAGTCCCAAACGGGGGGGATCTAGGAACCCCCAGTCCACTTGCAGCTCAAATCCAGCTACTGAAAATGAGCTAGGCCTGGGTGGGAGGGGGTCCTCTGGGCCAGTGGTGGAGCTTCATGCTCTGGCAGTGGGGGGTGGAGAGCAGGTGGGGGCGGGGCTGGCCTGTGTCTCTCCCCCCCCCCACTCCTCTTCCTCCGCCAGTGTTCTGGGCTATCCCTGCTCACAAGCACCAAGCGTGCTGGCAATGCCTCCTGCTGCCCATACATTGAGAAAGGGCCTTACAGGTGGACTGGCATACACATGTATCCCTCCTACACACAAGGGAGGCACCTGGGGCAGTCAGATGGCTATCAGTGTATATGTGAGGTCTCTCCTCACACTCACCAAACATGTGGCCAGTGGGTGAATCATCAGCAAGGGGGCAGAAAGAATGGAGACCCATTTTAAAACAGTGAACTTGAAATTGTTATAGTATATAAGTTTATGCTATTGTGTTCTATATATTACCATTATGGGGTATTTTGTTTATTTGATAAATTTAATTAATATAGTATAAATTAAAGCAAGCTTGCCCATTGAGATTTGCCAGCTACCTCTGACCTCAAAGGGAAACTAAAAGCATAGACAGGACAACCTTGTTTCTGCTCTGAGTGTGTCAACAGCTGAGAGAGGTTTACATGTAAAAAAGCCGCATTTCCATTCACTCTCTTTTCTAGTTTTCCTTCCCCTTCGCCTTTGGAAGGTTAACTGTCTGAACTGCTGCTCTTTCCCCCATCTCCTCTGTTTTAACTCCTTGTCTTCTCTACTGCCTTGCCTCTCCTCCTTTATTTCCTGCACCTATGATGTTTCAAAAAAAATAATGCAGAAACCCTCTTTCACTGATAATCCCTGCCATCAGCCTCCTCTTGCTACTTCTTTACAAGTCCCTGTCATCTCGTCTTCACAAGTATCACAGAGCTCAGATAAGGTAAGCCTTTGCGATGCATATGTCTGCATAAACATTGAGAAAGATATATTTCTAAACCGCTAGGCAATGTCTTCTTCCTCCATCCCCCACCCCCACCACTGTATTAGATTGAGGGAGTCGCTCTGTTTTATTATCGCTTTCAAGGTCACCCGGCATAAGGTGCAGATAATTGTAAGTGCAGTTTTTTACACCTAACTCAATTACTGGCTTGAATCTGGAACACTCAGCCACTGCAGCCCCATACAAATGCTAGCGAAACTTGCCTCCGAGAGCAACAAATTGGCTTTCAGTTGCCATAAGCCTTCACTGCAAATACCTTCCCATTTTTCTGACTCGGTATAATGGGGCAATTCCTCAGCTTCTACAGATCAACATCGCTTTGCTTGATGGCACCGAAGTTTCACGGGCTTCCTCCTTGCTGGCTCTGTGGCCCGCTCGGTGCAGACATTCATTGCAAGCTAACCTTCCCGTGGAGCATTTGTCACAGCACCCAGGTCGTTTAGAAATGCCATTAATACATTTCTTCCCTTTTTAATCTCAGTTTGAGACGGTTGCCGATACGTCTGAGTCCTCAAGCAGCGTCACTCTCAAAAGCTACACAATGCACGCTGAGGTAGTGATTAGTGCGGGTCCGGCCTGGGCGACCAAGCACTGGCAATTTTCTTGAGTGTTGGCATGAAAGTCTTTTTGCATGACACTTTATAGCAGAAAAGGGGATGGTGCTGAGCATGCTCTTGTATTGTGTTTCATTGTCCAGGTAATGGAGCAGGTGTAGAACTGGGGTACATAGGCTCAGGCACAACTAATGGGTTTCTTTAAGAAAATTGAAATTGGGCTGATGCAACAGGGTTGTTGTTTTTTGGAACATAAGAGAGTTGATTTCCATTAAATCACAAACTTGGGATTAACCACACTTGGGAACCCAGGGGGGTTGAAAAGCTGAGTATTTACAGCTAACACAAACAGTCTCAATCCATAACCATAATATCCATATTAAGAGCATAAAAGCCTGTTGGGTCAGGTCAATGGCCCATCTAGCCCATCACCCTGTCTCAAGGATGGCCAACTAAATGCCTATAGGAAGCCTATAAACAGGACCCAAACCCAAGAGCACTATCACCTTCTGTGGTTTCCAGAAGCTCCTTTGATCTCCTGGGCATGAATGTGGGCAAGTGATGAGTGTGTTAGAGTCAAACCCAGAAGAGCTGCATTTTCATTCAATAAATCCTTATTTAATCCCAACATCTTCTAGAACAGCAAGCCATACCCAGGCTTGCAGGCATGTTTCAAACCTTTCCATTGTCTGAGAGTGTCCATTTCTTCCTGTAGAGTGCAATTGGAACCGTTTGGTGTTTTATGTGATAAACTATGTGGCATTGCTTCCTCATCTCTTGGGTTTGCTGTGATTGCAGTGCCTGCTTGTGTCTGTGGGCTTTTTTTTACAGGGCAGGTCACTGAGAGAGCTATGTGACCAAACTGTGAAAGCAGAGAATGTACAAAGCTAGGCATAACCCATATTAGCAGAATCTTTAGAGACCCTACTGATCTACAAGCTTAAACCCCCCAGCACTCATTCATTAGGGAACCAATGGCCCTGCTCACCTTGCAGGCACTGCTCAGCAAAAGGCTGTTGTTGGAGTGAAATGGGAATTGTGCCGGTGACATGCATGTATTGCATGCTTAGCAGGAGATCACCTTGTGAAACTGCATTGCAGAAGGCTATGGTTTCCACAGGGAACAATAGCTGAAGAGAGTGCTAATGATCCTTGCCATGTGTGTTTAATGGTGTTCTGTTATTGGTCATAAACTCTGCTGTGAAGATGGGCTCCTGCAGCATTGTGAAATTAACTCTCATCTGGTCATCAGCTAAGGACAGCTGATGGAAACCAGGGGATCATTTTGCAGTGGAAGCCACAGTATGGTGATACATGGTTTGGTAAAAGCTCTTCCTAAGACAACATTTTATTTATTTTGTCTCCTCCTTCCATGCTTCTAGGGATTAGCAGATACAAAAATTCCAGCGCCAGTGTCTCCTTTGAGTATGCATAGCAATCAAAGTACTTCCGGCTTTCCAGTACCAAGCCAAAGCCAGGTGCAGCGTACATATTCCCAAGGTTCTCTACATCGGAGTGTCAGTCAGCTTATTGATGTCTATGACAAAAAATCCTTAATAGAAGATACCGTTTGGGATACCATTATTCATGGCCATGACAGTGGTTTGGTAAGTTCTTTTCAAGCGAAGACTGATAAGCTTTGGGGGCCAGTGGCAATTGCAGCATAAAAGCCAGTGGAAAGAGAATGCTAGGAAACCCTCTTCCCCCCCTACAGATATTAGTAGAGTCATGAATTCCTGCATTCCACCACTTCTGGCCAATAACCCTTTGCTTCCAAAGCTGTCTGTTCCTCTAAGGTTCCTTTGATCCTAATTTATACAGGGCACTGGGGAAACCCAATTACCTTAAAATGTACTTACCCACATGCACTGGTCTATTAATATGCCAGCAATTGATGGCCCAATGTTACAAATGAATGGACCAACTTACATGGTGAGTGTATTTTAATGCAGTTGGGCATGCATGGAAAGCTTACAAAGACAACTTACCATATGGGAGGAAAACAATATAAGCAAGTTCATTCGTTTCTTTCTAGATTTTGAGCCACATCCTATTAAGAGAGTTAAATTATCTACTTAATTGTTGAAAATGCCAACAGTGTTCCTGAATTAATATTAGAAAGGTGTTGGGAGGTGAAGAGTTTCCACCATTATGTTCTTGGAACATAAGCCTCTTCAACAACAAAAAAAGTAAATTTATTTATTTGTTTGCTTGTTTATAGTATGTGGATGATGAAGATCTTGTGAGCGCTATAAAAGGCTTCAGTACTGTCACAAAAGAACATACAACATTTACGGACACACCTTTGTGAGTAGTTTTGCCACTGGTACGATGGCATAAGCAGAATATGGAAGGTGTTTTTTTCTTCAAGCCATTCTGAACACACTTGCCTTGTTTAGTCATTGTGATGTAATGTGCCTACCAATATGAATTATCTTGATTTTTAATTTTTTTAAACAGTGTCAGTATTACCATATAATACTTGTGATAATGCATTGCTAAGAAGGGTAAGATTTCACCCTACAATGAAGATTTTATGGAGTAAATTTTATTTATATAGCAAAGTATGTATTATAAAGTTTTTAAAATGTGCACAACTGAGCCAGAAACCTTTATACACATTTTAAGCTCCACTTCCAAAAGTATGAAGGGAACCCATGGTTGGATGAAATGGTCCATTTGTCAAAAATGAGCCACCGATTATTTATGCTACAACATATATAAAAGTTTGCTTTGAATGTTTCAGTCAAAATGTCTTAGTTTCAAAACGAAACCAGTAAAAAGTAAATTGTGGTTGTTTCATCCCAAACATGAGGGTTTGGGATTGTGTGAATCCAAGTCACCCCCGATTTGTCCCGATACAACCATTTTCTTCACCCTACCACTTTTATAATAATAATAATAATAATTTTTATTTATACCCCGCCCTCGCCAGCCAAGGCCGGGCTCAGAGCAGCTTACAAGCAATAATAAAAACAAGATGAATGATTAAAACTTAAAAACAAAAATAAAATACAACATTAAAATAATGGAACATTAAAATATTAAAATGTAGCCTCATCGCAGGAGGAGAAGGAAAAGAAAAAAGAGAGGGAGGGAGGGAATCAAATTGGCTCCAAGCCAAAGGCCAGGCGGAACAACTCTGTCTAACAGGCCCTGCGGAAAGAAATCAGATCCTGCAGGGCCCTGGTCTTCATGATCCATCAGCACCATAGTTCTCCTACACCACTTAGGTTTGGTCCCGGGATGTTCCAAAGTACATGATCATGGAAGTAGAGAGTTTGATATTTATATAGCTGTGTGTATGTTCTTTCTATAAAAAAAAATGATTACTGAAATGACAGTTTAGTTTGACTCGCTTGTACAGTGGAATCTTGGCTCGCTAAGAATCCTATTACATACCATGCCGATTTCCTGCATCTCCCTTAAAATATATAAATTTTCCACTACTGTCCTAGCAATTCTTTCATTATAGTTCTTATTCTGCAGTGGTTTGTTTCCCTAGCTATGTGTTGAAATATTTTTGATTGCCCTGAATTGTAGACTGAAATTGCAATTTTTTGTAGGTCAGTTCCATACCTAGCACTGAGCCCTACTGAATTCTTTGGGATTTACCCCCAGAAATATATATATAGGATTGTTGCCTAAATCATTCAAAAGAACTGATCTAGGTAGTTAGTAGTTTAGGTATAAGCTACATCACTTTGCATCAATTTTCTTTGATTAAGTTATGTATGTTCTGTGTCAATAGCTAACTTTAGCCGTTGTCTGTAGCAGGTGGTCATCTTATCACTGTTTTGTTAGGCACAGGTTGAAACAAAGGTGTTATGTATCTAGTTTTGTGGGCTGGATGCAAGGTGCTACTATCATGCCACTGATAATAACAAAATTCATTCCCTGAAGCAGTAAGGCAGTTTTCAGTGCTACACTTATCACATGTGCAGATATGTCTTCTGTGGCAAGGGCATAAACATTTCAACCCTACACCAAAATTGAAGATTTGGCTTGGGAAGAACAAGAGTAGAACATCATTTCTAGTAGCAAACTGTTGTATATGTGCTACTGACAATAAAACCTTTGTAGTTTTGTCTGTTGATAAGGAAAAGGGAATCACATTTGAACTCAGTCCAAGTGCACTTCAAACCATAAAGTCCCAAAGGACTGGGCCCACTAACATTTATACAAGTACTCTGGTTAGATGGTTTGTGAAATGTAATTTCATTGTGTATTTAGAGCTGGATACTCTTTTTCTGTGTTACCTGTTGAAGTAGCAGATATTTTCTTTTCTGCCATTATACTTGCGGAGCAAAGGACAAAATATTAAGTTACTTTAAAAGCTGTCTTGTGTATTATTTTTTACACAGAAAAGCAAGCTAAAACTAAGTATTTTTAATTATTATATACGGAAATGTAGTACATTTCAGAATATCCCAATTAATAAATGGTTTTAAACAATATTTTTTATTGGGTTTCTTTGACTCATCTTGGCCTATGGTCCTATTTATTGCTTATATGAGTAGTTTAGGATTACTTTGGACAGACCACTAGCTGGACTTTTTAAGCACTTTTATCCAGAATATTGCTATAAATTAACTATTGCACAAAAGTTAGAATTGCATTGTGCATTGAGATTTGTGGGATTCTGGAGCAGTATTTTGTATAATGTGGATACCATCCCTTGTCATGTCCCTTGGATGTCAGGAGGTTTTTGAAGGTGATTAAGGGCCTAGTGGCTGCTTTTACTGCTGGATTATTTAAGAAGGCGTGTAGTTGGTGTTCTGTTAGCCAGGGTATTTGGGTGTCCCCTAGTTGGTCTTGAATTGTGTTGATATGGGCTTGTTATTTTTGCAGAAGTCTTTTAGGTGGTGTAGGTCTTTGGCTTGCCATGTTTTTATTTGGAAGTTTTGGGCTGTGTGATGGGCTGGGGGCTTAGTGGAGATGTGGTTGGGCAAAATTTGCCTACTTTTTTTCCCCTTCCTGTGTGATCCTGTTTAGTGTTGTGGGGATTTTCCTTTGTTTGTTTTGGAGGAATGGATATGCTATGGTGGGGATGCTTCTGATAGTGTCTATCTCAAAGTGTATCCATTGTTTTGACTCGTCTTCTAGAATGTATGGAATTATGCTTTACTGAAAAGAAGGAATGTGTAGACAGATCTCAATTGTTCCAGGCCAACTATATGAAGGCATGGCACAGGAAGAAAAAGGAATGTAAAAACCTCACAGAAACAGCGAGATCATTGTTCAAAATTGATTCTAACGACAGCTACTTCTTTTAGATTCATTGTTTGGCTCAAGCTGGAAGATGGTAAAAGCTCACCAATGCTTTTTTTTTTTTGGTATTCCAAAGCTACCCTATATAGAGGGGGGAAGGGTAATACTATGCAATGTCTTACAGTTGCAGAGTCAGATCACAAGTTTCATATGGCCTGAATCTAAATCTCTCTTATTGCTAATATTTGTTGCTTATCTCAACTGTTAATGCTTTCCAGGAGGTGTTGCCAGTCTTGTAAGCAATAAGTTTTTCTCATAAGTAAAATAATACACACCTATTAAATTCTTTATACTTTAATATTAAAGACAAATATATGCAATATAATATTTTATAGCATTCAAATCATTAACAAGATGTTTAGAATTGCAGTATGATTAAGTTAACAAATTGCACCAGGTGATGTATACAAAGTTTATTAATACTAGTAAAAAATATGGTGACTCAACAACAAAAAAGGCAAACGTAAGGTGAAGTGGCCATGCCACCCTCTTTCCATTATTATTCCCAATATGGAACCACAAAAGCATGAAGAGAGACCGAACTCACTGAAGACCAATAAGTAGGCAACATACATTAAATATTTAGCATGTGCAGAGCCACAAATGGGAATCAGAGTTACAGACATTAGAAAATGCTCCCCTTACAACAAAAATGGTAGTGCATGCCAGCCTCCATTAAAGAAAGCCTGAAATCAAAGTCTGTACCAGAAATGGACTTCATATTCATCGTTATATGAAGTCATCAATTTAGAATACTAAAAATGCTTCTGTTGGTTGTGCTGTGAAGCCAAGTCCTTTGTGTAGACTGATGTGTTCCCTATCCTTCTTTATTCTACTTCAAGAACATCTTGAAAGACACAGACTTACAGATGCCCACAGACATAAATGTAAACATATTATCCAGTTTAGTGTTTAAAACCTTTGATATATATTTTGGATATAAATATCCTTCAGCATTTTTACAAGGTATAATCCTGGCAGTTAGAGTCACTTTTCTTATGCCGTGGGGAAACTGCTGTCTTTGTAGGTGATGGAGAAGCTGCCCCAGATGTTTCAGATCCTCCTTCCACAATACTTGGTGAAGACACCAGATGAGGTGCTTTCTTCCTCCCCAGGAATCCTCCTCCTTCAAACCCACCTTTCTTTTTATTGTCTGCTTTGGCTTCGTTTTCTTCATCAGTTCCTCGTTTCTTCAACTCCAATACATTTTCGGGCACTTTCTGACCATCACTTGCCCCATCTGCTGCTCTGGTAGCTCTTATCTCAAGTGCTGCTATTGAAGCCCTTTTGTCAGTTATGTTTTCACCTGTCCTCTTCACTTCTGTCTGTACAGGACTCTGGTTGCCATTCTGAAGAATACCTCTGTCTACCATAGTTTTGTTCAAATTAAAAGCCTGGATCTCTCTGTAGCTGTGAAAACTCTCTGTCCGTCGTGCCCTGGCTAATAAAGGGCTCTCCCTATATGGCCGTATGGAACCATATGTAGTGGTTTCGTGGATCATTTCACGGTGTTGCAACTGGAGGCTGAAAATATTTTATATGCATGAGTAAGAGCACCAGTATTAATGAACACAGTCACACTGAACAGATACCACAAGCAAGAAACAAGGTATTCTCATTTTCAAGCATCTATGGTGCTGTTGCTTGTGATGTTACCAGAGCTATTCCACACAAAGATAGTGGAAATTAATGTTAATGGGGGAAAGTATCTGATCTTTCTGGGAGGCACTTATTTTGCATATTTAACAAAAATGTAACCTTTTGATAGTTAGCAGCTGACTGTACCAAAGGAGACTTCTCTGGCTGATATCTATATTATTAGTCACATTGAAGAGTAGATCCAGTAAAAATCAATGAATCTGAGTATGCCTCATGCTGGCTATCACTTTCTGTAACATGCAGTTCTAACAGGGAACCACTATGTCTAAAAAAAATCCAAGTCTCAAAATGTTTAAAGTACTGAATGAAAAGATTCGGATTACAGTTTACCAGCCAGTACAAACATGCAAGGACATACCTAGAGCTGGATTCACGCAGACGGCTTTGCTGCATCACTGAAGTGGCTGGGCTGATATTGGGAGTCGCACAGCGAGATGTGCTCAGGTCACACTGATCCAGAAGCTTAAGCAGTTCTTCTTCTGTAGGACCACCCACATCTTTTAAGAGAAAAAACACAGACCAGACACACATGCCTTTAAACGGCCATACTCTGCCCACACTGCATAGCCCATCCAGATCAGCACCCTGTCTCGTTTGAGCCAAATACTGAAGTAGAACCCTGCCATTTTTTAGCATGCTGTTCCTAGCTATCCAGCCTTGCTGATCTCCTGCAATTTACCCGGAGATCCACGAGTAAATCCTCAATCTACCTTCTTCCCACCTCTGCTTTAAGCAATAGGTTGGAACTGCAGTATAGGAAGAATACAACATCCTACTGGATAGCTACTAAATCTGGCTTCTTTCATTAATAGAAAAATTGGATTATTGCACATCAAGGCAGATACCTTTTTCTTCGCTCTTATTAACCATATCCATAGCAGTGGTGAGGTCCCACATCTGAATACTGCCATTCACGTGCCCCGTGAAAAGGTAGCGCCGTGGTCTGGAGCCCATCCGACTGGATCCCTCACATTCTCGTACAGTGAAGGATGAAATGGTAGTACAGTCAACAGCCTGAATTTCACATATCCTGCATTAGAAATTGCACAAGGGCACATTAAGTCAACCAATCTGCAAAAACAAGGGGCATTTTCATTTTTAGGTAAAAGCTTAGAGATTACTAGTAAAACAAAAATTGTAACAGAAGTGTTATTACCTGACGAAGAAATCCTTAAACGCAAAGACAACAGTATCTTCTAAAATTTATTTAAAGAGTGCACACAAAATAGGACACTTCTGTTACTACATAACACACCATGCCTTTCAGTTATCCAAATATCCAATCTGACATGCAAGCTAAGAATCAGCAATGCAGCCCTGTGACAGTTATGGAAGAGGGAAGAACCTCAGGGCACTCATGAGATGTGGTCTGCCAAACCCAGCAACTGGCACTGATGTGCTTGTAGGGTTATAGACTGTGGCCATACTATACCATAATATCATCATGCATATGTTAAAGAATGTTCTAGAAAATGCTTTGCTCCATACTGATGCGGAATAAAAACTCAACTGTTTCCATCCCATAAATAGCTATGTAACTGCCAAGAGTCAGAATCCTTGCAGTGCATTGCTAGTGGTAAATCACAAATTGTTAACTTGCATATGATGCCGTATCAAGAGGGCCAAAATTCCTCCCCAAATTTAGTGGGAAATTCAGTGGTAGTCAAAAGGTTCTCCTAGAAGCATTTGTTCTATGAAATGTTCTATAAACTGGCATATGCTTTTTTGAAAATTCTGCATAAGTAATTCCAAGAGAAACCTGTGACTACAACTTCTGCTTAGTAATTGAGAACCCGTCTCTTTTTAGCGAAGATGGCAGAGTAGATGTTCCCAAAGCAGTTCAAGAGCAAACGCAAAAGAAAATCTGGAACATCTGAACGCACCCAATACAAACTGCTGCCATGGGAAGCAATAACCAACACAATTATTTCTGAGATAAAATGGGTATACATGAATGCAGGTTTAATTAACATGTAGAAGGCATAGGTTGATTAGACTATGCCTGCAGTAATCAAGAGAGAAGGAGGAGAACAGAAAGAGGTCAAAGTTGAACAAGCTTTGAGTTATTATGTTAAGATTTACCCTAGTACAACACCAATTTTAATAAACGTGTGGCAGTTTCTTCCTGTGCAAGAAGAGAACATTAAATCATAGTGATTTATAACATTTATTGGGATGATAATTTGGCCTCCAACCATATTACAGGCTTCTAATGCTATTTGCTTAAAAACAAACAAGCTGTCAAAGGGATAATCTAGGTGCACAGAAAATGTACTCTTGATTAATTTCTCTAACAGTTGCTTATGATTGTACGTAATGAACTTTGATGCAAAGAAGATTGATTCCCTTAAAGAGTTTTATTCATTACAAGATTAAGCAATAAGAAACGATAGGCCATGTGTTAAAGATACTGTGTGTCGGTGAATCACTATTAGTGGCCTTGGTTGTACTAGCAGTTTCAATTTTAGAACAGTGCTATTTCCTTTAACTAGTATCCAGGGCTTTCAAAAACACTTTAGCTGCTGTTTCCACGTCTTTGGATTTCATTTACTTTTAAATGGCCAAGCAACATATCATATTATTTTATGAAAGGTAGCAATACACACTAGCATATGGGACGAACAGAAGAGAGCTCTAAAATAAGGGATATAATTAAATGCCCATTAAAAAAGTGGAAGTTAAATGCAAACCTGCCTGCAGGTAAACTATGGTTGTAAAATACAAATTTTACTATTATGAGTAAAGCCAAGACCCAAATTGATTCTTTGTCCTTCTATATCCTTGTACCCAGATTTTCAAATACTTATCAATGTTTACTTCTTGAAACATTCCTGTAACTGAGTAAATTCATTTTAGAGATAGGTTGGACATGCAGAATCATAGCCCTCTGCTGCAAAAGTAGGATACCATGACACCCACTCATTTTTTCTGCTCATTGCCAAGGATCTAATAGTTGAAAAATAGACGCAGAATAAAGACGACGTTTAGCAAATGATATGCAGGATCCAGAGGCAATAAACAGCTTTGAGTCCTAATCCTTGTGACACAGTATTAAAGTGACACAAACTTGCTTTCATACACGGCTGGTCTTGACCTTGTGGAGAGAAACTGGTGCATGCATTTTGTGGACGTTATCTTTACCATTTCAAGGGGCGGGGGTGGAGAGAAGAGTTTGAACAGCTTTTGTTAGGGCAGGAATTTTTATACTGTATTTCATTCCTGCCACTGTTTGCCCAAAATCAGCACAGCACTAAGCCCCCCAATTATGGACTCATCTTCTCAAATGTGATCTTTGCTGAGAGTGTAGAACAGGTGTAGGGAATGTTTGGCAAAGTTACAGGGAACCAGGCAGAGGGCCTTCTCGGTAGTGGCGCGCTCCCTGTGGAACAGCCTCCCTTCAGATGTCAAGGAAATAAACAACTATCTGGCTTTTAGAAGACACCTGAAAGCAGCCCTGTTTACGGAAGTTTTTAATGTTTGGTATTTTATTATGTTTTATATATTCTGTTAGCCACTCATAGTGGCTGGGGCAACCCAGCCAGATGGGCGGGGTGTAAATCATACAATTATTAACTATTATTATCATTATTAGCCTTCCAGATGTTGCTGAACTCCCATCATACCTGGCCATGGCCCATGTTTGCTAGGGCTGATGGGAGTTGTAGCTCTCCAGAGGCCACTGAAATATAAATTTCCACACCTGGCATAGAACAATTATTCTAGTGATAATTTTAAATACGATGTGCAGAATGTAACCTGCCTTCCCTCCTAGCCAACAGGATTACCAGAGAGTCATCATGGCACAAACATGAAGGTATTCTGTGACTCCATTATGCATTCGGTCTTGGGTACAACAGTTCTGCTGGCCTTTTCATTTTCTTTCAGTATCCCCTGCGCCAAGAAAATGTGAGGCAGCAGTGGAGAAAGTATAATGTATGTCGTCCACAAAGTGCAAAGAGATAATGGAAGCAAAATTTGAGAAGAGTGGGATACAAAGCAAATTTGTTGACTGTACTTCTGCCATTGTCTATGTGGAACTAACAGTGAGATGAACATTTGCACTAATTACCTGGCCTGATGTGAGAAAAACAACACTGGCGCCCTAACAAGGAAGCCCTCCTTTCAAACTCCCACATGTCATCAATGGAAATCTAATAGATTCAGAGATATCTTTTATCATACATTAATCCGAGGTAGAGACAAAAGTCATGGTAGTTTAGGGTCAGCCAAAGCTATTTTGACACTGATTGTTGTGCCAGAGCTAATCATGGAAACTTAACCAGAGAATTCTAAAAAATGTATTTGTTTGGAACATTAACAATGAACAAAATTATTATGCTCTTAGGTGGTACAGTAGCTCACACCATTTTGTAAACATTAGGATTTTATAATCATTGCAGTTAAAATTCTTGACATAATCTTACCACAGTAAAACTTCTTCAGCAAATCTTAAAAACAAACAGAACTTCTTGTTGTTAATTACCGTATTTTTTGCACCATAGGGCGCACCCAGTTTTTAGGGGGGGAAATCAAGAAAAAAAATATCTCCCCCCCCCCCAGCCCCAAAGAGCAGTGTACAGGCTGCACACAACCTCTCCCTGCCAGAGGGGTTGCGCGCAGCTATGGAAGAAGGCAAGGCAGCGAGCGGGATGGATCCCGCTCGCTGTTTTGGCTTCCCCTTTAGCCCCGTGCAGCCTCTCCTTGCCGGGAGACGCTGCGCAGGGCTAAAGAATCCATAGCCCCGTGCAGCCTCTCCCTGCCGGAGGGGTTGCGCGTGGCTATGGCACAAGCCTGCATTTGCTCCATAGGACGCACACACATTTCCCCTCAATTTTTGGAGGGGAAAAACTGCGTCCAATAGAGCGAAAAATATGGCACTAGGCTACAAATTTACAATAAACCTTTACCTTCACTTTAATACCCAGCTGCACAATAATTTTGTTGCTTACCTTTTTCCAGTAGAAGAGAGCCTCACAAATAGTTTGTTAGTGATGGGAACAACTTTTTGGATAAACACCTGTTGGTCATCACGCTCACCAAATGGTCCTGTAATTGGAAAGCAAAGAAGATTCCCCCCCCCCTCAATTCAAGGCCCTTGAGCATTTTTGAAATATATATACTGCACAGTAAATATTAGATAAACACCCACTGAGTTCTATGTACTAGTTTCCAATTTTTCTGTGAAAGTTTTCAAAAACCTGTCCAAAATGTTTAACAATGCACCTATATCACTACCTCAATGTGGCCCGTAACAATCCCTCACTCAATACTGTTCATAGATACTCAATACTGTTCATAGATACTCAATACTGTTCCTTTCCCCTTAAGGAAGTCTTGAAATCATCACCCTGTTTTTTATGGATTAAACTATTGTTAGTAGTCACCAATTACTAGTCATTTTCTCTCTGCATTAGCTGTATACTCAGAAACATGTTTGCCAAGGGAGGGTCATAGGGCTGAGAAAGAGAGAAACTGGTAGTCCCTCCTCCACTTTTTATAATCTTAATTTCATATTACTCTGAGTAATATCACAAAAGTACAGAGTGGGTAAAAGCGCACTTGCAAATGTATTAACTGTTCAGAGATCTGCACTGGTTGACCATTTGCTACCAGGCCAAGTTCAAGGTTAGTGTGGAGAGCCCTTAACTGCTTGGGTCCAGCTTACCCCCTAGATACGCACTCAACTGTTTGCAGAACTCTCACTGTCACAAGTGCCATGTAATACCCCTTCTGCACTTTTAAGAAACTGAAATTTTAGTGTGGCAGCATCTACACTTTGGAAATCCCAACTCCCTGCTTCATATTCTTTTTTGGTGTATGCTTAAAACATTTTTGTTTAGGCGGCCTATCCAGCCATGTAGAATTTATATATGCTTTATCCCTCTTTAACTACTGCTGATTTTAATTATCTTTTGAATGCTTTTAAATACCCATTTTTAACTATTTTTAATCTGAAACTTTAATGTTTTAGTTTATACTTTTGTAAATTGCTTAGGAGGCTTTTTTAAAAAAAACAATCAAGTGCTATATAAATTATTCAATGACTGAGAAGTGAATCCCTGGACCACCTTTCTGCCATCTAGCCCAAGGCAGCTACTTCTTCCACTACAGGCCATTTCACATATCCCCTCCTCTTGTCATTTCCCATATTCTCTTCTCTCTTGAACACTGCAAGATAGAAATGTTCCATTCAGAGTCTCAAAGAACAGATTAGCTACCCGGCTGCTCCACTCAGAATGCTTTATCTACCTATATCATTTCCAGAAGAGTAACTGCCATGGCTCTCGGTCTCTTCCAAGGACAAAATTTTGAATGATGCCAAGGGAGTCGATCCTGGCTGTGTTGAAATCATTCCTCTGAAACGTGTCACTGTCCAGGTCCGAACATGATTGTTATCTGCACAAACTAGAAAAAGTACAAGAAAAACGGTTCACAAAAAGATACAGCTATCATTCTAAACCTCAACCAAAGTCAAAACCTCACAATACTTTTGTGTTACTAATCTCCATTCCTGTAGCCTCAATGAAACTTTGTAAGAATTGGTTTGTATTTTGAGTGCCTTCCAAATGTCTGAACTGGGGGTGCTTGTGGGTCCCTTTGTCCTATAGGCATAGATTCAGGTAGGTAGCTGTGTTGGTCTGACGAAGTTGAAATAAATAAAAAAACTGTCCAGTAGCACCTTAGAGACCAAGTAAGTTTGTTCTGGATAAAAGCTTTCATGTACATGCACACTTCTTCAGCTTATACCCAGAACAAACTTAGCTGGTCTCTAAGATGCTACTGACAATTTTTTAATTCCTATAGGCATAGTCTGCTTAACTCTTGAGAGGGCACCAAGCACACTAAGATGGAGCTACAGTGGAGGAGTCTGTGAAGTAAAGGATATATTGTCCAGTGACTGCCAACTCCTATCCAGCTATGGATATTTGCGTTTGAGCCTCGCCTCACCATATCACCATTGCTATCTTTACTTTCTTCTATGAATTGCATCCATGACCTCTTAATCTCACTGGGCTTTCACACCAGAAATTCAGCATGAACAGGAGGTGCAAGTGGGGAAGTGGCTTTTATCCACTCTCTTTCTAGCTTCAGAAGTATAAAGAAATGAATGCAAATTAAATAGGAAATGGCAGGAGATCCCATTTCTTCCAACACAATTACCTGACACCAAATGTTTCTCCGACAGCATGATCTTTGTGACAGGGCTTCGATGAACTGTGAAAGTCTGAAAAAGTTGGGGGCCTGATCCAACCGTTTCTGGGTGTTGCACAATCACACGCACTGCTCCTGAACTTGTGCCGTATGCAATCTCAATCCAATTACCACTTACACCTACGGAAAACAAAACGCCAATACAAAACTGCACTTGCTTCCAAAATGGAATAGGGGCTCGAAGCTGCCTAGGAATTCTGCATAAACCAATGAGAGGCATGTACACAGCTTCAATACTTTTTAGAGATATGCCCCATTTACATGCTAATATTTGCCTCTTACTATTCTGTAACAACTCAGCATTAATTACTGCAAATTTCTTTCCCCCCATCCCCAAGACATCATGAAAGTTGGCAAGCAATGTTGGCAAGGTATGAACAAAAAAATGACAATTGAAAGAAAAGTTTGGAATTGTGCAGCAAACAACCATCTTGCATTACTAAGCCATCTTCCAGAATATGACACCTCTAGTCCTAGAACGGTTTAAACAAATTATGCACAGCAATAAACCTGGGTTTTTAATCAAGTGTAAACTCAGAAAGGACAGGCATGCAATCCTGATTTCTAATGAACATGTTGCATGGTGCATAAATTTTTTTTTTCCACATTCTCACGAAGAAAATATTCTTAGGCAATGCTTGACAGTGGCACCAAGGAAGCCTCCACTTCCCCAATACTCACCCTGCAAAAAATATTATTTCAAAACTGCACTGTAGAAGACAACCATTTTTAAATAGGAATGACAGGGGCCCTAAAAGTTTGGCTGCTTGGTTTCAATGATAAAGTGGATAATGTGCTATAAAGAAATACTGTTAAATAATTCAGCAACTGATGTATCATTTATGCCATTCAGAAACACAATACTTGGGCTCTCTTCACAAGGTGTGGCCATGATTGCACTAGGAAATGGCAGGTGTGAGATTTCTAGCTGCACAAACTTATGCTTGAACGTGCATAATGTGCTCAAGTGTCATCTATATACGGACAAAGGAAAAAATAATGCCTCTGAATTTCCTGTTCTTTAAAATATAAATAAATATAAATTTAAAAAACCAAAATCCACAAACATCTTCCGGTTGAACATATCATTTGGTATGTTCCCTTACAATAGGACAGATTTAAAATGGAAAATTAAATTAAATTTCTTACAAAAGGATGCAATGAAAAGGTCACATCAAACATTTATTATTAAAGGGCATTAAAGATGGTACACACTTGTTTTGGGTGTAAGGTAAACACTAAGTGCTGTTATGGCATCATTGGAAGGGTCATGGTAAAGTTCTGTCACCAGAAGATCATTATCCTTCATTCGTAGTGGAAATTTCTGCATATCTGTAAAATAAAAATTTAAACACACACATTTATTCACCTATTTATAAATTACCCATCATCAAAATATATTGGGGCACTGAACAATAGGTATAATAATCATCTTAAGGTAGCAAATAAAAGAAATTCAGATCATGATTCTACCAAATCATGAAGTACTGTAAAGTGTTGCTAATTTTGAATGGGAGAAATTTCATAGTCTTACCAATGTAATATATGGAGCCATTGTTGCAGCCCAGCAGTAAGAATGACCCAGCAGTATCATAACTGGTGATGGGAACAACATCTTGAACCTAAGATAAATAGAATGCAAGTAATGTACAGTATTTAAAACTGCATTTTTTTCATCAGAATGTATCCAGTATTTCACTAGAGCCAATGCAATATGGACCTATGCTGTCTGCCAGTGTACTACAATTTTCCTTTTTAAAAGTGAATATTTTATTAGAGTTTAATTGGAGCTATTCAAAGAATGTTAAAATTTACATAATATAAGGCAACTTCCTAAAAGTTTATGAATCTGTGAAAGAACCCCATTGCCACATCTTGAAAGTAGCTTCTCTAACTATTTTTCAGATGTCGTAACCACAGGAAGCTTGTTTCTCAAGAGCATTACAGCCCATGAAAAGTAAAACAAAAATAGTATTTTGTTGATACTTCTTTGAGAATGTTCCCCTTCTGACTGAATAATCAAGCATGTAGAGTGAAGACAGCTTTCAGGAACCAGCTTCCAAATAACCTGCAAGTCCATTTTTGCCTTCAAATGTTCCCACCAAATATCAATTCCAGAAAGTGCAATTCACGGCGTTGTTTAGCAAGTAACTGATTTGCTCAAGAGCAATAATGTTCAGCAAGTTTGTTATCAGTTCCATCCAGATTTCTCTTGCTGTTCCAAGTTAAAATGCCTTTCTTAAGAAAAGGCAAACTATCTTCCATCTCTGTGTTTCTAAATGCTGCCCACGTTTGGGGAGGAGCATACATGTCCTGTGCCCATTAGATGGAACACTTGATAGACAAATCTAAAGAAAGCGGGTAGCAGTTTTAAGAAACAGAACTCACTCTTAACAAGTAAACTGCAACAGTATTAATGGTAAAACAAAAACAATTTGAGAGCCTGTCAGCCTGTCACAGCTGATGCTGCCTCTGCCATTTTCTCTAGTTCTCATTTCCATTTCAGTTCCCATCTCAGGCCCCCCCCCCCCCGAGAAGAGGTTTTTCAGAGGATGGAGGAGGCACAGTGGGAAGGAGGGCACAGGGAATTCCCTTTAGATGAGTGCTCTAGCACAAGAGAAGTTTGGGTGCAACCCACTGTATTTGTTTAGCAGCTTGTAATGATTAAAAAAAGAAAATACAAACAATATTTATATTCAGTTTTTCTATAAAAAAAAGAGATATCCAGAGAACCCACAATGCATAACATAGCAACATACAAGTCACTTATTGAGCCCCGAGAACATAGGCAAGGTGCCTTTGGATGTCCATCTTGCCACTTGCTCTCTTAAACCTTGTCCAGTCTGCTTTGTTCATATAGTTTGGGTGGGGGGGGGAGCTGACCACATGAATCCAGGGGGAGGTTATCCTTGGATAAGAAGCCAGTCGGTCTCCAGAGCCATGAGGGTGCTGCCTTACATATAATGGCCAAAAAAATCTGGACCAGGTTGCATCAAAGACTGCTTTGCCCTCCATTGCACAGCAAGGGTAATAAGATCTACAAATGTAACCCAACAGCTCTATTCATTCCCACTATGCCATTACATTTGCAAGAGACAAAGACACACCATTTCTTACCAGAAAAATATTCACACAACTTCAGCAAGCTTCCAAGGAGGGGTGTACATAATGTGAAGAGGACATGTGTGATCAGTATAGCTATAAAGCAGATACTGCCTATTAACTCCTAAAGTAACACCTAAAACATAGATCACCTTCTTGCAGATTAGGCAGAGACTCAAGAGTTTTTAAGCAGGTACTGACAGAACTTTTAAAGTGGTTTTAGCTGTTTGTGTTAGATTCAAATGCACTAGGTCAGTTTTCAATACGTAACAAGATTATTATGTTATATCACTTGGCTTTCTGCATTCTTGCAGTGTTAGTCATTGGCATGACTGTCACTTATGGGTAAAATCAGGATTTATTCAACCAGTACTGTGGCAGCCACGGGAGTCAGCCTTAGGTCACTTCTGCCTCTCGAGATTTGCAAGGCAGCCTCTTGGATTTCATTACAGTGTCTTTACATTGTGCCACAGAAACATTCATCTGGCTGTGTTACAAGGTTTGTTTCCTGCATGAATGCCCAGCTCTTCCCTCAGTCTTGTCTGGAATCCAAGAATCTCTATTCTCATTGTCAGAATGCATAATATATAAAAATCACAGGGCATTTGAGAATAGAAATACAAAACAGATATCTCTGAGGCATGATGTGCAGTGCAATCAGTTCGAGAGCTTTCGAGGGTCCTCAACATTAACATACAACTTGTTTGTCTTTGATGTAGTCTGACTTACAAGTAAATGCAATAATAAATTCTAATGAAGAATAATAAAAAGAATCCTTAAGAATACGTAATGGTAAACTTTACAAAATAGTACCCTCAGAATTTATGTTGTTTTTACATTTTCATAAAACATGTCATATTAAGCATTTCTGTTTAACATACCTGCCAGTGTTGAGTCACGGCATTCCATACTCCAACTTTTCCTGTATGACTAGTAGCCACCAACTGGTTACCAATGAAGAAGAGAGCATCCACAGGAACTCCAAGACTAAATACTCCTATTAGAAGAAGAAAAACAACCACCAAAGAAAGTGTGCATTAAGTTTGCTTCCAGAACAAATATGATCAACCAACATAAAGAGGAAAAAAATCAAAATGCAATGTGAGCATTACAATGCTGCTTTAAGAAAGTTAGAGAGCTTTTTTTTAATCAGCTAAGAAGGCAATAAATACATTATATTCTGTTGTAACAATACTCTATCCAACTGCTGGTTGGTTAATGGAAGATTCAGCAACATAACCCGCCATTAGTGGGTGCAGTCTCTCTACACATTTACTTCACGAGACCCAACAAATGCCTCAATATGTACTGAGGTTACAAGTGGCAGAAGGAACAGCAGGTTGCACAGTCATGCTTGTCGTAAGCACAAAATCAAAATGGTTGTATTCTATGTCAATCCGTATTAACCATTTCTCGTTTCACACTGAAAACAGACACTCAGGACTGTATCCAGTGAAGAAGTTCCATTATCACAAGGATTTCCTTCAGCACAACAAATCCCATGTGCCCTCCCCAATCTGCTCTGGAGGGTTGGGGAACAGAACAGATTTAGGGAGTGCATGGGAGGAGGAGCCAGAGGGAAGTTCCATTGCACAACCAAAAATCTAGCATTCCTTGAACTAGCAGAAATACTTTGTTTGTTGCCACCCTCATTCTATGACGTTAAATTGATCCATGTGCGCATTGTTGCAAACTCTCTCTCCAATTATGAATTGTCCAATTTGTGGCACAAAGTGACATGGCTGATTAATTCATTACTACGGCTAATACGAATGTAAAGTGTTTAAATAGTCCGAATACATCAAGACTGAAGAGATCTTGTACTTTTCCAAGTTTATTTTCTTGGGTGGGGGTGACTTGACAGAATGTTTGTCAGTTGTAGCCATCAGATCAGATTTAATAAGATTAGTATTGGAGACTGCGGCAAAAGAGTTTAGCATGTTGCCAGATTAAGTGACTTCGCAGTATAGTTTTTAATTGTAATTTTAAAGAGTTAATTAAACCTGCAGTAGAACCATGCAATTATATTAACATTTTTAAGTATAAAAAGCTCTATAGAAACCCTTTGAAGACCCTTCAGAATTCCAGACTTTACAAGGGTAAACTGTGATACCAAAATGGTGTTTTGAAGAGGACAGTAGCTGCTGTTTTCAGATAGCAGTCAAGAAGCCTGGTGCATAAAGTGACTTAATTACAATGCCAAATAATTTTTCAGGACATATGATCATCTCTGATACTGACTATATTTAACAGCAGGGCGCATAAAAGCAGGCAATAATAAAAAGGAGAGAAAGAACTAGAATTGATTACTCTGGAGAAGGATGAGGTTCAGGGAAATCAAGGAAGACAGCATGAATAGTCTGAAGGAATTTAAAGTGTCACTCCTGCTTAGGCTCAACAATCCTGACGGCCGTCCACAGGGAAGTCGACGGCATAAGTAATGACAGGTTCTTGTCTTAAGGGGCCCTCTCAGTAAAATATTGCTTATAGCAGCAATCCAGTAGTGGTATCTTATGTAAGTAATATTGAAGGGAAAACAGCCTCTGGGAGAGCTCTATCATGGAGATGCCAGCCCTTGCAATTTTCCATAGATGGTGTTGTCAGCTTCTGAAGAGTGTTTGTAACAACAAATTGTTTCTTTTACAGGACATGAACAAAGCACTACTTCTCTATCCCAAGGCAGGACTGCTAACATTAGGCTCTGCTAGATAAATGGGCCTGTAAAGTTCTCTGAAAGAGAAGAGTTTTGCTTATTAAATGAACTGAAAACTCTTTGGGATGTATTAATTTCAGTACATTTATAACTTTTAGAGCATGCTACATAACGTAATGACTCTAATGAAGCCAGATTGTTCATTTTCCGTTTAAATGCTTAACTTAAAAGTTAAAATTCATTAACGCTACTTGAAAAGCCCAATTTAGATTTTGTTAAATGCAGAGGGGAAAGCCTGAAGGGGCTTTTCTTTGTCAAATGTGTTCTTGACTCTGATGCAACAGAACGTTGAAGAAGAGTTGGAAGTAATGTTAAAAACCGAAGTATAATTCACTCCTGTTTTCTCAGTACTACTTTCTTTTTCCACTGGTTAACACTGGTATGAGTTTACTATGCTATCTCAAGGATCCCAGCTATAATCCAAACCCATGCATGCATGTAGGCCACCTGTCCTTCTTTTGACTGGATGTACTGCCATTCCTTCTGGCTAAGAATATAATTTACACAGGAAACACAATAATAAATTGGCATGGAAGAAAGGGTAAGAAGAAAGTAGCGACAGAAAGAAATTTCTCCTTCAGTGCTCTATTCTACCTGGCAGGAAAAAGGGAGTGGGGGGAGAGATCACTACAAGCCCCTCTAAATCGAGCTACAGAACAGCACAGCAGATCCCAAGTTCAAGCCCCTTCCATACTTTTATCTGCTACCAGCATGGATGGAGCATAGTTTCTACCATAATAAACATCTGGGACAATGACAAAAGTGTATTGTGCTCTTATAGGATTCCTTAAGTAAATATTGTTGTTGTTTTACTGTATTATTATTTTACTTCTTCAAACTTTGTCAGCCACATGATTACTGCATATTGAAGGACACTCTAAACATCTGATGAATAAATTTAATAATCTCCATACTGCCAATGTGCAGACACAATAGCCAAACAGAATTGAATATTCACACGTTGTCCACACCATTTCCCCCACTAAAATACTGATTTCCTCAGGGGGCTTAATTACTTGAGGGCAGAAAACAAACCTACTCTACTGAGTACCTCTCTAATCATACAACTTATTTTGGAAAAATGCATGAAGATACTACATCTATGCTGGCAAGTAGATTAAATCTATGGTGACAGCTCTTTGTGGCTAGAGGAAACAGTCTGTCATTATCATTACCCTATTACTTAAATGTTACTTTTGGAACTCAAAAGATTCCTTGTATCTTTCTCCCTGCCCCTGCTCAAAAAGGCCACTGCTGATGTTTGGAAGCAAGTATGTATTTTAATAAGTAAGTCAAGCTATCAATCAGATCTACAGAGTGAAGTATTTGGCTTCTCTAAAAGCCCCTTTCATGTTTATGTACCTTCTGGTAACATGAAGCCCTTGGCTCTAAAGCTGTCTGGTGCCCAGTGCTGGCTATCTCGACTAATTTCTGCTCAAAAGATTATTAGTAGCAAAGCATTGCCCAAATTGTGTTTTTTGAAGGTTATCAGAAGGAGACCTTGAGAAACATGGCTTTTAGTAAGAACAAGACAAGCTGGCAGTCATTCCAAACTGTCATCTCTAATTCCCACATTCAGGTTCACCATGCAGAGCTGAAATAAGTCAGTCAAAAATTAAATTACTTTCTACTTATTATCACAACAGGGCTTCAGGAACACTTCAATAAGTGACATATACCACTATGCACCCATTAAGCCAAGCACGGCTTTTAGATTTTATCTTATTTCCTATTAAGATACTGCTTTAGCGTATAAGTGATGGATAGAGAAGCAGCTATATGAAGAAATAAAATGTTGAATGTACAAAAGTTTACCTTTCATTCACTGTGGCCAAAAAGTTTGACAAGCAATTGCACAGTGTAATTGGAAAACAGTGAGCCAATATATATTATTAGGAACAGGAACGAGAGTGCACACTTGCCTATTTCACTGCCACTACCACCATCCTGAACGCTCCATAAGATGATACTGCTCTCAGATGCGACAGCAACCATTTTATCTTTGTCTCCATGTGGACCACCAACAACCTTTGCATTGAGAGCAACACGTTCAATAGTCCAGTCTAAATAGGGACTCGTGAACACTTGTTGCCATCCAGAGGATTCTTTGATTCTAAGAGAAAGATATACAAAAACGTATTTTTGCAAGCAGGTTTTCCAGGATATGCCAAAACTTCAATGAACAGTTATTCCAACTTGTCAAAAGGGAGCAGAAAAATTATTTGATGTATATCATATTTTTAAAAAATGCCTACAAACAGAGGAGAAATATAGTGAAACTTAACTTCGGTACCTACAGGATAAGATCTAGATACCAGTATATCCAATAAGGAACAGTGGATTATTATAAGTCACAGTCTGGATTTATCTAAACCAATATGTTTCAAAGGAAAGGAGTGAAACACACTTTGTCTAGTATTCTGAAAGGCAGACTCCTGGGACATCTTTCTCTTGCTAAATTTCACATAATCAGCAGATTCCCAGCAATGGGGAGGGAGATGGGCTGTATCATTATAAAGCATAATAGCACTTTCTAGGTGCTGTGCACAGATTAAAAATGGGATAGTCCCTCCCTGCCTGTAGGCTTACAATCTAGCAGAAGCAACACAAAAAGGATGGGTAGGGAAAGAAGAACAAGAAAGGCAAGCCCTAACTTTTAAAGTTCCACAATAGTTCTTATAATGAGCGGCTGGAATGGAGACAGTTGGGGGAGGGGAAAAGACCAATGATATTTGGGGTCTCTCAACCAAAACTGCTGCAGCCCGGTTGAATGGGATGTAATAAGGTTACTACATAATAACTATTCTGAATGAGACTGTCCTTGTAAGATGTAATCTATTTGTCTGGAGCATGAAAATCATTCATAAAAAAATTAAGCTGGGACCATGTCTAGTATGGTATGAATGAGGGCAGTATAGCCTTCTTTGTGCAATTCAGAACAAAGCAGCTGCTCCATCTTTGCACAAGAGAAGAGTGTTTTCTTTCCTCGTGTGCATAGATACCTATGGAGAAATATGCAGGCTGATGGGTATTCATTCACTGTTGAACACTCAAATGCAAACTAGACAGAAAGCAACAGTATAGTAGAAATGTTGTAACTAATCTATAGTGGTGGGAAACCTGCAGCCTTATTTGCAGCACCTCATTTGGTCCACAGCATAGTTTGGCCCAAAGCACATCCAACCCTCCTTTACGTAATGGCATAGGACATCAAGTGCAAGACAGGTAAACTCTAAGTGTACTCCTGATTCTTCCTGTCCAGTCGCTGGGCAACAGAAAAAGAGTCAAAATTCAAAAAGTGCTGAATTACAGCTGCAAAGGAAAACTCAGAAGTGCACAGACTCTTTTTTTGCAAGCACATATTGAAGGTTGCAATTTGGGCTGCACCAAGGAAGGATCAAGAGCAACCTTAAGAGTGTGCTCCTGATTCATCTGTTGAACATGGAAAGCCACCCGGATAAGAGTTCCCCACCCCCCCTTATACTCTGGAGGACATAGGAAGCTACCTTATGGAGAGGGGGTGTAAAGTCTTATCAGTACTTCTCAGGTCTCTAAAATGTCGGGACAATCCTGGTAGTAGGGGCATGTCACATTAAACATAAAAAACCCAAACAACCCTATGGTTTACTGTGAACAAGTAGCATGCTCATGCACACTGCTGAAATCTCGAGCACTTTGCTTCTCCCTTGCTCCTGCCATGTTGCTGGGAGGCAAGTCATAGTCTGCCTTGAAATTACATCCAAGACATGAACCAAGACAAGACCATAGGTTTCCTGAGAGGGAAGAGCGAAGTGCATGTGGTTTTAGCAATGTGAATAAGCATGCTACACACTAACCAGTTTATTTTAATTATGGTTTAAATATTACTTTCATGCCAACTACAAGCTTTAATCAAATGTAGCAACAGCCCATTCTGTTTTTTATCCCATGGTGGCACTGTCTCACATCCCTAATTAAGGCACCATATCCTCAATGAATTTATACTGGAGCACTGACTCACAGAATCACATCTTGAAATGCCCTAACACAGACTACACCACACAACTGAAATATTTTGCTAATGTCTTATGCACATAGTAATTCCTGAAGATCAGCTCTGGTCACAAATGACCTCCTGTGTACTCAATATAACGGGCTACATTATACTTTACCTGTTGAGTGAACGAATTACCTACATTTATTCTGAGTTCCCCAGAACAACTTTTCACAGAATATTTCCGGAACTGCAACTGTTAGAAGTATCAGATTTCAATCATGCCTTTTCCTTTTAAAATAAATGAAGAGGGGATTCCAATTCTTTCCTGTTTGCTGCTTCTGTATATTTTAAAGGGAAGGAGCACATCTGAAACACGAATACAAATTTTGCAGTTGTGCATGTATGCCGGAATACAAGAACACTTGGGGAAAGTGGCCATAAGATTGATTCAAAATGTCTGCTCTGTGGACGATATCTAGTTCTGAAAGGGCAATCATAAGTTGAAGTCATAAAGCAGGGGTGGGGACCTCCAGCCCTCCAGATATTGTTGAACACTTTCCTAGCAGCATCAACAACATGGTCAATGGTCAGGAATTATGGAAATTGTAGTCCAGCCACATCTGGAGGACCACAGATTTCCCATCCCTGTTACAAAGCTTCTTGTTCTTGCCTCAGTACTCCACACACTATTAACAAAAAATAAACAAAAACTTTGTTCCTCTTAATGATCGCATATCTCGTATTTTATGAAAACTTTGTCCTGTAGAGCACAATTACTGGAATATAGACTGAAACAGTGTTGCTCATTGCATCTTTACCTATAACAAACTGCAAAGTGAGCATATGCAGCTACAATCCAGTTGTGATGGCCAGCCACTATCAAAACTTTTCGTGGATCCACAGGAAACCCTTAAAGAAAAACACACACACAGCAGAGGTTAAGTGAGGTTATTGAATTGATGGTCATGAGTCTTTTTTTCACCTATTTTGCCAGAGCAGTGAATACTCTGAAATTCTGCAGCTGTAATAAAGCTGCTGATGCACATGATGTGCTGCATTTGGCATGGAAGAGTCAGCAGAGCAGAGCAAGCTCTGGGGAACTAAAGCAGAATACTATGGCTACTGTAAGCACACAAGCCCTTCTGCTCTTTCCAGAGGAAGGTGGTTTACCCCAGAAGCAGACAGATGATCACCATTCAATACCTGGCCCTATACTACAACCTAGTTAATAGTATTCAGTTATTTTTTTGTAGCTGAGTACACAACCAAGTTGCAGCCTGCACGTACTTATATCTCATGTATGATGCTTGCACTGCAGGGCTAGACTTCACTCAAATCTGCAACTTCTCACAATTTTGAAGGATCGGCAAGAACTAATTTGGGCTTTTTTTAAGATACACTTGCAAATTATATTTCCACAAATATTTTAAATGCATTAAAGAAATGAAGATAGTTTTGCTCACCTAGCCTGACTGTATCTTCTCCAGTACCAGCAAGTGAAGTCTGCATATTCCCTCCTCGGGCCTCACTTTCAGGACAGCTCTGAGGTGCTCTGACTTCAGCAGATGCTCCTGAAGAAGGGCTAATCTTACGACTTGGAATGCCTAAAGAAAATAAGAAATTTGTCAAATCTGGTTTTACTGGGCTTAGATAAAGGCTGCTACACCTTTGCTGGCAAGTGGACTTTCCCATCCCCTCCCCCCGTCCCTCCAAAATGCACAAGGGGCTGCAACGGGAAGGAAAAACTTCTCAGATTAATCAGACAAAGTACCTTGCACATTTCGAGCTCCATTTATCTACAGTACCTCAACAATTTTGGCCAACTTCCCCCTCCTGACTATTCCTGCCCCCATCCCATGCTATTCCATGGCGCCGCCCAACCCTCAGTGAAAGTATAGCAGCCTCCAGAACTAATTTGCAATTGCCTCAATAGTATTAAGAACTACTCTACCAGAGTTTTGGTTTACACTGACTTAACATCAAAGCAATATATCTTCATTTAGCAATACAGTGGCTTCAGTGGGAAGTACAAAACTTTTCCGTGTATAACACACACACACACACACACCCCGTGTATAAGATGACCCCTATTTTGGGGGACTCCAAAATTAAGAAAATGGGGGGAGATTGCCCAGAGTTGTTAAGCTTTTTGGGGGAGGATTGCCCAAAGTTATTGAACTTTTTTTTGGGGGGGGGTTGCTGAAAATCGCTAACCCGCTTGACTGACGCTGCCAATCATGGAAGCCACCAATCATCTGACAGCTCACTGCCAGCACCCGCCAATCACCCACCCAATTGCCGCAGCAACAGCCAGTTGACAGCAGCCCTTGCCGCAGCTACCAATCACCTGCCCAATCGCCACTGACAATCTCCTGCTCACGGATGCAACCACTTGCCCGTCCTCCCTCAGCACTATCTGTGTAAAAGACCCCCCATTTTTAACATTATTTTATAATAAAAAACCATCGTCTTATACACAGAAAACTAAGGTATATATCAGTCCCTTTCTAGAAAATCTAAATCACCTGAGAAATACAACAATGTACTGCAGCCTTGTAATTAAGCATTCACATGATTGCCAGACATCCAATAGAGATTAGGTACACAGATATATTTCCCAGTGGCGACCCACAACTGTTTGTCTGAACCAGAGACCGAAGAAGATGCATAATGTACAGCAGCAGTAACAAGCAGCTGAGGTGAGGCGTTATCTTGAAAAGGTCTATTGTAGTGACCTCAAAACCCCAGTGAGAGTGCTTATGATAAGGTAGACACTATGGCAACAGCAGGAAAGTGATTCTGGTGTACACATAGAACTAACATAAAGGTGGCAGCAGAGATAGAGAGAATCCTGATAAGTTCTTGAAGTGGAAGCTTCAGCAGGCATCAGCCCATACATAGCAAACCCCACAATGCTTTGACCAGCTCAAATGCCACACAGAGCTAAAAGTATTTCATTACTGTAAAGCCACAGAGACTTTCAGGAGTTGCTTCTTGATGCTGAAATAAAAAATGGCATACAAAGCATGCTCAAGTACCTGGAGGTGGCAGGTATCCATGGAAGAGGACACTGCCACAAGAGGAGCGCTCTAGCTCTTCACACAACAGTAATCTTCTTACTGAAAGGAAACAGCATATAAACTGTTATACGTATGTGAATGCAAATTGGGTTACCTTGCAATTTTCTTTTTCATTTAGCTTTCTTGCTGCAAAAGGGCAAGGCTAGGCTTCAAACAGCAACACAGCGTTAAAGTAAAGTCAGGTGTGCTTGGGCCCAAATGCTGTTCATTTCCCCTCAAACTGCTTGGTAGGTGGGACTTTGCCAATCTTCAGGAAGCATTTGGGATAAATTAACTTCACTTAATTTAACTATAAAATAATTTATATACTACCCTTTGAGTCTCAAGAAGGCCACTATGGTTTATAACATTAAACCTCCAGTTGTACAGTTATAACCCTGCCCTTTGACACCTGAGATGTATGTTTTTATAACCCACCCTGCTTTTATTATAATTTGTTTTAATCTGTTTTTGATGCTGTATTTTAAATTGTTGTAACACACCCTAGAACCTTAGGAAGCAGGGCTTAAAATCATAATAACAACAGAGAACTTTAAAAACATTACAAGACAAGAAATCTACAAGTAATCAGCATTTGTTTATAAAAAAAGAAATCATAGCCACCCACCAAAAATATAATCAACATGGGACTTAATCAAACCTCTCTTAGGAGATCAATGTGCTGATCTCCAAAAACATTCTGTCTCTACTCCCAGCGAAATGTACTCTGTTGGTGGCAGAACACAGAGGAAGTGAAGGGGAAGCAATAAGAGGTCTTCCCACTGGTTGCTGGCCCCCCAACCCACCCAAAAAGTCACCTGGGAATGACAATATATATGGCTTAATTGTGGAGGAGAAGGAGAGCTCTCTTACCACTACTGGTGGTTCTTTAAAATGATTATTAACTCATCATGATGTTCAAACTAGTGGGTAATTTAAATCCATATATTTACCTAAAGGTGTAATTCCATAAAACTCTGCTTCATGCCTAAGTACATTAATGCTTACTCCCCTGCAAAAAGGTAAAAAACAGAAATATTTAAAAATTAAATAATGCTGTTTCTTAGCACAACAATTAATATTCTAAACACAAAAACTAAATCTTTTATAGGAAGTTTTATTTTAACATGATAAAATACTTTGATTAAACAACTGAGAATATCTTTAAATGCTACGGATCAACAGAAACATCTACACAAATGTTAAATTAAAGTTTTGTGAAAGGATATAGTCTGGAACACTCAAACAAAACCTCTGTTCTTTGAAAACACTTTTTTAAATATATAAAAATTAAGCTGCTATGAGCAGCAGAAATCACAGAACAAAAGTCTTATGGGAAACATATAGAATGTGCTGACTAAAAGTTCAATCTAACACACAGATGACAGAGCTAAGTGTTGTCACATGGGTGGGTGAATGCGAGTGCCTCAGCTGAGGCAAATGCACAAAACAAAGGTGGCTTAGCTCAAAGGCCTGGCAAGTTTCTTCAAGTTGAACCCTTTCAGGATTATGCCTCAAAAAGTGTACACATACTTTAACGTGTGAGGTTTTATCTCTTAGATTGGGCTATAAGTGTCTAGTACACAGGTTACAAGAGGATATTTAAAGTCTCTCATACAGCAAAGCCTTAAAGGAAGACCTAACAGTCTTTCAGAAATCAGGGGCCCCTTGAAGTTCCTGCAGAAATTCACCTCAAATATTTGGGAGAGTAGATTATTCTGTGGAGTTCAGGGGATACTACTGATACTTTCACAAGTACAAATTTTTGAAAACTTCAAGTGAGCTTAAGAGTGTTTTTTATAACCATCTTCCACCAGAAGTGTTTTTAAAATCAGAGTGAGAATTAACACTGAGTTTCTTACCGCAAATCTAACTCCTTTGTTCGAAGAAAATTTAAAATAGGTGCAAACGCTGCAGGATCTCTGTCAATAAATATCTATGAAGAAATGAGAGCCCATTTATTAGCTTAACATATAAGTTTTAGAATACAAGAAATTATGCACTCTGAAGGCTTTATTTATTTCAATGGGAGCAGTTTAAAACACAGGCTTAATTCTGCAGCAGAAATCTGTGTAAACTGAAATGCTTAATTCTGCCATTATTTAGCCCTACAAATATTACAAAATCAAATTCAAAAAATATACCCTCATTTTTTTTTAAAAAGTGATCTTTTCTAACTTTGCATTTTCATGATACCTACAATTACCAGCAGCCACAAGTTGTCTCTATCATTCAACTGAGCACAAGACTGAAAGAGTCTCCCCATTCTAACTAGAGACGTTGCAAAAGTGCACAATTCACCAATTTAGAATACAATTTAGAAGCTAAACCCAATACAGTAATCAACTTTCACATCATAATCTTCTTTAGAAAGGAATACTCACAGCACCAGTTTCATCTTTCAGTGTTGAAATTCTTCCACTCAGCAAACTGAAAACAAATAAAGCTAAGTTAAAATATAACTTGGTAAGAAGAGTTGGGTGAAGATTCCTAGTTTCTCCTATGCTCTCATAAAGGAGGGATGATATCTACCAACAGTATGTTTTTCTATGCAGTCCCAAAATCACAAATCAAAGAAACATGTGGTTTTAAGTCCCACACTTCTGCCATAAAGCTTATATGTAGGGACATTTGCATGAAATAATTAGTGGATATAGCAGGAATTAAGAACCCCACCCCCATTTCTCCTTCCAATTCTTCCCTAAAAATGCTCTTCTGTACCATTCCATTCATTCTCAGAAATGCAGGTTTGTAAACATGCATTTACTGATAAAACACGTGGTTCCACCCTCACATTGTATTGACAATTTATTTCCTCAGAGATCACTATGATGTGTAAATACAACACACAAGGGCATATTTATGTAACATACCCATAACATGAAACTGATAAGAAATGTTAGACTTCAGACTTGAACACTAGCCTAATTATGAACTGGGCTACAAAGCTACAAAGTAGGTAAACTACACACTTACACACACTGGTCAATGTAAAAAAAAAGCTACTGAAGATTTACTGGGGAGAGCAGTTCGAAAGCACGTCAAAGTGCAAGTAGATAAATAGGTACCGCTCCGGCGGGAAGGTAAATGGCGTTTCCGCGCGCTGCTCTGGTTCGCCAGAAGCGGCTTAGTCATGCTGGCCACATGACCCGGAAGCTGTACGCCAGCTCCCTCGGCCAGTAAAGCGAGATGAGCGGCGCAACCCCAGAGTCGGTCATCACTGCACCTAATTGTCAGGAGCTCCTTTACCCTAAGTCTTATTTAACTTAGACTGAGTAAAGATCCATAAGATCTGGCTTCAAAATACCTGGAAAAAAAGGAGTCTGGAATCCACATTAGTGTTTGTCTTGAAGTGCTGAACCTGGAACAGAAATATTAGAAGTCAGAAACTGAACTGGTAAGTTCCCTCCCCGCAACCAACATTATTTTTTTTAATAAAAAAACTTATTTAGTTAATTCTTTCCTACCTAAGAAAAATAGTGTTTGAACACAGTGGGCAAGACCCAAAAAAGCGCAAGAAGGCCTCTGTTAAAGCAACAGGACTTCTCATTCCTCTCTTTCTCCCCACCCCCAGTAGCCCCTCATGTACCTCATTCATTCTTCTAGGAACCCGTGCAAAAAGGAAGCAATTGTCAAGGTCTCAGTCAGCTAAAATTAGTCTTGACTATCCCATTGAGACCAATGAAACGAGTTAGTAGCAACAAAGTTAGTCCTACAGCTTTCAGTGGAAGTTAATCCAAACTACCTTTATTTGGATTAGGGCCCAAAGATCAGGCCTTTGCAGTTGTTATTACCACAAATATATGTCTCCTCTTTCCCACACACACAAAAGTAAGTTGCTTGCATTGTTTATGACAGAGCAACCTATGCATATTTACTCAGGAGCAAGCCTCATCATGTTCAATAATGCTTACTCTCCGGTAAGTATGCTTGTGATTAAATTTTAAGTCTGTATCGCTGAATGAGAATTAATTTCTGGCCTGTCCCAAGTTGAGCCACATTGGGAGTACATGTTTTGTAATAAGTTAAACTTTATGAAAATGTCTATGTATGTAAACTACAGAAGTTCAAATAATTTCATGCATGCGAGGGTACACTTATTTTAAAAATCCTGTCCACATGTAGAAAAAATGGTGCATTTGTGTGCACATAAGAGAAACAGCCCTAAGACTGGTCTTTCAAGTCTGAAATAAAATTGCTATTCTACCATTTAGCATGTATTCCATTCAAACTATGGAACTTTTCTGTATTTTAAATGAAGAATGTGTACAACAGAGGTTCCGACATGCTATCTGTACTACTACTTGTTTGTATTTTGTTGGTTACTACAGAATCATAGAACTGTAGAATTGGAAGGGACCCCAAGGGTCTATGATTCTATAGTATCCCAAAAAATACAAAAAAGGGAGTAGTACAGATAGCATATAGGAGCCTTTGTATTATACACAATGCAGATTCTGTGCAGTTTTGCAATAAGGGCATGACAAAGCCAAATCTTCTCTGAACAAAGGGCTCAATATAGTCATTTTAAGCTTGAAAACTGGAAAACTTTCTCCTATGAAAAAAGCAGTCAGAACTACATTTTTTCCTAGTTAACTTTTTAGCAGTAAGTTTGAAGGTTCACTCAAGCAGAATTCAAACACTCTTGCAATCCTAGCTTATTATTATTTTTTATTTACTGACCTATAAAAACTCACTCAAATAACAAAACTTCAGTAGCTAGAACAAACGTATTATTTCCAAGAAGTCAGACAAACAATGCTAACTTGAACATAGTTCAGTACCCATGATATAAAAATATAGAATAGAATCCAAACAACAGTGAAATTAGTCCTGTTGAGTCAAATGAAACCTACCAAGAAGGAGCAATGTACATCTTAAAATACAAAACTGACCCTGCTAATTCTGTGGAAGTATTTGACTGCATATTTTCGCCTCCAGGTTAATTACATGTTTTGCAGAACAACATGATCCAAAAATATTCCCCCACAATTTCCATGAAAATGAAGGGATGTTACAGAGAAGTAGTTGTTGATGATGAATGGCACCAGAAGGCTGTTACTTAGATGTTAAGATACAAATAACATTACTACGTATAGCAACATACTACAATGATACGTTATTTACAAAAACTTAATAGCCACAGCAAAGTGTAGGAACTTAAAAGAAAGCACACCAAGGATAGCTATTTTTTTCCTCACAAGTAGTAGGACGTCATGTTTAGATTTTAAAAATGCTTGTCCCTCAGTTTAGAAGTTACTTCACTTTTCATACACTCTGTCTAACCAGCAAGATGTGTGTTTTGCTTAAGGCTGGAGTCAGATCTTGAAAACTGCTGGATTTTAAAGTTTTTAAAAAGGGGGTCCACCCATTACTTCTTTGTCCCATAATACTGGGTGTAAACAGAGACTAGCAGAAACTAATCTAATCCCATAGTCATTCTCCATCTTGAGACCAAGTCTATAAGCAGACTTTTTGATTATAATAGCAGGGTGATGATTACCAGCTTGTGGTAACTGTCCTGAGACCTCCGGGTATAGGGTGAGTATATAAATTCAATCGATCAATCGATCAATTAATCAATTGGAGGCCAGCTTTTCCACTAGTGGCACCAGTCTTGTGGAATGCCATCTCTGCTGAATTATGATAAACCTCATGATACTGGCATTCCACTAGCCCTTGAAGACATACCTCTTTAAAGGAACATCCCCCTCATCTCCTAACTGAACCTCCTGTTTAAATTGTAGTTAACTGCGGTTGCAACAGGCTATCTTATTGTACATTTTAATTATGAATATTTAATGTTTTGATAAAATTGTTTTATTGTGCATCTTAATTATGTGTGACCAGTGCTTTTTTTCTAAAAAAATGTTCAGGGGTACTCTCATTTTCCTACTCATATTGAAATACTGCCCCTCAATAAGGCCAAACTTAGATTCACAAAATGTTTAGGCGTATGTGTACCCCTGCATCCCCCCAGAAAAAAGCACCGTGTGACTATATTCTTATAAATGGTTTTATACAATGGTACCTCAGGTTACATACACTTCAGGTTACAGACTCCGCTAACCCAGAAATAGTACCTCGGCTTAAGAACTTTGCTTTGGGATGAGAACAGAAATTGTGCTACGGCGGCACGGCAGCAGCGGGAGGCCCCATTAGCTAAAGTGGTGCTTCAGGTTAAGAACGGACCTCCGGAATGAATTAAGTACTTAACCCGAGGTACCACTATACTTGCAAACCACTTAGAAGTCATTTTGGCAAGTAAGCAATATACAACTTATAACTGTTAACAACCTCTGCTGTGAACTATAATCAAGACTGGGTATATTCTACTTGGCACAAACAAATAAACTTTAGTTTGTTTTGTTGCAATTTATCAGCCTGATTAAAAATGCTACTGTGAACATATAAAAGGCCACAATGATTATAACATTGTTCATCAATCATATTCTCCCATAATCTATTTTGATAACACTAACTTATTATCTAGTAGTACATTAACTTCAGTTTTTCTATAAAACAGACAAGTTCAAACAATACTGCTATGAACAACAGGTTAAGAGGATCACTTAGATGTGATGCAAGTTGATGTGCTTTTGACATTTAGAAACCTTTTAATGGGTAAAATTGAGGGATTCAATAATACTATTGCAAATCAACAAAAGACAATTGAAACTTATTGAAAAATTATTTTGTAGTATCTGCAACATTTATTATTTATTGATATACCATTCTGAATTACAATATCATGCTTTTCAATCATTTTTTCAATAACTGCACTACAATTGTTAGACCGTCAAGATGCAGAATAAAGCAGGTTTCTATTTTTCACCTAACAATATTGCTGTTTGTTTTCACTAATATACGAGTGTTTCATGTTGTGTAATACTTTGGCCTAGATTCAGAGCTCTGATAAACAGAGCTCAGCTCACAGAATGGGATAGTCACAACAGAAAGGCCAAAGGAAGAGAATTCTTCTGGATGCCCCCTCTCCTAGAAGTATGCTCTAGAGGACTGAAGGAGCCTCTAGAACTGTGGTTCCCAATGTGGGGCACATGCCCCACAGGGGGCAATTTGATTTTTTTTTGGGGGGGGGGATTTGAGAACGAGTTATTAACAGTTAATGGGCTTTTAGGCTTCCTCCACATGAACAGTTCACTTTTTGACTAATACGAATTATATGTCACGGGGAGGGGATTTTAGAGATGCTTAGGTGGGGCATGGCCAAAAAAAGGCTGGGAAGCATTGCTTTAGAACAGTATGGTAGGTAATGTGAAGCGCTTCCTCCCCAATACACTTTGCTAAAGTATCCTCTGGATAAAATATTCTCCAACAGATCCAACCAAATGAGGTGGTTCATAGATAATGCTAAGCCAAACCATGGCTTAATTACACATGTGAAGGTTCCCACAGAGGAGACTGTGGTTATTGCACTCCTCCCCCTGGTCATCTGGCTGCTGTGATCTAAACCATGGTTTGGCTTACCATGGGAGTCAGCAAGGTTTACCTTGCCTGGGCCGGTTCACTGTCGTGGAGCTCCCTCCATGGGCCGGATTGCAGGCCCATGTTTGACAGAGCACGCTATGGAAGGAACAAGGCATCTTTGGACCAGGGAAGCCAAGTCCAGAAAGGCCTAACAGACCTTGTGGGGTTACTAAATTGTACGCCAGAAGGTATTAAAAAGGCTGGAACGTTGCTAGAGAGCACACATCATACATGTATGTGCAGGGCCCAGTCGCACACACAGTGCTGACCATTCAACCTCGGGAGCTGTTGGACTCTCCAACAGAGGTTTGTAAGCAGAGGCTGGATGCCCATCCACCAGGGGCTCTTCAGTTGCAATCCCTGCATTGCAGCGGGATGGACTAGATGACACTTGGGCTCCCCACCCAACTCCACAGTTATTCTGATTCTATGAATCTCACAGAGTTCGTAACCTGAAGCACCACTTTAGCTAATGGGGCCTCCTGCTGCTGCCGCGCCGCCAGAGCAGGATTTGTGTTCTCATCCTGAAGCAAAGTTCTTAATCCGAGGTACTGTTTCTGGATTAGCGGAGTCTGTAACCTGAAGCATATGTAACCTGAAGCATATGTAACACACACACACACACTCATACACACACAGACAGACAGACAGACAGACACACACACACACACACACACCCCATGAAAGGTCCAAGGCCTTGAATTCGCCAGGGGATTCTAGTAGCCAGCAAACTTCAACGTACTTCTCTCCTAAATGTGTTTGTTACCGCAGCATCAAGGCCTGGTCTCGTTGCCGTGAATTGGGGGTGTCAGGGAAGAGAGAGAGAGGGTATCGTTTTGGCTCCCTCCTCCGCTCCCCGGCCCCCTTCTCACCGGCCCTGCCCCGACCTGAGGCTCCCCCTCTCTCGCCGCCCTCCTCGCCCCCCCTTGCCCTTGGGGGCCCCGCCGCCCGCCCGCCTGCTGCTCACCTGGTGCCCCCGACATTCAGCTGGATAATCTCCCCGCTGCTGCCTGCGCCGGCGAAACCCGCGCCGTTCCCCGCCATCTTCCCCAGCAGCGACTCTGCCTCCGGGAACCGCCTGTCGCCGCTTCCAGCCGCCGCCGCCGCCGCCCCGGAGTCGAGTCCCGGAGGCGGCGGCGGGGCCGGGGGAGAAGAAGGAGCGTCCAGCGAGGCCGCGCAGCCCTCCGAGACAGGCACTGGGCGCGCCGAGGGAAAGGCTGCCAGGTCGGGACGTGGGAGGGGAGGCTGAGGCGGCCTCCCTTCTCTCGCCGCCCGCCCGCCCGCCTTCCCCTGTCTCGTCAGGCGGCCGAGGAAGGCCCTGCCGCCGCCGCCACTACAGCGGCCTCCGACCCTCTTCCCGGCTGCAAACGCTGCCGCTCTCTATGGCCAGGAATGCCATAGCAACGCGCGGTACCTGGAGGAGGGGGCTCCGCGAGGGACAAAATACCGACGCTGGCTGCGCCTTCGCAAGATCGCGCTGAGGCCGGAGCGCCGCGCGAGAGCCTCTCGCGTGGGAGGAGCTGGGGCAGCAGCAGGTGGCGCCGGCAGAAGTTCCTTCGCTCGCAGCCTCTTGCTGGCCCTTTTATTTGCTTGTGGACGCAGACAACACGAGCTCCCCGAGCTCTCCAGGCTCAGGGAAGGATTTAGATTGAGTTTTAGTTTCTGTCCCCCGTCCCCCACGCGCGCACCCGCCCTCACCACCACGACCCAGGTGGCGTGTGGAAGCCCCTTCCTTGGAAATCAGCGGCGACCCAAGTCCGTCCGCGCGCACGTCCGTCACCTTCACAGCTAGTTTGCTCCTGGTATTAGCCTGTACGCCTCGCACAACGCATAAAAAGGGACTTGGGGGGAGGGACGTTCGGGGACCCACCGAGGAAGGGTGGGCTGTAAATTCAGTTAATGATATTAATTCATTAGTAGCACGCAGCAGGACTGCATTGCCTTAAAGTAAGCAGAGTTCTGTACAGTAGTCTATAGAAGCTGCCTCCTCTAAAATTTGCACCCATCGTCTAAAATTGCTTAAGAAAGTCCATAAAAGAGGTTAAGGTTAATATTTTTATTACTAAATATTTTTATTACTAAAATATTCTGAGATAGACAATCTCTGAACCTGAAGGTTCCATATAGCCATAGTTGATAAATATCCATTGGCAGACATCTCCTAGGACACAACAAGAGCCCTGCTGGATATTAAAGTTGTCATGTGTCATCTTTTTCCTGGACACATATTCTTTTTCAGGGGTAAAATTTAGGACAAATTGCTTTTATTTGCTTTGAATGGCCGTCATAGCGTCCTCTTTTTTGTTCTTCAAAATATGGCAATGACCCATCTAGACCAGAATCCTATTCCTTCAACCAATGCAAAACTGGAAAGCAGGACCTGGGTGCAACAGCATTCTACCAACTTGTGATTCCCAGTACTGTATCAGGGTTAAAATGCATCTTGTATCTTGGCACATTGTTTTAGTAAATAGGCAAACATAATAAACAGAAGCACTAGGACCAGCTTGTGCATCTGGCAAACTGGGAAGTTAATGTTTGTTAGAGATAGTTATGGTCATTTATATATAATGCGTTTATGATATACAGTATTCACAAACGCTTTTAAAAACATGTATCGAACATCTCAAATTCTATTCTTTCATTATTAGTAAAGATGTGTTTGTATCCTATTTTGAACTTTAGCTTTTGCAATAATATATTCAGCCTTGAAGTTAAGTTACTACTGAGAACAACAGATAAAATTTAGTAGTTGCTTGGCAACCACATTCCAGAGGTATGAGTGAAGTTTGTGTATGAATGGATTTTGATCAAGCTGGACCTGTGATGCAGGCAATCTGGACTGCAGCATTTGCTACTTTAAGAAAAGTTCCTGTGTATATGGAGAGAACTACACCTGACAATCTAGACTTTTGCTGCTTTGCTAGGTGGAAACTTTGGGCCTACACAAATGGAAGATGTCCCCATGCATATATTGAGACAATTCAAACCTGGATATTGGTGACAAATGCTGTTTTCACAAGCCAAAAAAGACATTGTTGGTTGACAGCTAAGGTAATGGGATTAGTAGGTACCTGTTGAAAAAGTTTTAGTGTTCGATCAACTACTAACTGCATTGTCCTTGTGTTTTTACTTCTATCAATTTGAACGTTTTTTAAAAAAAACACTTTTCATGCTGCTAAAAGTCCCATAAAGTTTTTGTCCCACAAAGTACTATTTACTGCATCCTCAAGAACAAATAGAAACTCTGAGTGATTTTTGGCAGAAAACCCACGTGGGACCCAGTACAGATCGGGGTCCCACAAAGCTGTTCTTCCTTCCAAAGAAAAGTGGCAGCATTAAACGTGTTTTTTAAAAGTATTACTCATATAATGTGTAATTAAAAAAAATAAAAATCTGCCTGTAGCACAAGGGCTTTCTTATCTGTTCTTCAGGACTCTCCCTAGACTACACCGCCTCCTCAACCACATCCCTTTCTGCAGTTTACATTTCCTCACTGGGCCTACTTCATGTCTTCTTTGAATATTTTTGCCTGGGTGGAATGTGTCCTTGAAGTCTGATAATGCCTCTTGATGCATGAACAAAGGATAGAGAGGTTGTGCCAAGATAGGAATGTGGCCCAGGGTCGGCTTACCCAATACGCAGACTAAGCAAAAATAAATTATTTTTAAATAAATAATTTGAAATTTGTTATTAAAAAAAGCATTGAAGTAGTAATCATTTTTCTAACATTGATGAAGACTAACTGCTCTGCAGAATACTTTTTTCTTTTCACCTGAAAAGGATAAAAACCCTCAGAGAACAGCACTGTCAGAACAGACTTAATTCACTTACCCTACTGTGCATGGAAGTGGGCATGCTTTGTCAAGTCAACTTCAATGAATTTATCAAGAATTTTGCAATCAGAACATTTAGAAAGATGGTGTTTTAATTTCATCATACCTGTAAGTTTTGTGCCATTTCAAAAAATGTTTTTATTTTACAGTTTAAGGTTGTTTTTGTTTTGAATTACATATGGGGGAGCAGCATAATCTTTTCAATGCTTTGGGCCTTTAAGGTCTTAATTGAGCCTTGCTCTGAAAATAGTTCCAGACTGCTGCCCTAGAAGATCTCACTGCTCAGAAAAGCAAGCCATGCTGCCCAGTGTAGTATATGGAGGCTGTGGGAATTAGGAATATTCTCGCCCCCTTCAGAACTCTCCAAAATCTCATTAAATTCAGATCAGGAAGTTGAAAATTTGAGCTATATAAAACCGTTTTAACTCATGTCAGTTTTTTCTACCACGACTCAGCATCCTTTATTGCCATGGCTTTACAGGATCGTTAAAAGTCAGGGCTGGATTGAACTTTAAAATGCCATCAAGCCGTTCACCATTACTTAAAGTACAGGTATTGATTTAACTTAATGTTGTAAACTTTGACTGGTAGGAATTCCACAGTCTCCGGCAGTGACTTGCTCTATTGCAGCACGATTCATACAATGTACAAAAATTAACATCATACATTTTTTACATTTCCTTCTGCAATGTGAGCTGTTACTTCTATCCTGATTGTGGCAATTGTTTCCCAGTCCCACATGCTGTTATTTTTGTGTACAGCTTTCAAAACAGGCAAAAATAAAAGGCGCTGTACAACCCTCAGGTCACAGAAAGCTTTCTGGGCAACTCAGAGAACACATATAGTACTTTTTAAAGTATGTACTTTTTAAAGTATGTCTCTAGTCTTCAAGTCTGCAGAGAAAATTTTGAATTGAGAATCTATTTAAACTATTGAAACCCAAAATAAGACTGGAAACACAAGCATGTTTTCTTACGGAACTGACAGAGCAATTCTAACTATAGGAGAATTTACACCATATTAAGTTAAGATGCTGTAAGTTACCCCTGTTTCAAACTCTGTTCAGGAGCAAGAGTATGTCCTGCTGAGCCAGCCTGAGCCTGGCCGAGGGAAAACAAGCTTTAAACTGGAGTTTGACCATCCATTTTCCCAGTGTTAAATTCCGCTCAGTTGCTAAGTCACATGACCAAGCTGAAAGATGTCGGGAATAGGTCCAAATCTGCTCCTCTCTTGTCACACCACACTCCCAGAACACCCTGTTTTTAGGACTTTGCCCACCTGAACCAGGATAGGGAATTTCAGCCAGCATAGTCCCAGCAGAGCCCAGCCTCAGCCAACTCAACCAGAGATCAGCCTATTACAAAATCATTCATCCTGGCAGACCTTGGAAATGTTTTGCACCGTAAATCTCACTGAATCCACAATGATTTTCTGAGAGAGAGAAAGAGATTTGCAGATGTATAAATGCTTTGCAAGCAAAATGACTGAAGCAGTATACAATAAAAATAAAATACAAAAAATGACTAACTCAATAAGCAAAAGGCACTTAACCTACAATTGTACAATTATTGATTGTTTGAAATTACTGGGTCACACTTCAGGGGAAGTGTGTGTGTGTGTGTGTGTGTGTGTGTACTGACATACAATCACGGCATTATTGAAATTATATTGTCTCAGTCTAGATTGATGTCTACTGTAATTATTTCTCTAACTTGGTGAAGTATTAAATATTCCACTAACTTCACACCTTTCCAGAAAGTTCTGGATGCTTCTGAGGGACCCATTTCTTAAGGCTACAGGTGAAGTTTTGTGAATACAAAATTAAATCTTATATCTGAAATATCCACATTCTCTAGTGAGGCTCATTTGAAAGTTCACTTTTAATGTAGCTTTTTCATGGCTCTGCAAATTTTCAACAGAAGCTGCTTTTGATGTTATCTAGACATGTCTTACCTCAGAAATGTTGGTATGGGGCAGGCAGGGAGACAGAGATAAAATGCATGTGTGTGGGGGGTGGAGTGGCAGAGAGGAGAGTATGATGCAGTTGTGCCCTTCTGAAATGATGTCGCTGTTATTAATTGTTTGATTGTTGGACTTCCAAAACACATGAAACCAGTGCTTTTCTCCTTAAAAAAATAAAAATGTTTAGGGGTACTCTCATTTTGACTCAAGAAAATCACCATTTTATAGTTCAAATCGGGAAAAATAAATACAGTAAATGGACAAAAGCACAAACATTCACAAAATGTTTAGGGGTATGCGTACCCCTGCATTCCCCCCAGGAAAAAAAGCACTGGATGAAACATGGAGGCTATTAAGTGAAAATCAAGTCCAGTCTAGTAGCTGCTATGTTAATATTTGCCCACTAGATGGGTGTATTGGCCTGGGTTAGTAATGAATAATTCCAGTTAATCTTTGTAATAAAAATGCATTTTCGAAGAGGAGTACTCCAATACCGTGTCACATGTTGTCATGTGTATGCTGTTTCCCAGTGGACCTGATTCAACAAAAATAAGTAACGAAGTCTCAGATTCAGAAGGACTCATCATTTTTCTACTTCCCATAGAAGCAGAATAGTAACTATTAGCTGTTACTCGGGCAGAATGCAAAAAGATCCAGGTCTCTATTATAATACAGTGGTACCTCGGGTTAAGTACTTAATTCATTCTGGAGGTCTGTACTTAACCTGAAACTGTTCTTAACCTGAAGCACCACTTTAGCTAATGGGGCCTGCTGCTACCGCCGCGCCACCGGAGCACGATTTCTGTTCTCATCCTGAAGCAAAGTTCTTAACCCAAGGTACTATTTCTGGGTTAGTGGAGTCTGTAACCTGAAGCGTATGTAACCCGAGGTACCACTGTAGTTCCATTGATGGGTACTTTAAAATGTATCCAAAGTATGCAAAGTATAGAATTCCATTAATATTCATTGTATCAAATTTATAAGAGGGGCTTGCAACCTTTCTTCAGTGGCCAACCCAACGCCTGTATAAAGAGTAAAAGGTAAAGGGACCCCTGACCATTAGGTCCAGTCGTGACCGACTCTGGGGTTGCGGCGCTCATCCTGCTTTATTGGCCGAGGGAGCCGGCGTACAGCTTCCGGGTCATGTGGCCAGCATGACTAAGCCGCTTCTGGCGAACCAGAGCAGCGCACGGAAATGCCATTTACCTTCCCGCCGGAGCGGTACCTATTTATCTACCTGCACTTTGACGTGTTTTCGAACTGCTAGGTTGGCAGGAGCAGGGACTGAGCAACGGGAGCTCACCCCATCGCGGGGATTCGAACCGCCGACCTTCTGATCGGCAAGCCCTAGACTCTGTGATTTAACCCACAGCACACAATAGCACTTGTCCTACATGTGATTACCAGCAGTTGGTGGTCATCAATGCCTCTTACAATACACTGTGTGAAGTACAGTGGTACCTCGGGTTACATACACTTCAGGTTACATACGCTTCAGGTTACAGACTCCACTAACCCAGAAATAGTACCTTGGGTTAATAACTTTGCTTCAGGATGAGAACAGAAATCGTGCTCCGGTGGCACAGTGGTAGCAGGAGGCCCCATTAGCTAAAGTGGTGCTTCAGGTTAAGAACAGTTTCAGGTTAAGAACGGACCTCCAGAACGAATTAAGTTCTTAACCCGAGGTACCACTGTAATACTTTCTGTCCTGAATCTTCCAGTGTTCAGCTTTATTGGATTTCCACAAGTTCTAGTGTTAAGAGAGAGCGATAAAAACCTTCCTCTAGATATCCACTTTCTCCACACCATGAAAAATTCTGTACACCCCTGCCATCTTAGCTGCTTTTATCACAGCTAAAAAACACCAAAACTACCCTTTCTCCCTCCCCTTGATCATTTTGGGTGCCCTTTTCTGAACCGTTTCCAACTCTACAACCTGCTGCTGCTTCATCAAGGCCTGTTTTCCTAAATGCTACAATATTTTATATATTTGTTCATTTGTTTCGTAAAATTTATACACTGACCGTAACAAGAAAACCTCAAAGCGGTTTACAAAAAGACTGCTTTAACAATACTTTCCAGCCGTTTTCCTGGAACATACATCCCAAGAAAATATATAGGGCTGGAGCCTAACATTGTTATGGATTTTAATTCCACTGTTCATATTTGAAATGTGTTATGCTATTTATTTGTTAAAGAAATGACTGAGAGGTTGGCTGTCTAATGTTTATATTGATTCTTCTGTGATGAAATCCATTTCCCACCATTTTCCCCTCCACTGGTCCCCAGCTTTTATTAAGGATCCTCATCATGTGATCTGAAGGAAATAATACAACTACTAATAAAAATGGAAGTACATTGTGACACATGGCACAGTGCCAGTGGCTTGGAAGCTGGAATATACTCATTTGTCATCCCTAAGCATTTTGTTTACTAAGAAAATAATAAATTAAGATTTACCGTGGAAAACAAGGTCTATATTATTTATTATTTATTACATTTATATACCACAATTTTCTTCCAAGAAGCTCTTGGTTTTCCTCCCATTTCATCCTCACAACTATCATGGATGTTTTAGCTGAAATTCCTGCATTGCAGTGGGTTGGACTAAATGACCTCTGGGAACCCTTCCAACTCTACAACTCTATGATTAATTATAGCTGGTCAAAGAGACATGACAACATTCAGAGACTAGCCAACCTTCTCATTAATACATTTATTGGTTCTTTTGAGGAATGTACTTGTAAGATTCTCTAAATATTGACTGGGAAACTGTCTCGTTAGAGAATATATTGTGCGTTCTTCAATCCCTCTCATAAAAACTAAAATAAAAAACCACACATGGGAGAAGCATTTCCACATCAGAGTGATTCCATGGACAGCATCTTTAAATGACGGCATATCTGCCTTCTAAAAATCTTTGAAGGTAAAACAGTCAAACGTGCCAATAAAATAGTTCTTATGTATTTAGGCATTGCTAAACAATTGGCGCTGTGAGTTAAACCACAGAGCCTAGGGCTTGCCGATCGGAAGGTTGGCGGTTCGAATCCCTGCGACGGGGTGAGCTCCAGTTGCTCGGTCCCTGCTCCTGCCAACCTAGCAGTTCGAAAGCACGTCAAAGTGCAAGTAGATAAATAGGTACCGCTCCGGCGGGAAGCTGAACGGTGTTTCCGTGTGCTGCTCTGGTTCACCAGAAGCGGCTTAGTCATGCTGGCCACATGACCCAGAAGCTGTACGCCGGCTCCCTCGGCCAATAAAGCGAGATGAGCGCCGCAACCCCAGAGTCGGTCACGACTGGACCTAATTGTCAGGGGTCCCTTTACCTTTACATTTAAACAATTTAAGCATAAGTCATATCATTGTTAAAAGACCAAGTCCAGACCAATGGCTGGGGAGTACATGGCCTACTAGTCAACACACCCTTATAATGCTGTTCTCTGTTTAAACATGGATTTGGCTTGCACCATTTCCCATGAGATCAGGTAAGAGGTACCAGTGGCGGAGAAAGGGGAGACGGTGGGGGTGGTCTGCCCCAGGTGTCATCCCTGAATGGGGATGACAAAATCCCCTTGGGCGGATCGCCGCCATGCCGTTAGAGGCCCCTACAGGGATGGGGCAGCTGGGGGGGAGCCAGCGGGTGGACATCGGGCGCGGCGGGATGCACAGTGCCCATAGGGACGAGCTGTTCCTCTGGGCACCATGTGCACCATCCCTGTGGGCGGTTTGCCCTGCCCCAGGTGCCCGAGAGACTTCGTCTGCCGCTGAGAGCAGTGGCGTAGCGTGGGTTGTCAGCACCCGGGGCAAGGCAAGTAATTTGCGCCCCCTAACCTGTGGATTTGCGCCCCCTAACCCGTGGATTTGCGCCCCTAACCCGTGGATTTGCCCTAACCCCAGATGTTGCGCCCGGTGCGGCCGGCCCCCCCTGCACCCCCCACGCTACGCCACTGGCTGAGAGGTACAAAAACTAGCGACACAGTTGCCTCGCCCCGCCACGCACCATTAACTCACTTTCCCACAAAGACACAGAAGAGCAAACCAGCAAACTCAGAGCAAATTGTGAACAGAATGTATTTTTGCCAAGCTACTTGAAGAGCTAAGCCTCAAGTTCCTCCACTCTCCCTGCTTTCATTTGCAGTATAATTAAGGTCCTACATAGCATGCATTACACCACTGATTTCTCTACCATCATCTTTGCCACTCCTTTCCACCACCAGGCTAGTTTTTCTGGAGTTGCCCCGTGTTCTAAGCAAACGTATTTTTCTTAGCCGTGTGATTTGCGTAGAAACACACACGAGAGGTTTTTGAGAAGGGATTGCATCCAGTGCTACAGACCTCTGTTCACATAATGGGATTTCACCTTCCTTTCTCTCTCACCCCCCCCCCCCCCGCTGTTCCTGTGCATCCCCAATATCTGCTCTGAAATGTTAGGGAACCCTCTAGGCAGTTTTAGAGGCACATAGGGCACCGCAAGGAGGGAGAGGAAGGTGAAAGAGGAATCCCATCATACAAGTGGAACTCCAGGTCTGCCCCTTGATTTTTTCTGGTATAAATTTTAAATGATTTAGCATGTAGAAGTTAAATTTATTTGATGCCTTTCAGAGCCAAATCCCAACCACTAAGGGTCGCTATGGAACTGCAATATTTAATTCTGCAGAGTTCTCAGTAGATGTTCTGAAACACAAAACAAGTGCCTCAAAATATAGGCGATTTGATAACCCTTTTTATGAGTTGTTATTGTACATTTAAGAAATTTTCCTTTGCTAGGGTCTGAATGTGCAGACAGTATTACTGAGGCAAAAGTTCTTAAAACACAATTCAGACACCCCCAGACAAGGATTAGCAATCACGTTTTCCAACTTTTTACTATGATCTGAAAGTAAAAATGTGCAATTTTAATGCAGAATGGAGCAAAGAGGTCTGATTGCCACAACTGTGATCACACAACACTATGACAGTTGTCAGCTTGTTGCAGCCTTCATTCCCACTAAATGGGAAACTAGGGATTAGAGTCTCATGCTCATTGGTGCAGCTGTTTGTCACCCATCCTCCAGAATCGCTTTATATTACAAAATTCCTGAGAATAAGGCACTTAGTCTAGACATGAAAATTGCAAATGTGGGGTTTGTTTTTGCTGTGCTTTTCTGTGTATATAGCCAACAGCCGTGGGTATGCTTAAGATAGCCAACAGCCATGGGTATGCTTAAGAGAAAAAAGCATATAAAAAGATTAATCAGTTTAATAAATCATCTGTACAAGTGGGAGCTGCAACAAAATGTTGTGGTGCATCTCTATCCCCAAACATATTTTACGTATTTTGTTATAGGCGATTCAAATGTTTGAGCAACCAGGAAGCTGATATGCGTGATTTTGCAAGGTACAGTGGTACCTTGGATTACAGACGCTTCAGGTTACAGACTCCGCTAACCCAGAAATAGTACCTTGGGTTAAGATCTTTGCTTTAGGATGAGAACAGAAATTGTGCCACAGCAGCGGGAGCCCCCATTAGCTAAAGTGGTACCTCAGGTTAAGAACAGTTTCAGGTTAAGAACGGACCTCCAGAACGAATTAAGTTCTCAACCCGAGGTACCACTGTCTATGATATGATAAATTTGTCTTTTAGCCATCTGAGTAAACTACTGCCCTCTGCCCCAGTATATATCCCACCAGTGAAAATCTTGCCAATATAAAGGCAGTAATATCAAGCGAAGGGTGGGAGTAAAGAACAATCAGAATTCCCCGAGGTAACCCACACACTACAGTTTACTGGTGGGAAATAAATTCCTGAAGCCAGGAGATTCCAGGAGGCACTATCAATTAGGCTACATAACAGCCGCAAGTTAGGACGGCTACCTGTTGTTCTGGGAGCTGATCCAATAAATACATATATATTTTCCACAGTGCAGCACAAAACAGAACTGTGCACCACACATAATACATTTAGGAAACACTGGTTTACAGTTCCAAGGCTTGATTTTTATTACTTTCATTCTTACTTGTCCTCAGGAACACCATTCTAGACTCAGTAGAGCAAAGCTTAAAGGCCTCCTCTTGGATACCTGTGTTGCAAAAAAGCAGTACATTTATTGTGATTATGGGTTGGTGGCTCCAGTACTTTGGCCACCTCATCAGAAGAGAAGACTCCCTGGAAAAGACCCTGATGTTGGGAAAGATGGAGGGCACAAGGAGAAGGGGACGACAGAGGACGAGATGGTTGGACAGTGTTCTCGAAGCTACCAGCATGAGTTTGACCAAACTGCGGGAGGCAGTGGAAGACAGGAGTACCTGGCGTGCTCTGGTCCATGGGGTCACGAAGAGTCGGACACAACTAAACAACAACAATCTCATGTAACCCTAAATATAGCAGCCTTATCATCATGGGTCTGTAACCATTGTGTTTTAACTTGGAGACATGGGTCCCATCTGCACTATACCTTTGAAGGAGTTTCATACCACTTTAAACAGGCATGGCTTCCCCCAAGGAATCCTGAGAACTCTAGTTTGTTAAGGGTGCTGACGGATGTTAGGAGATCCCGATTCCCCTCACAGAACTAAAATTCCCAGGGCTCCCTGGGAAGAGGGCTTGATTGTTAAACCACTCAGGTATAACCCGTGCCTTTAACTACTCTGGTGCTTGCTCAGACATCAATCATCTACACCCATGGTATACCACGTACATTATAATTAAGGCTACAAATGGTTATGTAAGGCAGCAAAGTGTTTTACACTACAACACATCAAATCATATTTAAAGCCTGCAATGTGAAGTGTTTTAAAGAGCACTGTTAAGTGTATTCAAGGCCCTCTTAAAACTGAATCAATCTTTCCCCACCCACGAGGTTGACATAATTAATTTCCACCTCACAGAATACTATATATTTTGCCATTGCCATGAAATGTCCCTTTTAATGCCGACCCATATAAGTCCTATTTGTTAATGAAATATTTATGTTATGTTTTCTCGTCTTCTTTTTTATGTTCATACTAAAGTAGTTTATTAAGAAACTGATTGCATGTTGAATTTCCAGCAGGAAATAATTCATATGAACTGGATTTATTTTTCTGAAACTATTTTTCAAGTACTACATTATTATTGGAGCACAGGAGTGACGGTGAATAGCAAAAACAGTTTCTATAGCTGATGGAAATGGCATCTATTGAGTCAATAATCTGAAATTTGGTGTACCTGACCTACCTGATGAGTTTTACAAAAGTGCCAAATTTCAAACTGATCCAATAAAAATTACCACAGATACATTGAGTTAAAAGGTACAGTCATACCTTACAGATGCTTCAGTTTGCACGTTTTCGGGTTGTGCACTGCACCAAACCTGGAAGTACCGAAACGGGTTACTTCCGGGTTTTGGTGTTCATGCTCGTGCACACGCATAAACACTAAATCGTGACCCGAGCGTGCACAGACGCAGCACTGCGGGTTGCGAGCGTGCCTCCCGCACGGATCATGTTTGCAACCTGAGCGTCCACCATACTGAAAATGTATCCCCTTTTCCCAGTTATTAGGATGGCACATTATATATTTATTTCTAGTTTTTAGTAAACACTACTGGTATACTTTATTCAGACTTGTAGTTGAGCCCACACTTTCACTGCCTTGGTGAAGTTCTGATCAGCTGTTCATTAACATTTCCTTGCCCCATTAAAGTCTATGGAAACAAGTACAGTAATCCTCCATCTTATGTACTTTAGACTTGCACAGTTTCAACCATAAACAGTTGAAGGCAGGCTGGTTAAAATTATGCAAGGCAAGTCCCAAGCCAGTTGGTGAGCTTAAATGCTCTTTCCACATCAAGTTTGCTTGGAGTTACCTCGCTTTTAAGCTCCCCAGCTTGCCTGAGAGGCAAGGCCCATTCAGTATGCCTGCTCTGGGCTGCTCTCGCAAGATCATGTAGGGTAATCCAAATTCCTGAGAGATCTTATGTGAGTATCTGCAGCCTTCTGGAGCTGGAAAACACACACACACATGCCATTACAACCCCATCACCTCTCCACACCTCACACAGCAGTCGCTTACATGGCTGCATATCCCACAACTGCCCTGATTAAATCAGGACATCCCATTTTGGGGAATCGTGCCCCAAAACGTGCAAAAGCACGGTGCCCCAAAACATGCGAGATTGCGGCACCCAAAAAGGTGCAGTTTTGGTTGTTGTGCTCTTGTGCAGGTCACACAATCTGGTTTTCAACTGCAGCGTGTTGGAAGGGATGGACTCTGCAAACACTTTCTAACACTGAAACCATTCTCACAACCAATTTGTGTGGTAGGCCATGTGTAGAGAGATGCATGTCAGGTGCTTAACTAGTCAAATAGTCAAACAACAAGAGGGGACAACATCGTACAGCCAAGCCAACCACACTGCAAACTTCAAGACCCCAACCCACATAACTAACAGGCAAGGGTCATAGAATCATAGAATCATAGAGTTGGAAGAGACCACAAGGGCCATCGAGTCCAACCCCCTGCCAAGCAGGAAACACCATCAGAGCACTCCTGACATATGGTTGTCAAGCCTCTGCTTAAAGACCTCCAAAGAAGGAGACCCCACCACACTCCTTGGCAGCAAATTCCACTGTCGAACAGCTCTTACTGTCAGGAAGTTCTTCCTAATGTTTAGGTGGAATCTTCTTTCTTGTAGTTTGGATCCATTGCTCCGTGTCCGCTTCTCTGGAGCAGCAGAAAACAACCTTTCTCCCTCCTCTATGTGACATCCTTTTATATATTTGAACATGGCTATCATATCACCCCTTAACCTCCTCTTCTCCAGGCTAAACATGCCCAGCTCTCTTAGCCGTTCCTCATAAGGCATCGTTTCCAGGCCTTTGACCATTTTGGTTGCCCTCCTCTGGACACATTCCAGTTTGTCAGTGTCCTTCTTGAACTGTGGTGCCCAGAACTGGACACAGTACTCCAGGTGAGGTCTGACCAGAGCAGAATACAGTGGCACTATTACTTCCCTTGATCTAGATGCTATACTCCTATTGATGCAGCCCAGAATTGCATTGGCTTTTTTAGCTGCCGCGTCACACTGTTGGCTCATGTCAAGTTTGTGGTCCACCAAGACTCCTAGATCCTTTTCACATGTACTGCTCTCAAGCCAGGTGTCACCCATCTTGTATTTGTGCCTCTCATTTTTTTTGCCCAAGTGCAGTACTTTACATTTCTCCCTGTTAAAATTCATCTTGTTTGTTTTGGCCCAGTTCTCTAATCTGTCAAGGTCGTTTTGAAGTGTGATCCTGTCCTCTGGGGTGTTAGCCACCCCTCCCAGTTTGGTGTCATCTGCAAATTTGATCAGGAAGCCCTTGAGTCCATCATCCAAGTCGTTGATAAAGATGTTGAATAAGACCGGGCCCAAGACAGAACCCTGTGGCACCCCACTAGTCACTCTTCTCCAGGATGAAGAGGAACCATTGATGAGCACCCTTTGGGTTCGGTCAGTCAGCCAGTTACAAATCCACTGAGTGGTAGCATAGTCAAGACCGCATTTTACCAGCTTCTTTACAAGAATATCATGGGGCACCTTGTCAAATGCCTTGCTGAGATCAAGGTAGGCTACATCCACTGCGTTCCCTTCATCTACCAGGCTTGTAATTCTGTCAAAAAACGAGATCAGGTTAGTCTGACATGACTTATTTTTCAGAAATCCATGCTGACTATTGGTGATCACAGCATTCCTTTCTAGGTGCTCACAGACTGTTTGCTTAATGATCTGCTCCAGAATCTTCCCTGGTATTGATGTCAGACTGACTGGGCGGTAATTATTTGGGTCCTCTCTTTTCCCCTTTTTGAAAATAGGGACAACATTTGCCCTCCTCCAGTCTGCAGGGACTTCGCCTGTTCTCCAGGAATTCTCAAAGATGACTGCCAGTGGTTCTGAGATCACATCTGCCAGTTCTTTTAATACTCTTGGATGCAGTTCATCTGGTCAATGGAAGGATTCCTCTGGCAAGGCCCACTAAAGTTCAGATATTTCATAAAGTGATACACAACCAAGCCAACATAGGGCATCTTTGCTGGTCCCAGGCACTCTGTCTTCCCCATCTGGATTTGGGCTTGAAAGATCAAGTAAACGTTTGTGTGTGTGGAGAGTAATTTATGAGCAAGCACAACATGACTGTTGATCACAAGACACATCTGTTAAGACAGCAGCCTCAACTGCTAATATCCAAGGTTTGTGAGCCAATACGAGATAGCCTTAACTTAAACTGGCGGTATTTTTAGCACTGAATTTATTATTATTTGGCATTGCTTGTCTGCATTAATCCTGAAGCTACTCACAAATCTTAGCAAAGACTACTTGGGTAAATGTTCTAGATTGCAACTCTGTTCACAGGACATTCAAAACGCTTTCCCATTATCTGAGAGCTAAAGCCCTCATATTGCTGCAATATTCAATGGCAGTTTCTACATAGGGCTCTTGTGCCACGTCTCTGAATACCAGCTGCCCTTAATAAATTCTTCCCAGATTGAAGTTAAGAGGAGCCTAGTGCTAATAGAAGGGAAGGTCCTAAGTAATGGGTACAACATATTGCAAAACTAATCATAAAGCCATCAAACAAATTATCTAAAATTAACAAACGTATTCAAATCAAAGAAGAGGGAATCTGCAAATATAAATAATTCACAAATTTCTTCAATTTTTAATTTTTTCCCTTTGGCTTTGGCAAAGTTGTGAATAATGTCATTCTTCCCAGGGGCTCAAAATCGACTTTTTCTCTATCCACTTAAATAGGAACCTCTTGGGAAGGGAAGGCTAAGGGGGAGTGACTGGCCAAAGGCCACCCAGTGAGTTTGTGCCTGGGTTGGAAAAGTTGGGTCTTAAAAAAAAACCCCACACATGAAGGACTAAGGCTATAGCCTTATTAGTCCAATAATAGTTAATCTGGATCTGTGTGAAACCCCTATATGTGAGCCTCTGGTTAACTATTATTAGAAATAGGATGCTGCACTCAACAGGCCTTTGGCCAGACCTAGCCAGGCTCTCATTCTCCACCCCCCACCTTAAATTAAAATAATGCAATACCGTATATGTGACCATGACAATGCTCATCACCATGGCAGTAGTTTAGAGGGAATGCTTGTCTATTGTATGGACTCCTGAGGGAGGGCAATATGCATGCACACACACACCATGCAGAGCCAAGAATGGAGAGGGCAATTTTGCCCTCACTGCAATAGTGTCACCAAGTGCAATCCATGACATTTTCCCACAAGCAGCAACAATTGACTTGCATGAAATAAACTAAAGAGGTACACCTGAGGTATCATTTGGGGAGGTCTAAACAGGCTACCTGTCAGGCGTCAGGGAATCCAATCCCCCCATGGTAATAATAATAATAATAATAATAATAATAATAATAATAATAATTTATTATTTATACCCTGGCCATCTGGCTGTGTTTCCCCAGCCGCTCTGGGCAGCTTCCAACAAAATATTAAAATACAATAGTCCTTCAGATATTAAAAGCTTCCCTAAACAGGGCTGCCTTCAGATGTCGGTAGGCTGCCGGGAATAGATAAGGCAGGGAAAGTTCTTACCAATGTCTTTTATTCAATATTCACAGAGAGAGGCTTAGAACTGCAGCCTCTTGGAGTAATGGTGTTGCCCCAAGTAAATCTCCACCCCCCTTTTTCTTCTACTTCCTTAATAATCAACAGCACCACCCACCTTACGGTTGCCGCTTAGGGCCATTTGTCTCTGAGCTCTTTGCTCTCCTACTTTCAATGCTCGCTGGGTTCTGGGAGAAGGGGGGTTTGGAATGCTTTCTAGTGATAATGTGTCAGCCAGCTGCTCCAGCTCTGCCTCCTCCTCTCCCATTATTTCCCAACTTTGCCCCTCATCTGCCTCTGAGCTGTGACCTCCTGGAAACCACTGTTGTAAATCTATACAGTGGTACCTCCAGTTACAAACTTAATTCATTCCGGAGGTCCGTTCTTAACCCGAAACGTTCTTAACGTGAGGCGCACTTTCGCTAATGGGGCCTCCTGCTGCCATCGTCAGTGGGCGACTTCCGCTCGCATCCTGTGGCAAAGTTCGCAACCAGGAGCATCTACTTCCAGGTTAGTGGAGCTCGTTACCCAAAGCGTTTGTAAGGAGGACGGTACGTAACCCGAGGTTTCACTGTACTGTCTTCCTCTTCTCTGGAAGGTTCAGTCTGGGGAGGAGGTCTCCACCATTCCTCCTCTGTCCAGTTCCTGACACTACTCTTCCCCTAGTGATTGCAGTAATGGAAAATCAATCCAGCTCCTACCCACATTTCCTCACATCTTTGTCTTTACAGCCCTAGCCTGGGTTTGCTGCAATCCAAAACATCCAGAGGGCACCAGACTGAAGATGACTGCATCAGTATCTATAACCAAGAAAGCACAAGCTTTTGATTCTTACGCAGCACTTTTGGATTTCTAGAAAGTAAGGCGCAGTCTATTTTGGCAGGTCTCACACAGTTTACTGGACTGCATTTTTGTTATGGGTAATTTCACGAGGCATATCGCAATACATCCCACAATTTAAGGAGTTGGGGGGGGGGGAGAGAAAGAGAGACAAAGCTAATATACAAGCACTAAAAAGCCACTAAATTATCAGGTACATGAAAATTCAAGAATCTCAATTTCCTGCTGTTAGTCTTGATACTTCCCCCCACCTGATTGTAACAGAATGACAAATGTTAGGGAGATTAAATTGATTTCACTGTCTATGCTTGAATGCCTACATTCTTCACTCTCTTCTTGCCACTCATTTAGTTCCCATTAAAGGTAATGGGAGTTAGGCACCATTTTCAGCAGAGGGAAGATTCCACTGTGTGCCATCCTTGTGACTGGGGCTGTTCTCTTCCATTGTACAATTTGTACATTTCACAGGCAGTAGCTTAGGCTGGAAGAAGATATTGCTCCGAGGGAGGGCTTCATTTATTTATTTAATACACACGAACATTTATATCCTGCCCTTCTAGCGCTTACACATCATTCAGGGCGGGTCGCAGCAATCCAGATGGACTATAAAATACAATCATGTTCTAAAAATACAATATATAAAGAAACAGAGATAGTATAATGTAATAAAAAGGGAGACGGAGGCAGCAGACAAAACAAAGCCATGCAACCAAGTAAGGATAATAATGCCTATCGGAAAAAGGCTGCTTAAACAATAAGATTTTTTTGCCTTACAGTGGAGCCCCCCAATCCTCACTGATTAGGTTTGCAGAAGTAGAAACAAAGAGGGGAAATTGTTGCTGGTGGATAACAACACATTACAGTAGGAATTGAGCATTTTCAGTGGGCACAAAATGCTGCCTGCTGGTGGGATATGTGTGGATGGCATGGAGTGCCCTGGAAGCTGGCATAGCAAAGCATAAATTATGTGCAGCCCAATTCTACAAGGAGTGAGAGGTTTCTAGAGATTACCTGGGTTTGAATTTCTTTGGACTGAAATCATAGAGACTTACTGGTATCATTGAAATTATTATTATTATTATTATTATTATTTTAAATTTGCACCATTTTTTCAAAAGGTGAAAGTTCAGCATTAAACACCCCAACATACCTGTCCCCACTGTCACCTCAGAGTCTTCTGCTCCCACACTGGACCTTCTTCATCCCTAGATAAAGTTAAAGGGACCCCTGACCATTAGGTCCAGTTGTGACCGACTCTGGGGTTGCGGCGCTCATCTCGCTTTATTGGCCGAGGGAGCCGGAGTACAGCTTCCGGGGCATGTGGCCAGCATGACTAAGCCGCTTCTGGCAAACCAGAGCAGCACATGAAAACACCGTTTACCTTCCTGCCAGAGCGGTACTTGTTTATCTACTTGCAGTTGACATGCTTTCAAACTGCTAGGTTGGCAGGAGCAGGGACCGAGCAATGGGAGCTCACCCCGTCGCGGGGATTCAAACCGCCGACCTTCTCATCGGCAAGTCCTAGGCTCTGTGGTTTAACCCACAGCACCACCTGCGTCCCCAATTAGGTATATTTGGCTTTAAATGTGAACTGACCTGAATTTCTCCAATGCCCCTACTTGGTGGTGAGATCACAAGTATAGCCTCCTGTTAGTTGCCTTGGTGGTCCTATGAGGCACAGAAATGTTTTAAAATAAAGCAAAATAATCTATATACCAAGCTGAAATTTAACCATCAAGCAAGAGATTATCTCTTCTCTCCCTGTATTATATTTATGGAGCCACCTTCCCTAGAAGGTTGCCAAAGCCCTAGCTTGAACATATTTAGGAAACTATTCCTGTTAGGGGCTAATAAAATTGTGAAGGATGGACTGTTTCGATTTACTATTATTTCGTATTTGCTTTGATAGCACACCAATTCCCAAGCTTAGCTCCGGGGTTTAGAAGTTTGATCTAAGCTCAAATAAATAAGTAAATAAATGTGTGCCAGTGCTGGAGATGGGAATGAATTGTTAGCTCTCACAGACCGCAAAAATGCTGTCAGGTTTCGTAACCTTCTCCTCCTGCACTTAATGACTGCCTTGGGATAATAGGGAATTCCTTGTCATTTATGCTAGATTGGTAGTCAGGATGACGGACTGACATGAGATGGAATGTGGGAAGAATAGAAACCTGGATTTAGAGCCACACTGAATTACCATGCCCAGGGAATGAAGGTAAATCTGTTGCGAAAAACAAAATTAGAACAGATTAGTGGCTTTCAGCTGGGTGTCCAGAAACAGAAAACACCCGAAGCCTATATTTAGCAGCAGCCACACAAATTGCCTGAACTTTTAACGATAATGGGGAATTGCTACAGTCGATCCCTCTGAAAAATAGTGCCACCCATTTATGTAGCTAAACACAGTCCCTGGCAGGAATTGCTAAATAATTTCTGTGTCTCAGTACCGTTTCAGCTTCAACACTTTAAGTGCCTTGACCTACATCTCTCTTCAGCACTCTCTGTAAATGCACCGTCTTTCTCTTCTGTCCAATGACATAACAATGCATTAGCGTGGTTAATCAACCTAGAGAAGTACTCCTTCTGACATAGTGCATAAACAGGTCAGCCATGCCTTTGGTTAAGCTGAACCTTGAATTGGGTGGCGGCGAGGGGGGTGGGGAGGTGAGCATTTGTTCTGCAGTGATTCATAAATACAGTAATTTGAAGGCCCAGAGGGATTACATTGATCACCTGGTCTAACCTTTTGCACAACAATAGACTATAGAAATGCTCCTGCTGTTCTAACTCAGGGCTAGCATATTGTTATGAGGCAGACTGTTTATTCATTCCACTTTCTTGCAGCAGAGTCCAGGGCAGCATACATGGTTTCCCCATTTTATCTTAGCAACAACCCTATGACATAGCTTCAGCTGAGACTGAGGAACACTCCAGATGTCCTTTTTATTGCACGATCATGATTATTTGTGCCCATGATGCTATGGGGTGGTCACACATGATTCCACCTTTAATGCTGTTCACACATGCAAAGGTTTTGGAGTGGTCATACTGCTTCATTTCCAATCAGTGCATATCCTCTAACTTACCCCTGAAATCCCGCAGCTTTTTATACCACAAATGGTGTGGTGGGTGAAAGATTTCCATTTAAAAGGCTTTCTGAAATAGGAATATTTTGCCTACTGAGAAAGTGTGGGGTGAGTTTTAGCAGGAAGGAGCAGATATGTCAATTGCAATTTATTCCTCCAGACTTACCTTTAAAACACAAGGCTAAAGTCCTATCCTGAGCAGAAACATAGAAAGCATATTAAGGCCTTCTTTGAATTAAGTCCAGCTGCAAAGCAAGCTGGCTCCACCTTTCTTACCCCTCTTAACAAAGAATCAAATAACAGTCTGAGAAGTAAGTTTAAAGCATGATTTACTTACTCATAGTCAAGCTTTTGTTCTTAGCAGCAACAACAGTAAAATAAATGCAAGCAAAATACATAGATTTACGTCTAAAGAGTCCTAGGGATGTGCCTGATGCTGGAGCAGTTGGCTATATATGTGTTCTGATCACTATTTGAAGAGAAAAAGGGGGGGTGACGACAATAAATACTTTGTTCTTCCCGTCCAATAAAGGAGGGGCAGTGCTATCACACAGAACCTTTTCTACCAATTACGTTTGTATGGTCTGAGTCTGCCTATCAGCAGGGTCGCTCTGTGGGCTTAACCCATTCACATGCTAACTCACAATACAGTGGTGCCTTGGGTTACAGACACTTCAGGTTACAGACTCTGCAACCCCAGAAATAAAAGCTTGGGTTAAGAACTTTGCTTCAGGATGAGAACAGAAATCGTGCTCGGTGGCACGGCAGCAGCGGGAAGCCCCATTAGCTAAAGTGGTACTCAGGTTAAGGACAGTTTCAAGTTAAGAATAGACCTCCAGAACGAATTAAGTTCTTAACCCGAGGTACCACTGTAATATGCATTGCTACATTTGGCTGCAAATCTCCCACAGAAAGGTCACTGTGAGTGAGCATAGTGATGGATGGTATTGGTGCCTTTTTCTCCATTGATTAGTGGCTGTAACATGCCTGTACTATTTTGCGGTATTGTCTTCCTCCCACCCCCCGCTTTTAGTTGTGGCAGCTATTTTGTGGTATTCCACATACTCCGTGGCAATGGCTGCCATTTTTATCCAGCACTCTCTCAAATTCCAAATTTGCCCACTGCCCTCAAAAGACTGGTGGCCCCTGTTGTGAAAATGAAAATTCCCCATAGATGTGCAGAGCTGCAGGTGTGCAAAGCTTGTTTTCAAACACATGCATACCCTGTTAGTTTCTTCCTCCTGCAAGAGCCATACTAACAGTATTATCCATTTTACTCTCATCAGAGCTTTTCAATGTGAAGGATCAACATTGGTACACAATACGTTCTTAATAAAGGGGATGTTTGGGGAGGATTATGCAGCAGAACATTTTCTCATCACTACAGTGGAGACTGGTCTATTAGGACAAATGGGGCAGTGCCCCACCAGCCCCAGTTTGCTGTCAGCCAGGCCCCACCTCTCTTTCATCTTACTTACCACCAGTCAGGGGCTGAGTCTGCCTGCCACTGGCTCTAGCTCCACCTATGGCTGATCTCCCTGCTTTCCCTCTACCAATCCCAATGGACACCAGTCACCACTGCGTCACTAAGCAGCCATAAATTCATAAGCTGGGCTTCAAGGTCAGAATGCATTCTAGCCGCAGCTGCACCATTCACCGGCTATATCCAGGAGCTAAAGATGTGGTTGCAGATTTTTGCCAGACAACTTATAAAGTCCAATCAGCAAATTAGTAAGGATAGCCACCAACAAGGGGAAATCATATCTCATTGGGGAATGAGAAGAAATGAATAGATTATGAATGTTTGCTGGTCTGGTTTTCTTGCCCTTTGACTCAAAACAATGTCATTTCACATTGCCTGAAATATGGCAGTGCAGCAGCTCAGGTCAAGCTGTCTGCCCAGGATCCGTTCATAATGCAATGACCCCCTGCAGGGGCCTTGTCTGATGAATGCCTCCTCTTACAGGTTGCACTTTGGGTCAGCTGAGTCTCAGTAGGAAGGAGGGCTAGGCAACCTACCACACTGATCTTATCCAGGCCCTCTGCTTTCTCCCCTTCCTACTGTTGTCTGCAAATCAAAAGCAGTAAGAGAATGTGAAAGAAATAATAATAATAATAATAATAATAATAATAATAATAATAATAATAAAATTATTATTATTATTATTATTATTATTATTATTATTATTATTATTTATTATTTGTACCCCGCCCATCTGGCTGGGTTTCCCCAGCCACTCTGGGTGGCTTCCAACAAAGATGAAAAATACACTAAAATGTCACATATTAAAAACTTCCCTGAACAGGGCTGCCTTCAGATGTCTTCTGAATGTCAGGTAGTTTGTTTATCGCTTTGACAAAAACACACACACACACACCGTAATCCAGCTCTTAAAATACACAAGCAGGAGTGCCGCCAGTTTTAAGCAAGCCTTGAGCAAGGGACCTTCTGGGACCCACCCATATGCCCAAGCTACTCTCTCCTCCTGCAACAATACTCTTTTCTGCCCCCTGCCACCATTTCCCATTCCCATACCCTCCAACACTCTGAAACCCAAATCTGGGATGCCACAATCCTGGACACCAGCTTCCTGGTTTTATTGCAAGGGCACGGTGGCCATTTTGGTTGCTGTGGTCTTGTGCAATTTCGTGCCGCTGTCCCCCACAAAAAAGCAATTTATTCAGGCACAGTGCCTAAAAACACGCTCCCAAAATTCATGCTGTGAAATCATGCAAGATTGCAGCAATGAAAATGACCACTATTCTCTCACAATAAAAAATGGGATGACCTGTTGTTCTTGGGACACTTGTGGGGTATGCATCCCCCGCCCCCGCCACCACAACCTTAGCAAGTTGCGGCACAAAGCGTGGCCATATTTTATTTTTCTTTAACATGTACAGCTAGTTTCAGGTGGCATGGGGAATTGCTTAGTGAAGTATTGGTCCAAGTGTGCTCACCATTTTCATTCCCCCAGAATGCCTCTGGGCCCCATAGTCTCTCTGGCCAATCACATCACACTCATTTAACCCTTTCTTTATGACCCACCTGGGAGGCAAACGCCACACTGGTTATGATCCGTAATTTGCTGCCTGATCCTGTTGTTGCCTAGGATTCTAAGACTTATGCCCCTAATGGTGCAACAGTATGCACATGGAAGCTGGTCTTCACACATTATCTTAGATGGATAAGCACAGAAGAATCCTGCATTGTGGTTCTTCCCTGCTGATCAATCTGCCTGAGCAGCACACATATAGCCCTAGTTAGCAAATCGGCCAAAGCGCTGACCAGCTCTTTAGGAGTTGGAGAAGGAACCTGGAACTACTCTCTGCGATTCTCTCCTTTTGCCATGCAGCTGATCATCACTAGTGCTTATTGCTTGATCTTCACATAAAAGAACACCTCAAGAGCACCACTCTGTCTATTGGCACCACACTGGTGACACCTGCAATGTGTACTCCTTTGCATCAAACTAATGGAACAACATTACACATAGTCTTGCACACCTCTCCTTGGGTGGTGCAAGGTGCACTCCTCACAATTTCAAATTTGCCACCCAGACCAGCAGGGGATTAGCTCCAGCTGTGAAAAGGGCCGTATAGTTTTCCAAGACTAATGTGATGAAACAGCACTTCAGAGTTTTTCTTCTGGCCCCCACTGTTCCTATGAAGATAAATTCTGAGCCCATGGCTGAAGCTAGACTGGTTAAAATTAAACACTCTATCCAGTGGCCCGTTTGCGTTGCTTCATTTTTGCAATTATTATTACAGAGCATATAACAAAAGGATATACTTTCAAGAGCATCTCTTTTTAATTTTCTCTTGGTACCCTTATTAACGGCAAGTGAAACTTTTACTTTACTTTCTTTCATAGTGGTGAAATGACACACAAAATTATCATTATAATTTTTTGTGAAATACATCCCCTTTGTACTTCGTATCCCCCAGCCTGCTTCAGCTATTATTCCTCCTTTCCCCTGCTACATTTTGAGTTTATTTGTGCCATTGTTCTTTTTCACAGTTTTAAAAGGCATTACTATACAACTGCAGTTAAAGTTCATTATCTCTTTTGCAACGTCTATTACTATTCCTGGCAGGTTAACCAGATTCTCGGTTCCTCAAAATGGGTGGCGGGGTGGGGGTGGGGGTATAACAGAGACAAGCTATGTGATTTAGTGGCTAGAGTGTTGGACTTGGGAGAGCCAGGTTTAAATCCTCATTCAACCATGAAGCTCATGGGGTGACCTTGAGTCAGCCACCATTTTCCACCCTAACCTACCTTATCTGGTTGTTATAAGGATAAAAAGGGAGAACCTTGTCTATCACCTTGAATTCCTTGGAGGAATATAAATGATGAATATACAAGGAGAAAGTCTGTCCTAACCCAGAGTTTGAATGGACATTTGTAGGTGTTATGTTTGGGTTCTAGAACAACAGGCAAGTAGGATCCTAGAAGGCAGCAACCTGATTGGCCTGCAGGAGCCACCCAATCAGGCCACAATAGGATAAGGTTACCAGATTTTTTTCAATGAATCCGGGGACACTTTAAATAAATAAATACTACACGTTTGGGACGTTGATGCTCCAGCAATGGCGGCGGCAGAGGGGCAGCCGCCGCCTTGACCTCAACCACCATGTTTCCCCTTGCTCCAAGGCTTCTATCTCCTTTCTCCATGAGCCTGCGCAGCCCCTGAGTTGTTGGTTCTTTGGTGGTGGTGGAAGTGGTGCGTGGTAGGTAAGGCATGGAAGGCAGAGAAGGAGGGCTGAGAGCAGCGGTGGCAGTGAGGCTCAGGCAGCGCGATGGCTCCCTTCCCATCAGAGCAGCCCCAATCCTATTCCTACTTGCGTGCAAGCAGGAGGGGGAGGGGATCTCTCAGCTGGGAAGGGAGGCTTCCCGTCGCCTAACTGAGAGATCTCTTCCCCCCTCCTGCTTGCACGCAAGTAGGAGTTGGGAGGCTGCTCCGATAGGCAGCATGAAGCCTCCCTTCACAGCTTGGTTGTTGGGGTCAGGGAAGGTGGAGGCAGCCTGGAAGCTGCATCTCAGAGCCCCTGCACCACCATCATATGGAGACTTCAGAGCAGCTCCTGCAGCCAGCCAGAGCCAATTGCTCTGGGCTGCTGAGACTGCCACTGCTGCGTTTCCCAGGGACATTAGATGAAATCCGGAGACATTCCGGGGATGGAATTTGTCCGGGGACTTATTCGCTAATCTGGGGACTGTCCCCGGGAAACGGGGACATCTGGTAACTCCACAATAGGAAGTGAATCAGCCTATCATTAGTACAATAGGCAGTAGGATGCTAGAATGCTGCATCCGATCGGCCTGCAGGAGCAGCCCAATCAGGCTCCAGGAAGGGAGCAGAATCAACCAATCATGCGGGACCCATTGTGTAAATAATGTATATAAAGTCAGAGGTATGGGGGGAAATTCAATCACTGTTCTTATGAGCTGAAATAGAGCATGCTCGACTCTGAGAATATTTCAGTATGCTTTTCTAGCCCTGGTTCCTATATGACTGAGAAAGGAAAGTGAGGACCCTCCTCAGCAGATCCCCATTGGAAATGGCCAAGACAGGGGAACCAGTGTTGAGATCAAGCCATTTCAGAGGAATTTGGCACTCTCCAGGTGCCCGGCTTTGATTCCCTGTTGATCTCCCCCGTCTCGGCTCCCGGCAAGACAAGGCCAGATCTCTATCGGCCGATCCTTCTTCAAACGTGAGAAGAACACAGCCACTCCTCCCCATTCCCTGCCATCCCCAGGGAGGGGAGAGAGACAGACAGAAATGTATTTACATGCCTTTATTTCTGTCTCTCCAGCAGTGCAGAGGAAACATGTCTGCACCCTCTCACATCAGCAGCCACAGCTGAGAGGGAATAACTCCACCCATGTACTTCCAGTACAGGGTCATGTGACACTCTGAGCTAACATCCGGTGCTCAGTGCACAGAATAGACTGTCCCTTGTTCCCACGGTACAGTCCCATAACATCAACATCCTGTTTGGCTTTCCAGCCATCTGGAGCACTCAGCAGCATTGCTCCTTTTTCGTAACAAACAGAGTCAGTTTCCATAGCAATGTGCAGGGTGAAAGTGAATGTCCAGCCATGCCCAATATAAGTGGATGATGTCCTGGGCTCATGGCCCCATTCAGAACATTCCTCCACTGCCTTCCAAATGCCCACTGGTAAGAACACTGGGTTCCCTCCCATCGATCTCAGGACATGTCTCCTCAGTGGTGCCAATCATTTACTGCTTTCTACTCCATCTCTTCAACAGCCACTGGATGCTAGTACGAAGAGAGACAATTTTGTTTTTCACCTGTGGTCTTTGGCTCAGAGCAGTTGCTCGTGTCCACCGTAAATCTTTTGGTTTTAATAAGATGTGCTTCGGGGACGGGGGGGTGGGGAGAGAAAGAAACGAAGCTGCCTAATCCGAAAGCATTAATCACTCCTCAAAATCCAAATAACCTGCCTATTATCTGGGGATAAATAATTCCAGCAAAAGATATAGAGGTTCCAGGCAAGCTTCCAGAGCCCAGCCCTCTTGTATGCTTTGTGCTGAGGGTTTTGGAGATCCATCCAGTAAATTTTCCAGAAAATAACTTCCACCCGAATCTGATAATAGATAAATACCAAGCTCTGATTTTGTTGAACATGTGAAGCTGTCTCATTGTCCAGGTTAGGGATGAATTAAGGCACAGTCTAATTCTGATTCAAAGCTGCTATCACACTCTTCATATTTAAGCTTGTCCTGTTCTCTGTGCTGCTAAAAGAAGAAGGAGAAGAAAAAATGTTCCCCTGAAAAAAACAAACCAAATAAGATAGGAATCATTCACTTTTATGAGATAGTCTAAGGCCTGCCTTTTATTTTTTTCAACCAGCTAACAATTGCAGTTGCTTCTGTACATTGAAAAGTTAGGCTGCAGATGCCTCTAGGTTGTGATGGGAAGAACTGCCATTGCACTGTATGAGGTGTTGAAGATGGCTGCTACCAAGGTATTCTCTAGAGGAGGACAGAAATTCTCCAATAGTTCAGGATAAACTCTTTAAAAAAAAGATTTTAAAGATTTCTTCAAAAACTGAGACATTTTGGCACAACTGTGGTAACAGGTTATCTCCACACTGTTCGTGGTATATTCTGAGCCTTTTGTTTCTTCAGTACAAATTACTAATTTGTGCTACAGCAGCTAAATCTGACTCATAAGTTTGGACTCACAGACTTTTTCCCAGTTGTCAGACAACATCCTAATCACCACAAAGCTGTGCAAACACCCAGGAATAACTTAACAGCTCTTCACCTACTCCTATGTAGTTGCAAGAAAACAAAGAAATGAAATTTCCTCTTGTGGTCTTTTTGATATAAAGCATTTTTTATTTTTTTTATTTTTGCTTTTATCCATCCACTGGGGAAAAGCTTATTATTATAGCATCGATAATTACCAGATATCAGTGAATTCATCAGCAACAACGAGGTAAAGGAGAACAAAGCAATTAACATACTGTGAGGCATACAGTGTTCTGTTGTCAGCAATTCCAACAGTAAACCCCACATATTTTCAGATTTAATGAGTTTTAAAATAATGGATTCGGTGACGAGGTGAATCGTGTGCATTTTTCTCTCCTTACCATTGGTCTTGGTAACAAATTACTGCCAAGTGTCAAGGCAAGGCAGGGTGGAAGCTGTGTGGAGTTTATGTTGCAAGCACCATTCTCCCTCATGCTGACAAATAGACCATCTGCTCCGTCTAACAAGGCCTGTCACAGTTTGACTCTTCTGTAATCATCTTGTTTAATAAGTCAAGCATTTTTGCTTTGACAAACAGGTTTGCTTGTACTGCGCTGTCTCTCAAATCCCTGAAGTCATATTGCGGAGGTACTTTTACAGTTAAATCATATCAGACACATCACGAGCCCATAATCAAAAAGCTCATATTTGAAATGGACTGCAAAAAACCAAATAAACGCACATACGCACATATATCTCTGTCATGCTTTGCTTCGAGTCTGATTCATTCCTTCATTTACTTTATATCCCAGCTTTCCAGTTCCCCCACCCACATCCCCAAAGAAGCCCGGGGGGCAGGCACAGTACTCATAAAATGAACAAAACATTATTTTAAAACATTTTTTAAGCATTCTAAAAACAGTTAAAATGATTAACTCAACTGGTAATCCCAGGAAAAGTGTCTTTCAACCATCAAATGCCTGGATTAAGCTAGAATGCTTTTAAATTTCTCCCAGAAGTCAATAATGAGGGAGACAGACACATCTCACTAGAGAAGGCACTCTCCACATGGGGAACCACTATGGCAAAGGCCCTGTGCCTCATCTGCCAAACAGATGCTCTAATATGGTTTATGACTTTATATGTTAGCACTAGTACCTTGAATTTGGCCCTGGTAACTGCTGCTGTGCTTTCAGAAATGGCGAAGCAGTGTCTCATTGGGTGGCCCTACTTATTAGTCTAGTGGCCCTGCTTGAAAACCACAGGCAGAGAAAGCAATAAATAGATGTTAAACGTGCACTACTCATTCTCTTCCTGGGTCCAGACTGCTTCTCCCTTTTCTGCTGCTGCTGCTTAGAGTAGGTAAGTGAAATGTGCCTCTGGATTCAAAGTGGTAATGGCAGGACTTTCTGGGCGCCATAAGACACATTGGATCTCCCTCTCTGAGGGTTTGAACTCAGGTAGGTCAATGTTGGATAACCCCTCACTGCTGCTGCAGCAGCAACTTCTATGTTCCTGTTCTTACTGGCAAGCAGACCTCTGTAGAACCATGTTGGGGGTGGGGAAGTGTTGCTGAAATGCAACAGCAGACCAAAGGGAAGACTTGGGTCCAAAGGATGGATCTGCACCTTCCATGTGGGTTTGAACTACACCAGACAAGGAGCTGGTATAGCTTAATGCCAGTTATTTCTCTTCTCTTGTTTCCAATACAGTGGTACCTCGGGTTAAGAACTTCATTCGTTCTGGAGATCTGTTCTTAACCTGAAACTGTTCTTAACCTCCAATTGGAGAATAGCCTTTACCAAAGGTGTCATGGGATTTGAAGACACTGGAGCTCAGGACACAAGGGAGAAACGTGCTAAGAGGAAGGCACGCTTGGCAAATCCACACTGTGATCAACTCCCGCCCGGAAACCCATGTCCCCACTGTGGAAGGACGTGTGGATCCAGAATTGGCTTCACTGTCACTTACGGACTCTTTGTTAAAACCGTGTTTATTCGGCTACTTGTGATCGCCAAAGATTGTACAGTGGTACCTCAGGTTAAGTACTTAATTCGTTCCGGAGGTCCGTTCTTAACCTGAAACTGATCTTAACCTGAAGCACCACTTTAGCTAATGGGGCCTCCTGCTGCCGCTGCACCGCTGCTGCACGATTTCTGTTCTCATCCTGAAGCAAAGTTCTTAACCTGAGGTAATATTTCTGGGTTAGCAGAGTCTGTAACCTGAAGTGTATGTAACCTGAAGCGTATGTAACCCGAGGTACCACTGTAGTTCGAAATATTTAAAATTTAAAATTAAAACTGGGGAAAAGATGGAGGAGTACAAGAGTGCCCATGATCCCTATTCTGTCCTGCTGGCAAAAGATGAGCTGGATTGGGACATTTTGTATTACTAAATACAGTGGTACCTCTGGTTACGTACTTCATTTGTTCTGGGGGTCCGTTCTTAACCTGAAACTGTTCTTAACCTGAAGCACCACTTTAGCTAATGGGGCCTCCCACTGCTGCCGCGACGCCAGAGCACGATTTCTGTTCTCATCCTGAAGCAAAGTTCTTAACCCGAGATACTATTTCTGGGTTAGCGGAGTCTGTAACCTGAAGTGTATGTAACCTGAAACGTATGAAACCCGAGGTACCACTGTAATACAAATTACTAATTATAACGGTATATCTTGTTCTTGTAACCTGCCCCTTGAATGAATGAATATTGAAGATGGAAGAGGACAAATCACAGGGCTATTTTTGATGACAATCACATGTTGTTCTGGCCTTAGAAAACATCTCTCTCTATATGGACCATCACTTCAGGAGAGTAGGCTCTTTTCTAACTCCCCTCTATTAAGGACTGGTAAATGGCTGGATTGGGGAGCTGAGAAAATGTTCAACCACTAACACAGTAGTGATTCAGAAAGATCCAGGGACCAAAACACTGCCAACTAAAGATGCTTTGGCAGTCCTCCTTTCATTTTAGGTCATATACTGATGCCTTAGCCCTAACACAGGCATGGCCAAACTTGGCCCTCCAGATGTTTTGGGACTACAATTCCCATCATCCCTGACCACCGGTCCTGTTAGTTAGGGATATTGGGAGTTGTAGTCCCAAAACATATGGAGGGCCAAGTTTGGCTACGCCTGCCCTAACACGTGGCGGTTGACAACTCACATTAATCTTCCCCAAGGGTTTGATTGCATTTGGCTCAATGGTTGTGAGAAAACTTGGTATAAACCTTTGGATTGGCCCACATTATATTCAGAAGAAAACTGTGGAGCTCCCTCCTTTCCATTGGCAGGTCAAGAAACACCTCTTTGCCCAGGGCATTGGGTAGAATGGATTGTGTTAGATCTGGTTGCTCCTGCCTCCTGCAGAGAAATGGAACTTAGGTGTTGTTACAGAAACAGCTATTGTTCAATTATTTTGTTTACTTTCCAATTAAACTTCAGTTCTTTTACCATTTTTACCATTTTTATTTGACGAAGTATACCCCAACTTGAGACCCTAGGGTGAAGGGCATGCAAGATGTGTACCAAACAGATTAATTAACTAATGTCTAAAAGGAGGGCTGAAAAGGTAACTGGAGCTACAATATCAGACTATGAAGTTCTCCTCTGGTACAGATATATTTGATAGCACCTAGTTAATTAGAAAAAAACATACAGGGAATCAAGAAATTGCATCAAAACACAACAGGTAACCATTGGTGAAAGATTAAACACATCTAATGCACCAAGACTTCATGTTTTCACCTACCCATGGTCGACGTAATGAGCCACTAAAACATGCCCTGTTGTGTTTTATTATTTTGTTTTGTTTTCCATCACTGCACGTTCTATAAAAATGTGTATCTTAATGAGACTATAATACAGCTGCACACAGAATAAATAATTCTCTAACTTTGCTTCGCTGTTTTTTAAAGATCACACCATTTCCTGCAAAGAAGAAAAAGAGAGCAAGAGCAAGAGAAGAAACAGAAAATTGCAAGAGGGAAGGTTTTTGTTGTCTTTCAAATAATCTTGCTTGGCTATCTCCAAAAATATTGTTGTACCACCTGAATTAACAGAAATGTTCCTTTATCCACTGATTACTCAGAGGGAGACTAAGAGAAAAATAGTTAAAATGGATATTTTCCAGAGAATATTCAGCCAGTTGATTTAGATGAGCTGAAAAATAAGAGCGGGATGTTGAGTGTGGGAGAAGGCATCAGTTTCAAGATGAGGACGTTATTATTTATGGTGCCCTCTCAAATGGGAGATATCTAAGATTTTATAAAAGGATTAATGCAAACTTAATTGTTAAAAAGAATGAAAGCTTGTATAAGGATATGCTGTACCAACTTCTGACAAATTCTAAAACAACTTGGATTTAATATAAATCACAGTTAGGGAACCTTTATCTTCCCTCATATAGAGGGCAAATTTGACAGCCGGTAGGGGGACAGTGAGGCAGTGTCCTATTTACCTTAATTGACCAGCCCCAGGGAAGTAAAGTTGGAAATAACAGAAGGGAAATTTGCAGGCATGTCAGGTGGCTGAAAATGCTCTGGACCTTTGGATTCAAGCCTCTTCCCAGTTCTCCCTTGACACATCCTCAACCATCTTCAAATAGTCCCCCTTTTTTAGCTCCAACGTTGGTAGGAGCCAGTGCTATGGGTGTTTCTGTGGCAGCAAGGAGGATGAGCTGATGTATCTTGTGGTCCACAGGGCATCCTCCCAGATGCTATAGGATTGCAACCTTACCACTGTTTATGTTTTCTATTGCAGGTAAGGGTGTGTGTTTGTGTGTTTTTGAAAGGCATGCACATATTTTAAAATAAATAGGTCCCCGGATCAGAGATTGTATGACTTTTGTGTTTTGCACAGCGACTAACAAACTACTGTAATGTGATATATCAGTGCTATGTCATACTGGTAGTAACATAGGTACTAAAGGAGTTTCCTCAAACAAAATTTGTTCTATTGCCCAACTGAAACATTTTATACAGCTTGCCCTAGGCTGAAAAACCTATAACTTTAAAACACAACCCTGAATTGTGGTATAAACAATTATTATGTAAGTTCAAGAATGAGTGCAGAGCTCCTGCAAATATCAGTATTAATAAAACATTAGCAATGCACTGCATTTTGTAGTCACTGCCATCAGACCAAATCCATTATTTATTTCTAGCTCCATTTAGAATTTAACACAGGCGGGAATAGATTTTTTTTTTTTAATGGAATAGAAACTTTTATTCTGAGTGAACGTTCATAACAAAGGATGTTATTAAAGACCTTTTAGGACCTTGTGGCTCATTAATTGTATACTATGAACTCCTTCATTATTAGTTTTCTAAATATATATATATGTTAATCTATGTATACATGCCTGTGCATATACAGTATGGTGAATTTTATCCCTTTACTAAACATTTTAACCTAAATGCTTTAAATATATATTTTATATTAGCTAATATAGTAAAATCAACGCTGCTCTGGGAACTGTCATTGAAATTATTTTTATTTTGCAAGATTTATATACTCCTTGATCATAAAAAATCCTCAAAGTGGTTTACAAAAAGAATAAATAAAATTATTAGCTAAAATTATTAAAAAATTAAACCAACGATAAGCTAAGAATCAGATTAAAACATGTCAGCGTTCTATCTGTCGAGCTGACATGAATTTTAAGTTTTAACATAATTGCAATACTTAGCACTTTTGTATTTCGTTTCTTCCTGACTTCACTACTTTTTCTGCACATTGAATAGGGAAACTGTTGCTTTTCGTAAGTTTTTGCATTGCAGTGCCCATCATCCCTGATCACTAGCCATGCTAGCTGGGGTTGGTGGGTGTTGTAATCCAACAATATCTGGAGGGCCACAGGTTCAAAGAGCTGCAGCCAGATTGTTGGCAGGGAACATACAAAAGGTTTGTTACAGGTAACATACAAGTGTTTTGTTATAGGGAACATACAAAAGTTTTGCATATTTTTATGCAAAATATTATAAAATTCGGAAATATTCCTCTCTTTGTCCTTTGTCTCGGAAACCATGGAAATAATTTTAGCAAGGGGGGACATAAGAATGTTGGGGAAGAAAGTTGTAATACATTTAGAATAAGCTGCAAGTTGTATTTAGTAAATTTAAAGTGAGCTGCCTGCCCGTAATTTTTTTTTGCCACACACACACATTTAGATTTTCTTCTTCAGGAATTACATTTGTTAAGCAAGTTTCTAAGTATTGACAAGACTTGTCAGAGCAGAGTGGCATTTATAAGTGAATTTACAGAATTCCAGCTGGTTTGGTTAGCATCAAGGTGGGATGTTTGCTCTGTTTACCTAATACCTAACTCTGCCACCGTACCACCTGGTTGGCCAGCCTTGAAATGACTCACTAAGTGTTCTCCACAGAATTGTGTTAGTCCACAGAACAATTGTAGAAATGTAATTTAGTACTGGGGGACGTTACATCCCCCTGGCCAGGGTGTTCCTGAGGTACAGAGTGAAATCAAGGAGGCATCCAAAAGAGAAAATGCTGTAATAGGTGATAGTAATAGGTGACTTCACAATTGCAAGCACACGCGCTGCACCCTGTCCATGGAGCCTACCCCCCGCAAAGAATGAGTCAAGAGTCCAAAGTATGGGTTCTATTTATGGGCTAATAGCCGTAAATAAATAAATTGTAATTGTAATTGTTCAAATTGGCCACAACTTTATTGAACTTCAGATGTGGGAAACTTGGCATAGCCATGTAACCCTCACAGCCTGGCAGGAACTGAGGATGTGCAGGGCAATGAGGTGCAGTGGGAGGGGCCTGTAAAGCACGAACTTACACAGCATGCCCTCCCACTTTACCTTGGCTGGGAGTTTGACCTACATGCTGCCGCTCTAGGGCCAGGGACTCCCACAATAAACCCTTTAACGGGCCCTGCAAACGTCGCCGCGTGGGGGGCTGCATGAAAGGCTTCACCCCCACTCAAAGATAGCTTGCCAAGGCCTGAAAACTGCCACCTGAGGCCCAAAGGGTCTCGCCGCCAAGAAACCCACAGCTGAGGAACAAGCACCCATGCTCTGTGTCAGGCCCTGCTGTCCACCCAATATTTTAGGCCTTGGAGCAAGCCGTGCAGCCAGAGGTCATTACCCAGGGGGGTCAAATGTACCCCATCAGCCCTGAATAGTCCAACCTTATCCACTCTGATGGATGTGGAAGAGGAGGAAACAAAGTGAGGTTTGGCTGAAGGGGTCGGCCTCTTTTCCCTTGGCCCTCGCCCCACCCCCAGCCACCCGTCCATTGTCCTCCCAGGCCAGGGGCGGGAAGATGGCCACCCTGACGCAGGTGGGAGGCACCCAACCAGGTAAGCCCCGCTTGGTGTCACAAACCCTGCCCACCTGTTGGGAAGGGAGGGTGGAAATTACCTTCAGGCATGTTCAAGTCATGGTTGGAACATGCCAACCCATGTTGGAACATGATAAAGAGGTAAAATTTTAGATACTCTAGATGACTGTGCCCTTGACAGAGGGGTGGCAAGTCTAGACCTAGTGCAAGTTGTAAACGTTGTTGAACCAGCTAAGAACAGTGACCATTGTGGGTGGGCCATCAGCACAAGCAAGAGCAGAAAATCCTCAAAACAGGCACCATTTCCCCCAAGAACCTCAGAACAGTGCTCTAAATCACATTGTTTCAAGGGGAATTCAAGAAGCCACCAGTGAATGAAAGAAAAGTTATAGCCATTGCCACCAAATTGTAAGCTCCCTCCTAAACTTTGGAGAAGGCATTCTTGCTTTGATTTAACACACAGCCTAAACAGCAGTTCCCAGGGGTTGTTTGCATGTTTGTTTTTTAGGGGAAGCCATGTGTTAAAACTGTTATAAAACTGATATAGGTGCAGAATATAGACTGGCCCAAATAATGAAATTTTAAAGTCTGGTTGCTTTCAGACATTAAGTTTGTTCAAGTTTCCTTAATTTTTCAAAATCTGTTCATACTTCAACTGCTGGAACCCATTCGAATCATTGCCCATTTACTTAACAGACATGAACTCTTTTTTATTTATTTTTACTCCTTCGCAGTTCTCATTTCTGCATCGGCATTCTCTTTCATGTATGCTCTTATAACCTTCACTTACAGAGTGATTGCCTTTAAATATTAAGTTGAGACAGATATGTGATTGAAACATAATTCACTGGGAATGTATATGCTGACAGGGTAGGTTGACATCTTCGGAAAGAGTGCCTGAAGGTCAGAGAAATATGGTATGTGATTGGTATCAGATTTCAGCCCTTTCTCCTTCTTCACCCCTTTCAATCTACTCAATATGCAAATTTACACTGCTAATAAAGTATTAGCCATAGGAGAAGATTGAAAATCAGCTGGAGTCCATGCAAGCTCATAAATCCACAATATGACTGCCATGGTCTCAGAATCTCCGGGTGAGCATAGTTGTCCTCAAATACAAGCTTCCTAATCACCCCTTGCAATGCAGGCTTTTTGTTTCAGTAGACACCAAAGCACCACTAATCCTGTCCTGGCTGACTAAATACCTTATGCCACCAACTCCTTTCACAGTTACCATAACATTGATCCAACTTTGCAATGCTAATACATGTTCTGACTGTGCTTGTTTTAGCACTTCAAACTAATAAGAAAAGCCCTGCTCGATCGTGCTAAAGATCCACCTTATTCTTACCATGGCCAACAAAATGCTTACAGGAAGCACCCACAAACAAGGCCTTTGATTTGATTATTTGATTGTTGACCAAATTCAGTATGACTAGGTACTGGGACGACTCAACAAGGATCCTCGGAATTCCAGGCAAGCTTTGCATCACATGTTGCAGTCCTCCTAGGTGCTGAGACTCTAAACCAGCGGTTGGCAACCTAAGGCCCAATGGCCACGAGCGGCCCATGGGGGTTGTTTAACCAGCCCACGAGCCGCCCCCGAACCAGAAATCCGAGGCACCAGAAATTGCGTCTGGGCAGACACAGATGCCGGAAATCACGGGCACAGGCACGCACGCATGCGATCCAGTCCACAGAGGATCTCTGCTGGAGTGAACCAGCCCAGGCAAGGTAAACCTTGCAGACCCCTGCTCTAAACTGCTATAATTTGTCTTGTTCTCCATTCATCCTTACTTCCCAGAAGCACATCTGTCTCCATGAATGACCTGCTTCCCTGTCGGCTGACCCAACCTGAGGAGCCAGAATGGTTGCGCCAGAAGTGGTTTAGTCATGCTGCCCACATGACCCGGAAAGCTGTCTGTGGACAAACGCCGGCTCCCTTGGCCTGACGCGAGATGAGCGCCGCAACCCCACAGTCACCTTTGACTGGACTTAACCATCCAGGGGCCCTTTACCTTTTACCTTACCATCTTATTGATGGCGGGAGTCCTGCTTTTTGCTTTTGCTTGGTTGCCTGGAGCTCACAGGGTTTTATTCAGTGAAGACTGTTGACTTTGATTTGGTTTTTTCTTTTCCTGGGACTGACTCTGCAATCTGATCACCTCTGAGAATTGCCTTTGCCATCTGTAGGCTACCTGACAGCTATAACATTGTCAGAGAATTCTGAAGAAAACAGAATTGAGAGTGGAAATTGCTGGTATTCACTTTTCATCCCACACCCTGAACATAAATCAATCCAGTGAAAACAATCCATATTTGCTGTTGTTGTTGCTTTCAGTCTGCAGACAATACACAACTGATTACATTATGCCTCCTCCCATTTGCTTTGCGCTGAAACGAATGGGGTGGGATAACATAAAGAAAATGTAACTTTGATATTTATGTAATTTCACCACAGTGGTAATTTGCGGCAGAATATGAACTGCAGCAGAATAGAAACTGCACGTGATGAATACAGAATGGAAAAGGATGCCTTCATATATCCCTCATCACCACCAGCATCAAGAATTCCCAGAGGTTCCTCCTTCTCTCCTGGGACCAACAACCTCCTTAATACAGTTCATCAAACTGACGGAGATTTTCCTAGCTACAAATGAACAAAAACAAAGACTTGTTTGCTAACTTGCTATGTGGTACTTTGAATATTAAGTAATTGACCTGGAACACCGTTGTATTAAAATATTAGTTTAAAAAAGAAAGGAAAAAAAGAATTGAGAGGGCATGCACTTGAATCCTTTGTGACTCTATGTACTTCAAATCAAGATATCATTTCTAACAGCTGTGTCCCCTAATGTAACACCAACTCAGAGGGAGGGATGCCACATTCTGAATCATAAACTGAACCATGTCTTGCAGCACCACATATATTCCCAGGAGGTCTCCCAGTCTGGTATGTGGAAGGATGAAAGAATACTACTTGAGATTAGTAGGAATGTTAATGCTATTCAGCAAGCTGAATGTGGCCTAAAATATTAATGGCATCAACAGATAGTTCAAGCATGGCTGCCAATGCTATTCTCAAATAGGAATTCTCTTGGTCTAAGAGATGCTCCACACTTTACAATACATAAAGGCCTATTGGTGTTTGCCATGGCAAATATGCAGAGCATGAAGGGGAGACTCACATCTCCAAATCCGCAGTTGTGTGTAACATACATTAGGAAGTTGTGGTGAGCTGCAGCCCATGAGCATATGTATGGGGATTTCACATATCCCCTTCAAAGATAACATAGCAAATAGTGGTATGTTTCAAGTACTGTGTAAATAACTGGATGGTTCCAGAAGTGAATGAACTGTCACAGTAGTTGTATAGCTAACTTCTTCCTGTGGCTTGAGCATTGCTCACCAATCCCCTCCGCTCCCCCCACATAATAATAATAATAATAATAATAATAATAATAATAATAATAATAATTTATTATTTGTACCCCGCCCATCTGGCTAGGCTTCCCCAGCCACTCTGGGTGGCTTCCAACAAAATATTAAAATACAATAGTCCGTCAAACATTAAAAGCTTCCCTATAGAGGGCTGCCTTCAGATGTCTTCTAAAAGTCTGGTAGTTGTTTTTCTCTTTGACATCTGGTGAGAGGGTGTTCCACAGGGTGGGTGCCACTACCAAGAAGGCCCTCTGCCTGGTTCCCTGTAACTTGGCTTCTTGCAGTGAGGGAACCGCCAGAAGGCCCCCAGCACTGGACCTCAGTGTCCGGGCAGAACGATGGGGGTGGAGACGCTCCTTCAGGTATACTGGACCGAGGCCGTTTAGGGCTTTAAAGGTCAGAACCAACACTCGGAAATGTACATTAACTCCTAGAGCTTCCCCTCTGCACCCCATGCAACTACTAACCCCACCTTTTCACCTTCCTAACCTCCTACAAGGAATACGAACTTTATTTGGGAGTGATCTTTTCACTTCCATCACCACCAGATCGCTGCTCATCTATCTTATAGCAAACATCGGATCAAAGTATTGCCTGCAACATGTGTTGGATCAGGGATGTTTTAAGACAGCTGGCTTGTTGTGTGTTCAGACCCAGAGATCTCCCCCCTAAATAAAGTCACACTTGACTCAAATTATAGTTTTGGTTTTTGGCAGAATTTAGGCCACAACTTTATTGATTACAGTAGGTGAGTGGTTGCATAGGCTCTGGTTTGACTAGCTCCCTGCACCCTTTCAGGCAGCGCTGACCCAGGGCACCAGCATAGGTCAGCCAAGGGTGAACACCTGGGTAGCTGAAAAGCCGGGAACAGACTATGTTCACCTCCCAGATCTCCCACATGCCCCCCTGGACTCAGGCACAGGCACAACCCCCTCTCAGGTGTTGACCAAACCAGTTGAGTCCCTGGATTCCTTTAATGGAATACCCTTCACAAAGGGATGGCGAGACTGTTCTCCCATCCCTATCACATGAACCAGTGCCTATCCACAACCTTACAAGTTGTGATGATTTGCTATGCAGCAGGCGAAACCCAAATGGCCACAACCAATCAGCCAAGTGGGGAAATTCCTGCTGTGCCCCTGTCCCAACGACAGACGACACACGACGGCATAGCAAGGTCAATCGCAAAATGCCCTAAAAGTAGGGAGAGGTGGGCAGGTGTTCTGAATGCACGAGCTGAAAGAGAAGCTCTGGGTCACATGCATGGGTCACATTTAGACTGCGCCCCATTGGCCAGATTGAACCCAACATTGAGGGACCTACCAATCGGGTGTTGCGGCTATCCAATCTTACCCACCCACAACACAGGTGGTCAGTCAGTCTCCAGGTCTCACTGCAACACGTGCCCTCTTTTAGGGAAGACACAATTTATAGTGGTCATGAAGTCCTCAGCCAATCCAACCAAGGCAGCCAGAACACCTTAAGTTTGCTTGACAACTATGTGCTAAGAAAATCACCTGGAATTCACAAATGCAAAAACATTTTTTCTATTTTTTTTCTCCTCCAAAATATTTTTAGCACTCCTCAGCAAAAAGTAAAGTAAAACATATTCCCCATGGAGAACAGGGAAGCGAGAAGGAGATATTGGGGAGGGGGGAGGGCTGAGAAAGTTATTTTTGCACACTATAATTAGAGTAATCTGTAACAATTACAGTAGCTGTCTGTGTGCCTTTCTTTTTCACTGTAGCTGTGTGGTGTTCTTAATTGCAATCTAAACAGAGAGCCGTTGTTTTAGAAGCAGACATTCTGTTCTTGAGCAAGTTAATTACAGATCATAACATCACTTGGAAGAAGATACCCACCTTCAACATTCATGGGAATCAATATAAAAAGTTCTACACTGTGGCCCAGAAAATATTTTATAGCTAGTTAAAGTTGAACTCCAAGTGGATTTGGCAGTTGCATAAACAATGTAAATTTGGTCCCATTGCCCCAGTGTTGATTCAATGATCAACAGTTCCCTGTGAGTTCACACACTCCTACATGTGTCTCCTTTTCTCAAGGACAGGTATCGTACCTCCCTTTCATTTTTGGAGATAGGACATAATATATTTCCCCCGCCCCCATTTCCAGTCTGGGAGAACCTCTCTAATTTAGAAGCATTTACAGGCAACAACTGGTTTAGACACATCAGATAAGTGCATGATGGCACATGTCCACATTGTGCCAAACCTGGAAGTGACCCGAAAACGTCATGAAAACATCACAAAAAGAGGTGAAAGGGCAGGGGCAGAACAAGGTGTATGCAGGCTTTTTCAGTGGTGGCTCAATTATGCTCAGGTTCACTTAAATGCACAGTGCCTTGGAATGTAAACCCCATGTAAATTGGGAATTGTCTGTACCACTTTTTGAAACTAAGTTAATCTGTCCATGTTTTCTTGCTGCTGTCTGGAAAAGCACATGAATCTGACTTTTGAAGAGTTTGTAAGTAAGCTATTTTTAACTTACCAAATGTACTCTCTTTTTCTATGCGAAGGGAAGAGAGGAGAACTTTGGAAAGATCTAATTTTAAAGATCCAATAGCCTATATTTCCACACCTTACTTTGCTGCATGTTGTGTGCTGGGGCTCTCTCACCAAGAGAGTACTTGTCCCAGACTTGGATCTAGGCATCCAGGGAATTCTTTTAGTCTTTTAAATCATTATAACAAAGCAAAAATACCAACAAATCTCTCTTCCCACAAAAGGTGAGTATGTCAAGGAAGTTGCAGTTTAGCCTTCTCTCTGATGTGCTGTTTGCCTGAATTCCGATTTGGTATTTGGGAGCACTGAACCAGGCAACCACTACTTCCACTTGTAATATGAAATTTGTAGTCCAGACTCCCAGGAGGCCTTTGTCTCCAATGTATGCATCAGTTCTCAGACGATGGCCGCCTATTAATGCTTCACAAATCTGGTCAGAATAATTAGACTAATTAGAATTAGAGTTTTGTTTTGTGCTTTCTTTGGTCTAACAGGTCTTGTTTGGGTGTGTATCTAAAATAACAACAATAAGCAAATCTAAATAGATTTGCGGCTTCTTTTATGTGACTTCTTTAAGTCAGCAGATTGTCATATGACTAATGGACAATGTGGCTTTCTAATGGTATATTCAAATGGAGGAATTAGCAGGTATCAAGTCTGATCATCAGGGATCTGGACAGCTACAATTCACATAGGTACTGGCCAATTTCCATATGGATAGCTCTCATCCTCTTACTTGATATGGATTTGAGTCACTTCCTGTTTAATGTTGTCATTGGTAGAAGAATCAGGTGCCTGCAAGCACCCAGGCTGCGAGAAAACCAAATTGTTACTCAACGTAGCAGCAAAGAACAACTGCTACCAAAGAGTGAAGTACACCAGGGAGTGAGAGCATACTGTGAATCAAGAATATGTGTAATGAATCACAACAGTGTTAATTATAAGAGATGCACGTTATATCTAATGCCAAGCTGTATTTCATTTTGTAGAAATAAAAACATTCATTGCATTTCAGAGAAGTTGACATTTCCCCTGCTCACTGGAAATGTAAATGAAGAACATGAGATTGAAACTATTATGAACGACATTAAATACAGCAGTCCTCAAACCTAGAATAGTTTCTTACTCTCAGCAAGGCGCATGCTCTCCAGATTGCAGCCAAAGCACATGGACAACTTTCTGAAGACAGGTTTTGTGGGCTGCAAGCCAACCCCTGGTACATCTCTGCCTTCCTATCTGGATCTGTTTAGAAAGGCAAGCACTAGTCTCTCCTTAGTGGAAGTGTGACAATGAGATCAGAACACTCAATAACAGTGAAGCACTATGTAACCTACCCAACGCGCCAGATTTTGAGGATTGGATCCCGGCTTGAACGGAAGAAGGAAAGTTGGAAAGATCCCTCTATGCAGGGATCAACTGACTTTTGGGACATGGACTTGGGTCTGGAGGAGATTGGAGTTCTGGGGGCCTTTGGATTTGGAGGAATTTTGAAACATGTCATGAAACATTTTATAGACCTCAGCTTCAACTATGGAAATTTGGCTGACCTGCCTGGAAGGAATAAAAGCATTGTTAGGTTGGAGTCTTCCAGAGATCTGCTCTTTGGCATTAAAGATATGAAGAAGACCTGCAGAAGGGACCTGGAAAAGAGTTAAGAGCCTCGGACATAAGATCTCCAGGTTGATGGACTATATGGAATTGACGGAAAGGACTGGCAGAATCCGAAACCAGGGAGAGGAGATGGTGGAAGAAGATTACAGAATTTAAAGTTTATAGATAGAAATACTGTAAAATTAATGAATGATAGAAAAATAGTGGAAAGAAATTTTATGGCCTTAGCAGAAATGTTATAAGGAGTTAAGCATATATAAGTATTTTAGTTTTAATGATAAAAATATGTTAAGATATTTATAATATGACAGAAAATAGAGAAAGATGGAAATGATTTGCTGAAACAATTAATAGAAGTGGAATACAAAAAGGGAGGTGAGAGGAAGTCGAGGAAACAAGGGAATGAAAGAGAGTATGGAAAAGGTGTGATGTATGTTTTTAAATGGCTATTGTTTTGTTTTGTTTAGGGTTAAGGTTGGTTAGGGCAGTGGCGTAGCGTGGGGGGTGCAGGGGGGGCCGGCCGCACCGGGCGCAACATCTGGGGGTTAGGGTTAGGGGGCGCAAATCCACGGGTTAGGGGGCGCAAATCCACGGGTTAGGGGGCACAAATTACTTGCCTTGCCCCGGGTGCTGACAACCCACGCTACGCCACTGGGTTAGGGTTTTGTTTAGTTTAGTTTAATATATTTAGGTTGTGTCTTGTATTGCTTATATATTGTATAGTATTGTTTTTTTCCTTTCTTTGTTTTTTCTCTTTTGTCTTTTTTCTTTTCCTTTTCCTTTTCTGTAATCTTTAAAAGTAATAAATATTATTTTTTTTAAAAAAACTATGTAACCTACCCAACGCATTCTACAACTGTCCTTGGATCTGCTTTGGTATAGGCGCTGTTTTTATCCTGGGTGCTTCAGCTGAAGAGCAGTGTCTGCCTCTTACTAATCTAAACAGCATCCTTTTAAAAGCCATAAGCTTTTGACCATGAATAGTATATAACTCAAACAGAAACACCACAGGATAAGAAACTGGAAGCCATTTTGGAGACCGCCTTGGGAAGTGGGGAATGTTTTGGCTCTGGAAGCCGCAGGCAGTCTCAACACATCTTCTCCCCACCTCATTATTCCATTGTACATAGTCCAAGCTATTTTATGTCATGGAGGAAAAAGACAAAAATGTGTCCCTCTGCTTTGGCACCATTTGCCCGTGCAGACCCCTCCACCTCCAGCCTAGTCTCCACATCCTCACCCTTAATCCCGTTTCCTTATTAACCACAATTTCAGGCTCAAGATAAATTAACAATATGTACTATTTTTTCCAAAGTGGCACTGCATCTCCTATGAGGCTGTTATGAAAATAATGTGCCACTTCCAGAATCACAACTCTTGGGACACTTGAAAGATTCAGGCATTGTATCCACCAGATTAGCATCATCTTCAGAGATCCTGTAGTGCATGGTGTAGCCCTGAACCCTTATGAATATCTAACCATAGCCAGCACCCAGGAAGTCAGGGTCTCTGTGATATATACTCCTTGTTATACTCCTTGTGTTATATACACAATCCCAGTTCTGTCTACTTACTACTTTTAAATCAGTGTGGAAAACGAACCCAATAGGTGAACTCAAAGATTCTCAGTGACTTAAGATTTGTTTCACTCGGCCCTTTAGGTCCATGTCTGCTAACATTAGGGAGAATTCTTTGAAGGTGGTCCACCACCATTGGTTTTTAACCCCAGTCCCACTAGCTCTTATTGTAAGATCTGATTCCCCCTTATGCTAGCTGGGTTGTAAGGTACAAGGAACATATTGGCATATGTGGTAGGAATGTAAATATGTACAGTGGTACCTCGGGTTACATACGCTTCAGGTTACATACACTTCAGGTTACAGACTCCGTTAACCCAGAAATAGTGCTTCAGGTTAAGAAATTTGCTTCAGGATGAGAACAGAAATCGTGCTCTGGCGGCGCAGCGGCAGCAGGAGGCCCCATTAGCTAAAGTGGTGCTTCAGGTTAAGAACAGTTTCAGGTTAAGTACGGACCTCCGGAATGAATTAAGTACTTAACCCGAGGTACCACTGTACACAAGTTCTGGAAGAAGGGGGTAATACAGATTGGCAGTGCTTTTTTCTTGGGGTACTCAAGGGTATCCAGTAACCCCCCAATGTTAAAAGTGTGACACTTACTGTAAATCGTGTCCTCCCTAAAAGAGGACACGTGTTGCGGTGAGACCTGGAGACTGACCTCCTGGTTGTGGGTGGATCTATTGTATAGCCACAACACCTGATTGGTAGGTCCCTCGTTGCTGGGTGTAATCTGGCCAATGGGGCACAGTCTAAATGGATTGAGGGACCTATATAAACCCATGCACGTGACCCAGAGCTTCCTCTTTCAGCTCGTGCATTGAAACACCCGCCCCCCTTTCCCTAATTTTAGGGCATTTTGTGATTGACCTTGCTATGCCATCGTGTGTCGTCTGTCGTTGGGACAGGGGCACGGCAGGAATTTCCCCACTTGGCTGATTGGCTGTGGCCATTTGGGTTTCGCCTGCCACATAGCAATTCGCCACAACTTGTAAGGTTGCGGATAGGCACTGGTTCAAGAAATAGGGATGGTAGAATGGTCTCACCATCCCTATGTGAAGGGTATTCCGTTAAAGCAGTGGTTCTTAACGTGTGGGTCCCCAGATGTTGTTGGACTACAACTCCCATCACCCCTGAGCTCTGGCCTTGCTAGCTAGTGGTGATGGGAGTTGTAATTCAACAACATCTGGGGACCTACAGGTTGAGAAAGGCTGCGTTAAAGGAATCCAGGGACTCAACTTGGTTTGGTCAACCCCTGAGAGGGGGTTGTGCCCATGCCTGAGTCCAGGGGAGCAACTGGGGAGTGAACAGAGTCTGTTCCCGGGCTTCTCACCTGCCTCAGGTGTTCACCCTTGGCTGACCTATGATAGAGCTCTGGGTCAGCACTACCTGCAAGGGTGTAGGGAGCTAGTCGAATCAGAGCCTATGCAACCACTCACTTTTCTGTAATCAATAAAGTTGTGGCCTAAATTATGCTAAAATTTGAGTCAAATGTGTCTTTATTTAGTGGGGAGGTCTCTGGGTGAATACCAGTACCATTTTTCCTATAAAAAAGCACTGCAGATTGGTATTATTGTTGGCATACAGGTCACCATGGATGCTAAGCTTATACATTTTTGATGGTGCCAATGCTGACCTCACTTCTCAGCAATTAATTTTGTATCTGTTGGTTGCTGCTTGTCTAGTGATCTCTCAAGAGTGGAAGAATGCATCTTGTTATTCTACTGCTCTGTGATTTTAAAAAGCCATGTCCGTTGCCATTTCTGAAAAACTGACTCAAAAATACATGCCAACAGGAGTGATGCAGAGCCCTCTGACTTTGTTTCTGCTTGGAGGCCATTTGTGATTTATATGACCAAAAAAATCTCATGGGTGGAACATTCTAAATATGAGTTTATTTGGCAACATTCATGAATATTTGTTATGTTTGGTAGAAAGCTGAACCTTGTTTTCCACTGTGGAATATATTTCATGTCGTTCATTTTTTAAAAGCTCTCTATGATTATTAGGATTATTATTTTATCACCTTGTAATTTTATTCTTCCTGTTTTTAAGTACAGATAGGGTGAGCCTACAGAATTAGCAGCTTGCCATAGTCAGCTGTTTGGAATTTTCTTCTATATTGGGGCTGCTTACTTTAAGGAAAGGGCTGGTACAGTAATTCTTTTTTATTGTAACAATCTGTATGTGATATTGTATCTGTATAATTAATATATATATATATATATATATATATATATATATACACACAAAAAACCCCAAACAAATAAAATGCCTTATATTAGGGGAAGTTGGTTTGCAAAGATGTGTATATTAAGCAAAAGTGCATACAAAAATGTGTAAGAAAAACTCACATTAAAATGCCAATGGATTTTCATTTTTAAAACCAGACAAATCATGAACTGATGTGGCAAGCTAAACATAACACTGGAAAAATGGGAACGTTAAATGGACTGTTTGATCACCCCTAGCTGCTTTGCCACCACTGCTTTCCCAAGCTTAATTACTCCCCCTTGGAGTAGACTCAGAAGAACAGGGGTCAGCAAACTTACCACACCTCGGACCGGTGTCTCCAGTGCCGATAGCGCGGCAGGCCAGAGGGCGGGGGAGCATGTGCCCACACGCGTGTGCACACACTATTTCCGGCGCACTTCCAGGTCAGAGGAGCACTGGAAATAGCTTGTGTGCATGTGCACGGGCCTCCTCCCACCTGGATGTGCACTGGAAATAACGCTTGCACATGTGCAAATAACGCTTGCGCACGCGCACAAGCTATTTCCAGTGCTCCTCCAACCTGGAAGTGGGCAGTCATACAGTGCAGCGCCGGTAAGAGCAGGCAGCGGCAGCAGGTGGCAGGGGTCGCCGTGGGCCAGATAAACGAGTTCCTCAGGCCTTATCTGGCCTGCGGACCTTAGTTTGGGGACCCCTGCAGTAGAGGATATGGAAGCAGTTATCTCGGTTGGTTAGACGTGGCAAAGAGAGTTGGTGCATTTGAGTCGCAGTTGTTTTTCTGAATGCTCAGACCCTCTTGAGGGCCACTGAAAAGAACTGATTCGTTGTTCTCAAAGTGGGTTACGACTGTCTTAGGGAACAGTGAACTGGAAACTATCACCCATTCCTTTGTACCGCTCCATTTGGATCGCTGCAGTGTGCCTCTGAAACTACTTGGAAACTTAAACTGGTTGAAAATGAAGTCAATTAAGAGGTATAATACATTGTTAACAGCAGCTTTCCATTCCCTCCTCTGGGTAACAGCAACTGATTGGCAGTTTCTGCTCCCTTCTTGTGTAGGTAAGCAGCAAAGGATGTCTCAAGCTGTCAACAAGAACAAAATCCTAACGACGAGGAGACATTTTACATGCAGCTTAGCTCCTGTCCAGCATTGATCTGCGTGGGATGAATAATGTTCCGCTCAGTTTTAAACAGTAAAACAAACAATCCATGATGCTTGCATATGCAAGGAGAAAAGAAAGACATGGGATTTTGGGAGAGAAATGTAGCACGTTATTAGACTGCTACAGACAAAAACACACAAATCCTTCAGTGGAATTAGTTAAATTATCTGTATTGATATATGCAATGAGTTGCCATTGTGTGCTCTGCCAAGGATGCCTCTGGTGAAATGTCAGTCCTATAATGCAGGGGCAGGGAACCATTTTTCAGCTCGAGGGCAGCACTCTTTTGGGGGGCAACTTTCTGGGGGCCATATGCCTATGGGGTTGGGGCCAGAGGCAAAAGTAGCCAGAGCAACAAATGTGACCCCCCCACCCACCCCGTACAGGACGCTTGTTTCTACATACACACATGCACACCCCTCTCCATCCGGGCAAGCAAGAGGCATCATCAGAGTTCAGTGATGGCTTCCACCAAGGCAAAGACACTAATGGAGGATACGCAACCGGGCTGGAAATAGGGGGTGTGGCTAGAGAGTTGTGACTCCTAAGGGCCAAACAGAATGACTTGTCTCCAGGCCTGTGATTATAATGGGTTTAGGCAGTGCTCTTTTTTTCTAAAAAAGTAAAATAAAAATAAAAATGTTTTGGGGTACTCTCATTTTGACTCAAGAAAACCACCATTTTATAGTTCAAATTGGGAAAAATAAATATAGTAAATGGACAAAGGTACAAAGATTCACAAAATGTTTAGGGGTATGCGTACCCCTGCATACCCCCCCCAGCAAAAAAAACCCCACTGGGTTTAGGACACACAAACTGGAGTTGGTTGTGGGATCTGCAACCAAATGTTGCAGGGCGTTATTGTCAGAATCGGGGGGTCGAAAGGCCAGCTGGCTCGGCCCCAGCTGGAGCGTCTCCCTTCAGCCTTGCCGCTGAGGATCCCTCAACCTCTGCTCCAACGTGATCAGTGACTCAAGCTTGCAGGCTTGAGCACACTTTACTCAGGAGTGTAAACTGTGCAACAGAAGAGGCCTGAGGCTGTAGACACATACTAAACTATGCATTTATTATACATAAATCAGGACAAAGAAATCGTGGCATCTCTCCTTGCTGTCTTCTCGGAGAGAGACTAAAAAGCAAAAGCAATACCGAGCAGAAGTTCCGCCCATGCCAGCAATCTGTGCTGGAATGTTAACAGACATGTGACACGTAACAATCCCATGTCTGCAGCAAAGGGTGGAATGGAATTCCCAACAGTTGTTTGCTCCTGTTCAAAGTTCCAGACAGCCTGTTCTGTTGTCCTCCAGGATATTCCATTCCATCCCCCGTCTTCCTGTTCTTTTCACCCACACCCCAACAGTCAGTCACTACATGCCCTATGAGCATGCTCAGTCTTCACTGAGTGGATGTCACACACACACACACACACAAAGATTTCTTATACTTCTATAAAGCTTTGTATGAGGAAGGATAGGCTGATAGCTAGTGACTGGCCCAGTGAGCATTGTGGCTGGCCAAGGACTTGAACCCAGGTTTTCCAATTAAAATCTGGCACTGTGGCTGCTACATCACACTGAATCGCTAAGATAGCACAAAGTTGATCTCATATAGTACAGTATCTCCTGGCATGATCATTATGGTATTTTTAAAGCAGAAGATGTTAAGTTGGACCTATGAATAGGGAACACATAAGATCTTCCTGTTTGATCATCATCACAGTCAACATAATTTTATTTGTATGTCACCTTTCCGTTGTTAAATCCAAGTTCAAGGTGGCTTACAACATGAAAAGATTAAAATGATTGCAAACATAATAAAAACTAGTCATAAATAATCAATAAACCACATCAAAAAGTACACAACCAAAGTGAATAATTGTAAATTCAAAGATCTAAAAGATACAAAAAAATTAATACCCATAGCAGCACCAAAATCCCGCAATGAAACCCCAGCCCAGGAGGTCCTAAATTAGCCAGAGCTCAAAATCCCTCATATCCCCTGTTTTACACTTGGGCAATATAACTGATTTTTGTCATTTCAAGTGACAACCTTAATGTGTATTATTAATCATATGTAATTTGCATCAGAGATCTGGGGTTACAAAACATCATAGTCTGTTACCTCTGGTTACACTGCTTTAGCACTGAATGTAGCTATGGTACAATGAATATGGTACACAGGACGTGGGTGGTGCTGTGGTCTAAACCACTGAGCCTCTTGGGCTTGCTGATCAGAAGGTCGGTGGTTTGAATCCATACGACTGGGTGAGCTCTTGTTGCTCTGTCCCAGCCTCCGCCAACCTAGCAGTTCAAAAGCACACCAGTGCAAGTAGATAAATAGGTACCACTGTGGCGGGAAGGTAAGGGGCATTTCCATGAGCTCTGGCTTCCATCACGGTGTTCAGTTGCACCGGAAGCAGTTTAGTCATACTGGCTAGATGTGCTAGAAAGCTGTCTGTGGACAAACACTGGCTCCCTCGGCCTGAAAACGAGATGAGTGCCACACCCCATAGTTTCCTTTGACTGGATTTAACCATCCAGGGGTCCTTTACCTTTATGTTTTACAATCAATACAATACCCAATGTTATTTTCACCTGAAAAATGGCTCCCAGGGAATACTCCCCCCTCCTTGAGCACCAATTAGCTGCTCTGGCATAGGCTTCTTAAGCCCTGATGGAAATAATTTCAAAGGCACTTGCAAATTATTTGTTCCTGTAGTCTCCCCTGCTCTCTGTCTAATGGTCTTCCACTGCAGCCTCAAGACTTATTTTTAGGCCTTTGGGCTGTGGGAAGTTTTTGTGACCCTCTCAGCTTTGTACTGTGAAGCTCTTCTGTGGGTAATTTATTTTTAGCTTTTGCTCATCTCTTTTATTTCTTTTATCATGTTTTAGTGGCTAGCTGTTTGGCTCTGGATTTCATCTGCTGTTTTCCCCTATAATGTTATGTGGATATTTTATTGATAGGAAGGACAGAAATGTCTTTAAAAAATAAAATTGAATACTTAATCTAGAAGCTCCTACAAGACAGACTTCCCCAACTTGGTGCCCTTCATATGTTTGTACTGCAACTCTCAACAGCCTCAGCCAGGACAGGAGCCAAATGGAAATTGTAGTCCCAAACATCTGGATGGTATCAAGTTATGGAAGGCTGGTCTAAGGGCAGGCAAAATCAGGGGTGGAGTAAGTAAGTACCTACCAAACTTGGGTTCCAGCAGGGCCCTCTTTGGCTCCCTGTTGTTGTTGTTGCTGTTTAATGTATGGCCCAGCTGTCAACTGTCATGGTATCATTCCAGGACATTGTGTGGTGTCAAAATGGCAACTAGATTCAGCCACCTGATACGGCTGCCCAGGTAAAACCAAGGAAGCTTAGCTCACCAGAGTTCACATAGTCCTTGAGCACCATCAAGTAGAGATTCCAGCTGGAAAAGTGGGCCTCTTTTCCTGTGCTTCTTTTTGCCCTCACGTATTTATTTCCCTCCCTCTTTCACCACCTCCAGTTGTTGTTTAGTCATTTAGTTGTGTCCGACTCTTCGTGACCCCATGGACCAGAGCAGACCAGGCACTTCTGTCTTCCACAGCCTCCCACAGTTTGGTCAAACTCATGCTGGTAGCTTCGAGAACACTATCCAACCATCTCATCCTCTGCTGTCCCCTTCTCCTTGTGACCTCAATCTTTCCCAGCATCAGGGTCTTTTCCAGGGTGTCTTCTCATGAGGTGGCCAAAGTATTGGAGCCTCAGCTTCACGATCTGTTTTTCCAGTGAGCACCCAGGGCTGATTTCCTTCAGAATGGATAGGTTTGATCTTCTTGCAGTCCATGGGACTCGCAAGAGTCTCCTCCAGCACCATAATTCAAAAGCATCAATTCTTCGGTGATCAGCCTTCTTTATGGTCCAGCTCTCACTTCCATACATCACTACTGGGAAAACCGTAGCTTTAACTATACGGACCTTTGTTGGCAAGGTGGTGTCTCTGCTTTTTTAGATGCTGTCTAGGTTTGTCATTGTTTTTCTCCTAGGAAGCAGGCGTCTTTTAATTTCGTGACTGCTATCACCATCTGCAGTGATTGTGGAGCCCAAAAAAGTAAAATCTCTCACTGCCTCCATTTCTTCCCCTCCTAGTCCATCCCAATCACTGTAGCAACTTGTTCAAAGACTGGAGGACAGGAAGAATCATAGAAGGGACCCCAAGAGACCATCTAATCCAAGCCCCTGCAGTGAAGGAATCTCAAGAAATGAAAGTCTTTTCCATTCTACAAGCAGGGCCTTGGGGGCTGAAGGCAGATGCATACAGGTGAGGGCAGCCCTTCAAATAGCCTGGCCCCAAATCATTCGGGGCATTCAAGGTCATCTCCAGTACTTTGAATTGAGCTTGGAAATGGGGAGATCCTGCTTAAAATAAAGAAACCAAACTCTTCTTTGCTGAGAAGATAAGCTGCAGGTACTGCTTGTCTTTCAGAACATGTCCTATAAAACAGTAATTACTTGTTCGCCCATCCCCATAGTCCTAGAACCAAATCTGTATTTTTTTGAAAGTATGTGTTTTGATATAGAAAGCTTAAAGGTAGCAAATGGACAGATAAGAGGATACTTTCAACACCATAAGGTGCCTAGTTTGGAACAAAATCTTCACACTTGGATTTCAACCACGTTCTGTTTGAAGCTTTAAAACAGTTTTCAAGATTTAACACTTCTGACTGAATTCACTGAAGAGTCAGAAATCACCACAGCAGCTGCAGCAAATTTTCTAGGTCCCAAGCTGACTGGAATGTCTATGAACCTATTAAGAATCCATCCAGTCAAAAGGAATAGGGGACTGAATGTACTGGATGACAAAACTATCACTGGTACACCAAACTAGAGATTTTAAGGTTCAGCTACCACAAACTTACTTCCTTTTTTGGGGGGGGTAGGAGGAGGGGTTACCGCCAAGAAAATCCAAAAGTACCATACAAGATAATAACTATATTTATATTGAGCCAGTGTGGTATAGTGATTAGAGTGCCAGACTAGGATCTGGGAGACCAGGGTTCAAATCTTGATTCAAGCATGAAACGCGCTGGGTGTTCTTGCATCAAAATGGCAGTCTGCCCTACCATGTGTGGGTACCATGTTGGTTCTCCCATTGCCTCACCATTTAGACTGAGCCAGTCAGATTGAGGCAGTGATGCTTCTAAATATCAGCTGCTGGAAACTGCGGGGATGGGGAGTGCTCTTGTGCTGCTTGCATGTATCTCATGGGCATCTGGTGAGACACTGTGAAAACAAGATGGTGGACTAGATGGGCCACTGGTGTGATCTAGCAGGTCCTTCTTATGTTCTCCCCCCCAAAAAAAAAAATTATTAAAACTTTTTCATAATTCTTAATGTCCACCGATGGACGCACGACCCTAGCAACTGCATTACGAATACGGGTACATCATATTATATTTCATTTCATTATTATTACCATATTCTCTTTACTATCTCAGCTTGAAGGAGGATTCTGTGCAGCTTAAATGCTTTGAGTCCAATATACGGCACCTGTTTCACTTGCTTTCTCAGCTTCTTAGAGCTACCGATCCCTCTTGAGCACTACCGAAGACACTGGGAGGTGAAGCATACTTAACTATTCAGAAAGTACCTAGCATTTTGCAGGAATGTGATTTACGTCATCCCTAGGCTAACGGTTCCAATCACTGCTGCTCCAGATGGGATTGTGATCTTTTTCCAGCTCACATTAGCTATTTTCAGGACTGGATGCTACCGTGTAAGCAGCTGTTGGCAGCCCTTTTGCCATAGGTGGAATCAAAAGACTATAGGCATTTAGGGGTCCCTTTGGAACACATGCATTTAATTTTACTTTCTCCTCTTGTTTTTCAGTCTATACACCCGAGTATTCCTTTTCATGGCCTGAATGGGCCCTTCCGTTTTCTCTGATTGTGTAAAAACAAAAATAAAAAAACTAGTACAGTGGTACCTTGGTTTAAGAACTTAATCCGTTCCGGAAGTCCGTTCTTAAACCAAAACGTTCTTAAACCAAGGCGTGCTTTCCCACATCAGCAGGGGACTCAGTTTACAAATGGAACACACTCAACAGGAAACGAAACATGTTCTTATTCCAAGGCAAAGTTCACAAACCAAAACACCTACTTCCAGGTTTGCAGCGTTTTTAACCCAAGTTGTTCATAAACTAAGCTGTTCTTAAACCCAAGGTACCACTGTAGTTTATCCTGAGTTTGGAGGCAGTATTCAAAAGTCAGGCATACAAGAATTCAGATTTTAGACTACAGTTCTCATTTATAGTGCAATAAATGACAAGTAATTTAAATCAGGACTAACTTGTCCCATTTATTTCAATCATGGGAGCTAAATTCAGCAGCTTGGTCTCAATCCAAACCAGTAGGTTTAAATTGAAGGAAGATTATTTTATGTTAGACTATTTAAGATAATCCTTAAATTGGAAGATGTGAAAAAGTGGCATGGGAGGTAACGATTACAGATAAAAGTGCACCTGAAGCAACTACACTTCTAAGTCAGCAAATGAAAGTAGCTAATAAATCATAATCATTCCTTTGGTGGTGGTTCTATAGGTCATTCAAAACCTTTTATTTGTTTATCATTGATTTCAAAGAACTTAGCAGCTTCATAAGCCATTGAGCTACTGTGGATAACTTAATAACACCAAGCAGTCTGAGACTCATTCAAATTCGGTAAGGATAGCCTGTAGTTCAGGAGATGTAGAGACAAAATGTAACATCTGGAGTGCTCCCATCAATGGCAACTCAAAACTATTATTCTGCCCATGACTTTCTCCTTATTTTGATTAATGTTTTAATGAATGTGTGCCTTGTTTTCATTTCTTGTTGATTTCTATTTTCTCACCCAGAGAGGTGTTTGCTTGTCAAAACTGGCAAATGAAGGTATTTGTCATTTACAGAGTGTAGCCAGCTATATTATTTCTCTAATATAGCTTAACTTCTACCTTATGTCAAATGTGTATGAAAATAATCTCAACACACACACACACACACACACACACACACGACTTTCAAGTGTTCAAAGTGCTGCAACCTGCCCTGCAACCTCATGGTAAAAGGTGAGTAAGAAATCTGATTTAATAATAATAATAATAATAATAATAATAATAATAATAATAATATGGCAGTAGGGAATTTTTTTAAAAAAAAACAGCGTGTGACAAAAAAGGGGCACAGTTTTGTCCTAGACCTTTTGAAAACCACAGGCATCTCACTCCACCATCAGCAAATTGGCCTTTGCTCTGAACCAGGCACAGAATTGGATACCAGCATTTTGAATGACTAATTATTGTTATTATTACTTAGATCATCAATTAGGCATTGACCGATAGCCTGTATAGCAGGGGGAGCTACTACAGTACCTTCGAGATGTTGAACTTCAACTCCCATCAACCCTTGTTTTTGGCCATGATGGCTTGGAGTCCAGTAACAACTGAAGGACACCACCATGTTTGTGGCTCCCCCTCTGATGTAAGGGAAGTTTTTGTAAGTGAAAGGATTTCATTGTGACTTCTTGGGGTGGGGGATTTTCCAGGCCACAATACTTCTTGTCTCATTATAGGACAAGTGTTTTGTCATTCTCATTCCCAGTTCCCTTGGAATCAGACCCTGAATACATGAACGTTACTATGGTTACCAAGTGTCAAACTGAAAGAAGGCTGCCTGTTAAGCAACAGTAATAAGTGAGGCTGTTTGGTTTCCACACTAAAGATTTGCTAATTTCACTGCCTCTTGTCCCAAAGCTTGTATTTTAGAATGGAACATGAATAACATGAGCTTGAAAAGTTGGAGCAGGATCCAGCCAAGTCTAGTTGATTTCAACAGTTAGTTAAGCATTTGCTTAAAGCTGTGCCACTGAAAAGCAGTGAGATTTGAAAGTTCAGTTACTGTCGTTTACCCTAAAATGTAATGAATTCTCCATGCCTGGACCTGTGTCCCCAGGAGCAGAAGCAAAATAGGTTGAGTATCTGTGGCAAGAAGTTATTAATTAAGGGCATTGCTTTTTCCCCTTTAAAAATGTTTTGGGGTACTCTCATTTTGACTCAAGAAAATCACCATTTTATAGTTCAAATCAGGAAAAATAAATACAGTAAGTGGACAAAAGTACAAAGAACACACATTACACCGGGAAATGAAATGAAGCTGCCACTGGAGGTGGTAAGAACGGAACTGACCAATCACAATGCTAGATTCCAACTCCTACTTCACACATTAAACGCTCGCTTCCATCTGAGACTCAGGAAACATGGTGACAGGAATGAGGCCGCCATCAGAGGTAGCAATGGAACTGACGATTCACTGTGCCAGAGAAGAAACTTTTTTTAAAAAAAGTTTCTTTTCCCGTTAGATTCACAAAATGTTTAGGGGTATGCGTACCCCTGCGTTCCCCCAGAAAAAGAGCACCAACTACAATCCAATCCCCCCCCCGCTGACAGGGTTGTGTGGAGCAACAGAACTATTGCCACAACTGCAGCTCAGCCACTCGGCAAAGGGATCCAATACAGACCCTCATATCTCCCTAGTTATGAGCATGCACGCAGATAGCCCTTTTCGTGACTTCTTTTTAATTAATGCCTAGTATTTCAGAATTCTAAGGTTGTGGGAGTACAGATGAGAAGAGGACCTGTGTGTCTGCCTGAGTTACAATGAACCTAGTTACCATGATGAAGTTTTTCCTGCAACTAATGATTGCTGTGTCGGGAGGCACTTTGACTTAGCCCCATCATCTCTATCTGCCCCAGCTCTCCTCTGCCCCAACCTCAAAACCTGACAACTTACACCAGTCAGAGGAAAGTGGCGCAAAACAGATGCCCACTGACTCCAACCCCCTCACCACAGAAACCAGGACAGTGTTTGTACACATGCTGTACAAATGGAAATGTTGAGAATCCGTTTCGGATCTCTCACAAAAGCCAGAAGAAGAAAAAGCAGGTTTTCAACTGGAGTCCTAAGATGAATAATGATGAAATCATGTGGCAACATGTCAACAAAAATCCGATACAAGTAGCAACCATGCCACTATAAACGGTATGGGTGGGATTCACCTGAAGATTCCTGTCAGCAGAAGCCCTGAGCAATGGGGATTTCCACCCTCTCCTCACTGAAATTGGTTCTAGGTGGGGTAGGAGAACCCAAAAAATAGCATGTGGGGAAAGAAGTGGGAAGATCATAAGGTCTGGCAAGCTGAAATGCTGGCGCTGATGGACGGACCAGAGCAGTGTGGCAGAGTTTCTCCTAAAGCAGGCATCCCCAAACTCGGCCCTCCAGCTGTTTTGGGACTACAATTCCCATCATCTCTGACCACTGGTCCTGTTAGCTAGGGATGATGGAAGTTGTAGTCCCAAAACAGGGCCGAGTTTGGGGAATGCCTGTCCTAAAGTGTGGAAAGGCCCTAAGATGGTGGAAAGAATCACAAAAGAGAATACTAGTTTAGAGCCAAGGTTTGCCTTGTGATGATCTTGAGAAAATGAAAGGGAAAGGAATCAAAAATGTCTCTCTGATTAAGTGGTTGTTTTTTTTAATATTTATTTATACAACAAGAAAAAACACACACAAAAAAAACACAAATACCAAATTACACACAAATTACAAAAATAACCATAGACACATAATTTTCTTGGCAAACAATAAAACATCTATTGGTCTTAACACTAAAAACCCAACTTCCCATCTATTCCATATTTCAAATTCATATTACGTATTGCCAATACACATTTTTTTCATAATTAAACTTATTCTCAATAAATCTAATTTCTTCTATCTACCTAGCAACTATTACTGAAGTTCCTCGAATGCTGCAACAGAATTTAAACTACTATATTTATTTTTCAGGTATTCTTTGAAAACCTCCCATTTAGAAACAAATTCCTGTTTTGATTTATTCTTTTTTTTTTATAAATTTTTTATTGGTTTTTCAACACATATTAAAAGACAATACAACACAATACATAAACAAACAAACATATAAACACATATAATTTCTTAACCTTTCTTTCCTTAGACCTTCTTTCAGCGACTTCCCCATACCTCCCCTTTCTGCATCCCTGTTTTAAATCATTCCAGCAACCCCTAATTTCAATTTCATGTAGCACTTTCTTTAAATCTTTTTTCTCATATCCAATTGTTTGTCACTGCAATTCTATTTTGCGTTACCCAAGACATTTTAACATTCATTAATTTTACAACAATTCTTAAGATAAACTTTAAATTTCTTCCAATCTTCTTCCACCGTCTCTTTCCCTTGGTCACGGATTCTGCCAGTCATCTCCGCCAGTCCCATGTAGTCGATCACCTTGGTCTGCCATTCTTCCAGTGTGGGTAGTTCTTGTGTCTTCCAATACTTTGCTAAGAGTACTCTTGCTGCTGTTGTAGCATACATAAAAAACGTCCTATCTTTCCTTGACACCAATTGACCTACCATGCCCAGGAGGAAGGCTTCTGGTTTCTTCACGAAAGTGCATTTAAGCACCTTTTTCATTTCATTATAAATCATTTCCCAGAAGACCTTGATCCTTGGGCACGTCCACCAAAGGTGGTAAAAAGTACCTTCAGTTTCCTTACATTTCCAGCATTTATTATTGGGCGTGTGATAGATTTTTGCAAGCTTGACTGGGGTCATGTACCACCTATAAATCATTTTCATAATGTTCTCTCTTAAGGCATTACATGCCGTGAACTTTCCTGTTTTGATTTATTCTTGTTTTGATTTATTCTTAAACCTGTTTTGATTTATTCTTTATTTTTTCTGATAAACCATCTAATTCGGCATATTCTGTCAGCTTTTGGATCCAATCTTGTATAGAGGGGATTTCATTACTCTTCCATTTTGCTGCGATCAAAACTCTTGCTGCTGCCGTCGCATATAAAAAGATACCCTTCCTCTTTTGTGGAATATCCAAATCTGTTATTCCCAGGAGGTAGGCCTTTGGTTTTTTATTGAAAGAGATCTTTAGCATTTTTTGCAGTTCTGCATGTATACTCTCCCAGAATACCTGTATTTTCCTACATATCCACCACATATGGTAGAATGTTCCTGAGTCTCCGCATCTCCAACAATTACTTGACACATTTTCATACATTTTTGAAAGTTTCCATGGTGTTAGATACCATCGATGTTGCATTTTTTGAAAGTTCTCTCTAATTGTGTAACAGTTTGTGAATTTCCAATTGATCTTCCATAAATTTTCCCATTGGGCCATGGTTATTGAATGGCCAAAATCCTGGGACCACCTCACCATTGCCACTGTTACCTCCTCCTCCTTGACTGTCCATATTTTCATGTAAAGTCACTGAGAGAAAACAAACACTGTGTAGGGAAAAAATGTACAAGAAATAAGAAGATCGTACTGTCATCCTTAGTGAATGTTTACCTACCAAATACCTAGTTCGTGAGCCCATGTTATGCAGATGGGATTCACTTGAAAACATTTCACTGAGCAGCATGTTTCCTGAACAGATCCAAGCTTTGTTGCTGTGTCTCTGAAGATGCTTGAACTCAGGACGAAAGGGAGAAACTTGCTAAGAGGAAGCCATGCCTGGCAAACCCTCACTGTGATCAACTCCCACCCAGAAACCTATGTCCCCACTGTGGAAGGACATGTGGATCTGGAATTGGCCTCCACAATCACTTATGGACTCACTATTAAAACCATGTTCATGGAAGACAATCTTACTTGGCTACGAGTGATCATCAAAAAAGACTTGCAGATGCTGTCCTTTTACAATATATTTTCAAACAGTTTCCTTAAGTGGCTGACCATATTGGAAGAATTCCTTCCATCCATATTATTGAACAAGATGGTCAATTATTCTACTTCTTCCTTGTAAATGTTGTTTCTTGAATGCCTCCCACATTGACACTTTTGGGGAAGAAGAGAGATGACTATAGTGGTCAGAGCACATAGTAGCCAGAGTCACACTAGGACTGTTGAGCTTCAAATTCCCTCTTGGCTATGAAGCTCACTAGGTGATATTGATAACTTCAATCAAGCAGGCAAGCAAGCAAGCAATAACTGCCAACGATGGAGAAAGACGGAACGAATAGATGCAGAACTGACTCAGCTGTGTATGAGGGATAAGGCAAGTGAGACCAGATAGAAAAGATAGAGAAATCTGATTCAGTTTGCATTTAAAGGCAAACCTACCCAATTTGCATTTTCCCGAAAATGCAAACCAAGCTACAGCCATTCTTTGAAATTTGCACTTCGGTGAATTTTGCACTTCTCCTACCAAGTAATGTGTACAAATATGCACATATGTGGGTAAAGTATCTACAAAAATGCATATATTTCTGAAAACAACATACAAAAATGCATTATGTTAGGCACAATTGCTTTGTAAAATTGTGTACATTAGGCAAATGTGCATTCATACAGGTACATATTAAGATAAATGCACACCATACAGTAAGAACATATTTGTCATACCTTTCTCTTTGTAACTACTCCCACAGGATATGATCTACAATAACACAAAACTCAATTATTTTTCTGGTGCCTATGCACCCTTCTGCAAATAAGGCTGCAATCCTAACCATACTCAGAAGCAGCTCTCATTGAATAAAGCTTGCTCCCAGGTAAGTGCAGCTGTAGTGGGACTACAGACTCATTCCATAGTTAGGATTTCAGCTATAGTGGAACTACTAACTAGTCCTCTGAATATGATCATGTTTGCAGGGATGTGATCCAAAGCATGCTTACATAGAAGTCCCATAGACACCACTGGGACTCCCTCAGTGATGTACCTTGAGGTCTGAGATTTTGATGACTCCAAAATTTGGCGCTCCCAGCCTCTCACATTCCATTCAATATCATTATTATGAGGCCTCTAAGATTCTGCACCCAGTGCAGCCAAACTGGTTGTGCTCCCCTTAATCAGCCTCTGATTGCTTTGTTACTACAATGAAAAGCTGCAGTAGAATCTAAAGACTTGGGCAAAACTCCCCCCCCCACTTGAAAAGTAGACCCTATTCTATTGAAACTCCCATCAGTTTCAAAAGCAGTCTGCCATGTGGCATAGGGACCAGCTGTTTGATGGCAAAGAAAAACCATGTTTCCTTCGGCTCACATAACTAGTGGCACTGCTGAATGGGTTCTGACCTCTAAAGTATGACTTCTGAATAGATGTACAAATTATGTGCTATACAAATTATGCCTTGACCTCCCTCTTATAGAAAGAAATGCAGTCTTATCTAGCAATTTGTATTGTATTTTCCCGGGGGGGGGGGGGGGACGACCCCACATCCAGCTGCGTCCTGCTTACCTTAAAAAAAATCTCTCAAATCTTTGTGCTTGCTACGCTGCTCTGGCTTCAAAGAGACACACAGCCCTGAATTTGTTGCTCAAGGGATTGTTGGCAATGCAGCATCCTTCACCCCTGTCCTCCTGCTATATAGATGAGCAGGGGATCAGACTGTGTGCCTAAAACCTAACACATTTCAGGTGTGCTTTGGCACAATCTATTTCAGAACACATCTCATTGAGATGAATAGCACAATGTGCTTGCTCAGGGATTTTCTCTCTGTGTGTCTACCTGCCCAGCCTTGAATGTGCTTGCTTGATTGCTTGCCTGAATGTGGGTGGATTTAATTAGTTCCCCCTACAAGTTTTTAAAAATTATGTAATTTCAAAGTCCTGCTCACGATAAGCAAAACTTTAATAAGCTCCTCTTTCATATTCAACGGCAGGTGATGAAATGTAAAATTGCCTCCCTTATTTCTCATTAATACGGCGGAGACTGAAAATATCACATTTTACCAAATCTGCGCTTGATTTAGTCACGAAACAATTATAAAGATTTCCGTTGTGTGCAATTCATACTTGGAACATGTACGCTGAATGCTTGTAGAAAGGGAAACAAGGATGCCATTGAAAAGAGGACAGGGCTGGCTGCTTTCAGAAGGTAGCACAGGAGAAGACCCGCAGGGGGGCAACAGGAGGTTTAACATGCTAAGGCAGGGGTTAGCAATGTGGTGCTTAGGGGCTAACAGTCTGCTTTCCCTGGCACCCACAAGATCCCTCCCCTCTGATAAAGGTAGGCTTGAAATGAGCATTCTGTTGTTACAAATAGACTAGGGTGTGGTGTGATGTGAGTGGAGTGCCCACAACAGTTCCTTTGGTTTGCAAATGTGTCCACCTGTGCTAAGGTCTGGGGTTCAGAGGAGAAAAGGCAAGAAAGCTGGACTGAGGATTGAATTCAGCCTATACAACAGGATCAGCTTAACCTCTGGCCCTCCAACTCCCATCAATCCCAACCATCATGGTCAACAGTCAGGGACAACGGGGAGAGGCCACTGCTAAGCCACTCCTGCTATAGGGAAAACACAATGTAGCTGGAGACATTTCCAAGCACTAGAAGTTGCATGACTTTATTTGAGTGATCGTTCAATTATAATTCATACAAAATACCAATACTTAGCTGATACTAGGCTTCAATTATCTAAACATCTCAAAACAAATAGAAGCATCCCAGCCCAGCTCACCTCCACTAGCTGATGATAATACGTAATTGTTGAAGAACCCCCGTCTTGGGTATTATGGTTGACAGGGAAGACTCTGCTGGCGCTCCCTGGTTGGCACTGACTTGTGCTCAGGTCCTGCTTGTGGGTTTCCCATAGGCATCTGGTTGGCCATTGTGAGAATAAGATGCTAGACTCAATGGGCCATTGGCCTGATCCAGCAAGGCTCCTCTGTTCTTATGAGAAGATGTGGAAAAATAATATACATTTTCCTACTGGTAGAAAAGCATCTTAGGGAGAGAGGCTCTGAGAAGAAAAACAGCCCCCAGGAAAAGGAATCCCCCCCAAAAAAAATCACATTTAATTTCTCCCTCCAACTCCACATTTCCCAGTAAAGTTAATAAGCTAAAATAATAATAACATAATGAATTTTTCACTTCCAATGAGACCTTCCTGTCCTGACATGCTACTTTTAACAGCAGTAGAGGGAGGTCTGAGTATAGTTGCCTTCAGAACAATGTCTAGGCAGGATTCAGGACATATCTTCCCAAGTGCTGGATTTATGCACTTGCTAAGAAAAAGAGCTTGTAAGATCATATGTAAACAACTTGAGACGTTTGTCATAGATGAGTTACAATTGTATTGTCTTGATACGCTATAAATAAAAATAATAAGGGGTGCAGCAAAATGGCGACCACCACAAAAATGATGATCGCCTGCTGAATAGGGAACCGTTTGCACCGTTGCTGTTTCGTCGCCAGCGCTGCCATCGTTGCTGTTGTGTTAGGAACAATGGGCGGGATTGCGGAAGCCGTCTGAGCCAGGTAGGAGTGCAATAAGGGCCTGGGAGAGCAGAGTGGCGGCCTGGTGCATTTGCTGAGTGAGGCACTGAAGGCCGAGTACATACTGGAGATCACATCCAGCTATGGCAACTAGACAACAACTCAAACTGATGGACCCTCTTGCTCCTTCCCCACCTATCCGCCGACCCCTCCCACCCATACCTATATACTTAAACCAAATCCTACCTTCGATACTGCTACATTTCCCCTCCCTCGCCCTTCCTACAGACCTGTCGAATTCGCCCTTACAATGTTACCCCAAGTACTCCCCCCCCCATGTACCAACATGCTTTCCTAAATAACCCAACAGTAAAAGCAGCAGCCACTAGACCGTTGACTACCTTTGAAAGCCTTCTTCTGTTGGCAGATGGCATGGTAGGGGGACGGTATCTGCAATATACAAAATACTGCTCCACAACCCTGCAATCTCAGTCGACACAATTAAAAAACAATGGGAATATGACATAGGTTATGAAATAAACTCTACCCAATGGACTACAATGTGGTCCAAACCTCCCTTTAAATCCATCTCAGCCAAAAGAAGGGAACTCACTTTAAAAGGTATCTATCGCTGGCATCTGACGCTGAGGAAATTGGTGTTAATACATCCAGGATCCTTACCAAAATGCTAGAGAGGCTGTACTTCTATAGGCACATACCTTCACATGTGGTGGGAATGTCCCCAAATACAACCCTTTTGGACAGCAGTCCTACAAAAAATATGTAAAATAACTAAATAGGTATTGGAACCCACCCCAGAATTGGCCCTATTAAATATTTTCCAAGACAATAACGCTTACTTGCACCATAAAGAGCTTATAACCTTCTCTTGGTGACCAGAAACATCATAGTTAGACACTGGAGAGACTTGTCCGGAGTAAGCATAGACCACTGGTGCCAAATTGTATGGGAAATGGCCTTATTCACCCCGGTATGGCTCCCTTTTCTTACACACACATCTCAAACTGACAGCAATGATAGGAGGGATCTACCACTAGCATACAGATCAATATAGCTAACTTGACCCAATATTCCATACCTCCCTTCCTCAAACACAAACAAATCTCACTACGGTTAATCAAAGGCAATTAAAGGCAAACACACATGCCATGCCTCCCCAAATTTTCTCTCATTGCCAATATAAACCAACAAATATGCAGAAAGAGAACCTACTCAATTGACACCCACTTGAAAATCCCATATACACACCAAGTTGACAAAACAAGATTGTGTGTAAGTTTACCTCCCACCCTCTACCCTCTTCCCCTACCTTTGTAGGGGAATGTAAAATGTAACCAAAAGACTTTATAGTCTGATCAAAAGAGAGAGAAACACATTCTTTGTAGTTCATGAAGATCTTTAATAAAAATCATTTCAAAAAATAAAATAAAAATAATGAGGAATTCTTCTGAGATGTATGAAGCGCTAAAGCAATGCTGAGGGTGATAATCATGTGAGTTTTCACTTGGGGGTTACACTTGAGTGTAGTTTACTGTGCAACAGTTTCTGTTATTGTCTGAGATCAGAGATTTCAAGCAAGATAAGGCCTCTTTTCTGTGTGCCTGCATATGCGCACATGCGTGGGCGGCCGTGCATGAGATTCATATACAAGACAGATGGACAATTAATTCTCTTCACTCATTATCCAAGGAGCCTTGCTTATTGTTGCTTTAAAAAAAAAAAAACTCCTGTCATTTCGTACCAAAGACGGCTGTTTAGTCTAAGCATAACAAACATGCTGGCCCGGATCGTGTTTGCTAGCATGGGGGGGGGGGGGAGGGAGAGCCATTACAGAATAGTTCCATTTATGGAAACTGCAAGAGGGACATACGTAGAATTTGGAAGTCATTTGCATCCAAGCAGAAGGAAGTGGTATAACAGAACAACTATTATTATGTGTCAAGAGATGACCCTCATTTGCTTCAGTTGCAGGGATGGCCAAATATATTTTGATGTGAAGCAACAGCAGATGGGAAAAGAAGAGATGTGAATGCTGTTCAGGATTAAGTTGCTAGGAAGAATGGGGGAAGGCCAGGGAGGCTCACTCAGTGAGAATTGGACTCAGCCTATACAGCAGGATTGGCTAACCTCGGCTTTCCAACTCCCCTCAGTCCCAGTCAACATGGCCAACAGTCAGGGATAAATGACAGAAACGGATCACACCGACAGCTGAATCCTATTTCAACAGTGACAAAGAGACAACATCCTGCACAGGGCTGGACTACCCATGAGGTGGGGGTGAAAAAGCTGCCTCGGGCAGTGGAAGAAAAAGAGGATTCACGCCCTGCCTCTGCTGGCAAGAGTATCACCTCTTTGGCTTCCCAGGTATGTTCCCATTTCTCCTCAGGTGATGAAATGGGATGCCCTGCCTCTGGTCTTTTGTGATATCTGAGGGCAGCGAGCTAGTTGAGGAGATCCTGGAGGAATGACGAGGGCTACTGCTTTCACCAGAATCTGTGGCTTGAAGCAACCACCTCAAGCAGAGTACTCCCCATTGATTTGTGGACTTGCTTCTGAGTACTTAACCCATTACTGATGCTTCCAGAGTTAGCTGGAGATTTTGTACTTTTGCACACCACCCTGCGTATTTCCCGGGGTTCCAGGTGCACTTACCCAGGGTTCATGTTTCCTTTCTGGAAATGAAGCATAGTGGTGACTGTAGTGTCATTGTGATATATGGTTTATTTACACATATATACATGTCTACATGTAAGGGAGACTAGTGGATTGCTCTTTTCACACACAATAGATCTTGCCTGCAAAATGTCCCAAGCACATGGGAAATGAGAGATACACACACCTGGCTTTACATGTTGAACCTACACTTTTTTAAAAAAGTGTGACTATCACTTTACAGGAATCCCTTCATAGTATTTTCAACCTTTGGTTGCTGAACAGAGACAGAACTATAAGAGGCCATTTTAAAGACCCCCATTAGAAAAGTAACCTTATACTTAAAAAAGGTAAAATTTTATTGAAATGTAGATTTACTTTTAATAAAAGCAGGAATCCAGAAACTTTTACATTGAAAATGGGTTTCACGTAACACACAATAAATATTTATTTTCTTTGAATGCAATAAAATTGGCCTTGGCCAAAATGAACAGAGCAACTAATGGCGATGGATCAGTGCAAATACTATTCATTATAGGGAGGGTATAGCTTTAATTATTTTAATGATTGCAAAAAGGAACTGAGAAAAAAGTAGTTATGCAATAAATATATCAGATTTACCAAGGTGGTAGTATAGAGCTTGCTGCGACAGCACATGAAAAGAAAGAAAATGCATGACTTCTCCAATAAAGTCACATAAAGATATCCCATAAAGGTTAGGTGATTTAAGATCCTGGCTTTATCTGAAGTTTCAGAAATACTGTTATTCTGCTTAGCTGAGGAATAAGTTTAATTTATAATCCTTCTGTGGCTATGCCCTCTTGTATCTCTCTGCCCTCCTTTCCAAATTTATTCCCGCCCATTCTTTGAGCATGGCTGAAAAGACAGGCAGAGCAGCAAACCAAACACTGGCTCAGCCATTCCCAACCAAACACAAGTGTTTACTACAGCATCTTCTTCCTTGGGAAGTTAACAAGGTATCCAGTAGCTGGCACATAAGATGGAATAAGGATTTCCTCTCCCCTGCCCCCAAGTGAAAGGATCAGCCACTTCCACCCTAACAAGAAGAAGCAGAAGCAGTGTGTAACTGGAGCAGGATCACAAGGAGGTAGATGAACAAGTATGGGAGGCAACACTGACGGCAGTCATAGCAGTCCTATCTCTAGCTAGGGAGCATGGGAGTCAAGGAATATGGCAGAATCATTGCCACACTGAAAGCCCTGCTTGTACTGTCCAGGAAAAAAAAAGGGGGACCTTGTAATATCTGTGGATGTGGGTGTGCCAGTTCCAGGGTGGCATAACAGAGAGTCCTGGATTAGGCCCCTCTCCAGGCACCGGACCAGTTTAAGATCCAGCAAATCCTTTTTAAGTTTAAGAATCCATCACTTCCACGTCCCAGAAGATCAGAAGCAGTTCTTTATAAAACAACCACCACCCACTATTCCTGGCATATCTTGCTCAACTATGTTTTGCCTGCAGTAGAGAAATAGCTTCTTGCATTTGCATTGGAGGAAAATGAAGTGTATGTCGAAGGGATTTTGGCATAGCCACAGATGTTTCTACTCCTGCGAATATAAAACAGAGAGACAGAGAGAGAGACTTTGGCAGACTTTCATGGCAAAATAGCACCATCACATTTTGCATCTACCAAAGGGGGCATGGAAGATAATGTGAAGAACTTCAGATCATCAGATTAAAGCCACCCTTTCTCCCTTGCCACCAGCTCTGTGCTGTTCGTGGTTTTGTATATCAAAAGACAGTGTTGGTGTGACTGCTATGTTGAAAATGTTTTTCCTTCACAGGCAAATAAGTGTGGAGGTGTGCATGGAAAACATTCCTTACAGATGAAAATATATTCTTCCCTGCCCATTATATCCATGAACAGGAACAGTAAGACTCTGTTTGTTGATCTTTCTTCCTGTCCATGTGGATTTTCCATTATGTCATGGTTTCCACATGTATTCCTTTCAAATGGGAAAAAGTGTGCTGGAACTAATTCAGTGAAGTCATGCCAGAATCAGTCACATGTTCCATGCTTTTTACCCCGTTAGCAGTGAAAGGTGTCAGATCGGGTAGACAATGACAGTATACCAGAGCTCTGGTGATATAACCAGGAATGACCAGCTGCACCAGTATAAGATGAGGGACACCTGGCTTGCCAGTAGTACATGTTGAAAGGATCTAGGGGTCATAGCAGATCACCAGCCTAACTTGAATCAACAGTGTGATGCAGCAGCAACAGAAAAAAATAAAAAGACTGCATCAAGAGAAGTCTAGTGTCCTGGTCAAGGAATGTCATAGTCCTGGCTTGGTCAGACCCCACTTGGAGTACTGTATGCAGTTCTGAGCACCACAGTTTAAGAAGAATATGGGACAAACTGGAAGGTGTGCAGAGGAAGGCAACTAAGATGATCAATGGTCTGGAAACCAAGCCTTATGAGGAATGGTTGAGGGAACTGGGTATGTTTAGCCTGGAAAAGAGGAGACTGAGAGGAGATATGATAGCCATCTTCAAATATCTAAAGGGCTGTCACATGGAGGATGGAGCAAGCTTGTTTTCCCCTGCTCCAGAGGCTAGGACCTGAACCAATGGCTTCAAGTTACAAGAAAGGAGATTCCGACTAAACATCAGGAATACAGTGGTACCTCGGGTTAAGAACTTAATTTGCTCTGGAGGTCCGTTCTTAACCTGAAACTGTTTCTAACCTGAGGTACCACTTTAGCTAATGGGGCCTCCCGCTGCTGTTGTGCCGCCGCCACCGCCCGATTTCTGTTCTCATCCTGAAGCAAAGTTCTTAACCCGAGGTACTATTTCTGGGTTAGTGGAGTCTGTAACCTGAAGCGTCATTAACCCAAGGTGCCACTGTAACTTTCTGACAGTAAGACAGTAACTTTCTGACAGTAACTTTCTGACAATAAGACCTGTTTGACACTGGAACAGACTCCCACAAGAGGTGGTAGACTTTTCTTCCTTGGGGGTTTTGAAGCACCATGGATGCTTTAGTTGTGATTCCTGCATTGTAGAGGGTTGGACTAGATGACCCTCGGGATCCCTTCCAACTCTACAATTCAGTGATCCTATTTAAAAACCAGAAGCGTAACACCAGATATTAAAACACCAGAACAGCACTGATAGCACAAAGGCCTCATGAAACAAGAATCATTTTAGCCAGGGGCCTGAAGCTTAGCAGGGATGGTGTCTGCCCATTTGACACCATCACGACTACAGCAGATGTTCCTCTTGTTCTACCCCACAGGGCAATTGTTTCCAAGACTGTACGGGAAGGATGAGGAGGTGCCCAGCAGCAAGTGGAGATGATAAGAGTCCTCAATGACAGCAGCTTCTTCTCTTCCTCACTGGGCAGTTGGGACCAGTGGCCTCTATGACAGGAGAAGAATGGCCCAGCCCACTTAGGGAGAGCCTGTGGCAGGGAAAGAAAGATTTAATCATCTGTGGAAATGGTTGAGTAAGAATGCAGCAGATGGAGGAAATTAGAGAGAAATGCAAAGACTTACCTGATATCCACTGGGAGAAACCTGTCAGTCAACCTAGAAGAGAACGATCTGTCACTTGAAGCTTGAGCAAACATGGATGAATGACACTGGTGACCTTGTTCCTGCTGCTTGTTATCTCTTCTCTTACTGTCCTTTGAAAAGTCTCTAGTCACATATGGAATCCAATGCTCACACGATGTATTCTTATACAGCCCTTAGGGCTGCAACTGGTTCTCTAGTCCATCACAAGGGTACTTAAGAATAGAGCTCTGCGCCCTCCCACAGCTTCACAGCTTGTAAAGATTTGCTTTCCAAAGCTTTTTCTTTTTGATTCAGGCTGTAATCCTATACACAGTTACCTGGGAGTAAGTTCCGCTGAACTCAGTGGGGCTTACTTCTGAGTAGAAAACCATGGGAAACCCAGTAAAAGTGTAAGCATGGTCTCTACAACTTCACGGCTCTCTAATCAGAGCGCAAAGTTGTAATGAAAACCAAAACAATCTAATTACAACAGTCAATTCAATTGGAAGGTAAGGCTGGTTAAAAAACAACCTAAATTGATCTGTGTGTTTAAAATAAAGAGCATTGCTTCTGCTGGAGTATTCCTGCATCCTTTCTGCTATTATAATTTTCTCGTGATGGTAAAAAAATGTATGTTGTAAAGCTTTTATTTTAAAATGCATATCTTCCTTTTCTTGGGAAATATGCACAATAGGAAGGCCCAACAGAGACTCCATTTCCTCAGGGTCTTGCGAAAGAACAATGTCAAACAAAAATGGATGATCTCCTTCTACCGGTCCACAACAGAAAGTGTCCTTTCATACTGTAGTACAGTGTGGTACGCTGGTTTGACAGCCACGGACAGGAAGTCCCTACAGAGGGTGGTGAATGCAGAACATGATATCATGGGCTGTCCCCTGAGTTCGCTAGATGACTGCCTCAGGAGAGCGAGGAAAATTCTTAGGGACAACTCACACCCCGGCCAGCACCTCTTTAATCTCCTACCGTCAGGCAGGAGATACAGAAGTATAGTCAGCCGCACCAACAGGTTAAAGAACAGGCTTTATCCGTGGGCTGCTGGGCTGCTAAATGAAAACAAAAATAGTGGTGCAATTGACTTCCGACAAGCACACAGAGTGCGAACAAGATTGAGTGTATGGGGGGGGCTCATTTAATTTCACTGCACACAGGTGGTGTAGCGACAATAAAGGTTTATTTATTTATTTACAGTACAAAGGGATTGGTGATTCTGGGTGGCCCCTGCTAGGATACTACCAAGGAGGACCACTTGGTAGCCTTCCTACCGTCTTTTAGGCGTAGGAATGGACTAATCCATCCACCCATTTTCATTTCTCTCAGTTTTTCTTGCACTCATTATTTGTTTTTATGTACATTTTAATATAACTCGTTCGGAGAGCCTTGATGTGGAATGGTATATAAATTCAGGTAATAACTATCTTATGTATCATCCAAAGAATATAAATATTATGCCAGAATCCAACCATCAATAATCAATCAGCACAACCCAGCCCAGGAAGATAAATACCAGTGAAGCTGTTACTTCCTGGATACACAACTATTATTTCTGTGCAAAGCCTCGTCTTCATGAATTCTTCAGCATTCATTTAAAGTACCGTATTTTTTGCTCTATAAGACGCACCAGACCACAAGACGCACCTAGTTTTGGGAGGAGGAAAACAAGAAGAAAAATATTCTGAATCTCAGAAGCCAGAACAGCAAGTGAAAGCAGCAATCCCTCTTGCTGTTCTGGCTTCTGGGATAGCTGTGCAGCCTGCATTCGCTCCATAAGACGCACACACATTTCCCCTTACTTTTTAGGAGGGAAAAAGTGAGTCTTATAGAGCAAAAAATACGGTAGGTTATGCTTTTCTCCTAGATTGGATTTCTCTGCAATCTGATGCAAATACAGGATATTTTATATTGTCGGAGCGACAATAACCATAGAACATATTATCTTTTCCCAAGCAGGATTTCTTTACTAATTTGATCAATCGGTTCTTTTAAGTGATGCACAAACTCTGCCTTCTGAAAATTAAAGAATGTACAGCATAATGCCCATCAATGAAATGTAATGCTTTACAACTTTCTCTAGTGCATTTTGAATGAAGCCCATGGAGACTTCAGAGTAATGTATTGATATCTCTGGAGTAGATGCAATGTCCCTTAAATGACCTTTAATTACTTTCTTCTAGACTTTCTAACGCAGAAGAGGAGCAGAAGAAAATCTATTTTTTAAAAAATAAATAAATTAAAATCACCATATAATTCTCCAGTGCAACATAAAAAGATTATTGCACAAGGAGAGAAGTCCCACACTGCACTTAATTTTTTTCAGAGCTTTTTCATTTTTAGTGGCAGCCATGTTGAGATTAAAATACTGCCCTGAAATGCATTGATGTTGAAATACTGTCCCTGAAATAAGTCAATAAAATTCAGTGGGACTGAACACCAGCAATAATGTCACAGAGACATTAATTTCCCTTCCAGTTCAGTCTTACAGGGCACACTGCAAATATAGCAAAGGTCTTGTTAGATCACACAAAAGGTCCATGTAGTCTAGCATTCTGTTTTGTGCAATAGCCAACCAGATGCCCCTGAATAGTAACTGTATATACCAGCAGATGAAGTATCTATAGATGGAACTTCAGAGATCAACATCATTGCTCAGTAAAATAGCAATTGCCCTTGGAGCTTGACGTGGCTCAGGTTTCGTGACAAGTAGCAGTTTGAAGAATGATTTGGGCGGACAGCATCACATTACATCAACTGTTGATGCAGATCAGAGGTCTGTTGCGTTCCTCATGCAGAATTGGGTTTAGTTTTGCTGAAAGACCTCAAACTGCACTTTATTTTTTGCAACTTAAAAGATTACACTGAGGAACAGAACATGGACAGTCTGGAACATAAGTGTAATTGTGCCCAAGTTTGGGGCCAGAGGGTGTGTGTGGGTGTGTGTGTGTAACAAAGCCAAAACTTTGATCTGGTTGCAAACATTTCGTGAATAAAGATCCCTATCAACCTTTTTGGATTGTGTGTACCTTCTTGCCTGGATACCACACACACACAATTTAGTACTCATTCTATTCTTGTGATTGCAGTTTGTTTTAAACTATTTTAAATGTTGTGTTTTAAATTGTTGTGACCTGCCCTGGGACCTTATGGTGAAGGGTGGGTAATACATTAAATTATAATAGTCTGTAGCAAAGCTAAGAGAATGATGCAATCTCATTCTGTGCAAGGAAAACTGCATTCACAACTCAGTGCATACACAAGGGCCACTGGGAGGTAATCCTTCATACGAAGCACTGCACACATGAGGAAAAGTGAAGCATTTGGGGGAGCCAGATCATTCTATCAATAAGCACTGTCAGAGGCAACATAATCAGCAAATAGAAATAAATTTTTAGTCGCAGACATGTACATCACCCACCATGACAATGCTGATTTGCAAATAATTTTTCCTAAAAAGCATGCTCCCCCCCCCACAAGGAGCATGCCATTTATTTTAAGAAAACTCAAATCGCAAACTACATTGATTAAATGTACCATTATATCTCTATGAATTAAAGTTCCATTTCTAGTATGGGACTCATTAGGTGCGCATTATGTAATAAATGATATAGTGGTTGCTTAAGAAAAGAAAAGAAAAGAAATGGCCTTTTAAATATGAAAAAGCTCACTACATCTTTGGCCCCAGTTTCTGTAGATTGATTACTGTTGAGTGTATGTTTTATTATAATGAAAGTTAATCCATTACAATTAATGGTATTTATTGTAACAAATGACGGCCGATTTCTTTAAATAAATGAGAGCCACATACTGAGCAAGAGGAAGGCTATGATGGAAGGCCTATTAATGATTAACTAATCATGAAAGCAGTCAAATATGATGTGTGTGGTTGCAATATGAATGGAGAAGCCTTTGAGTAAGAGAAATGAGCCAGAGGAATAATGCATTGAGTTTGGTACTAAACGGAACTGGGTCCATAATATGTTTACTGGAACCTTTGTTATACATAATGTTAGAAATATTCCACATTTGGTTTTCTGGCAGAGTTTCTTCCACTTCCTGGAAAGGTTGGTATGATGATAATGTTCTCATCATTGGATTTACAGATCTTTCACAGAAACCACTTATTCCATCTGTAGATCAATTTAATAGTACGAGGAAAGAAAAATGATTCTGCTTCCCTCCCCATGAAGTTCTGGGCTGGCAGGTGGAACATACATCAAGGTGTAACCCAGAAGGAAGGCCAGGGCCGGCACACTCATTAGGTGGTGTGAAGCAGCTTCCTCAGGTGGCAGAAGACCCATGGGTGCCCCACTTGCCCTGCTGTCTCCATCACTGTCAGACAAGTGGAACTGGCAAAGAAACAGTGCAGGTTAAGAAGCTATGCTGGCAGAGAAATGGCTCTGGCATTGGCACCAATTTCTGACAAGATGTTGACAGAAATCGGCACCAATGCCTGCACTGCTTTCTGCCAGTGGCAGAGGTGGCTCAGCAGGCAATGCCAGCAGCAGGTTGGGTGGGGCGGCAGAATGGGGTGGCATGTCCCATTTGACCTCAAGTGGTGAAATGGGACGTGCCAGCCCTGAGGAAGGCAGTGGGCTGATCCACTTAGTTACTGTAGTGAAAACATGTCTAGGGTGGTGGACTAAAGTTTGTACATTGGTAATAACAAAGAGATTGTGGCTCGAGGACCCGATCCCCCCCAAAGTGGAATGAATACACAAGGACACTTGATATAAGGTTAATGGGCAAGAAAAGGCCACAACTTTATTGATTACAGCAAGTGAAAAGGTATTGGCTTAGGCATTGGATTACGTCAGCTGACTCCACCCCCTCAGAGAGGGGTGAGTCTGAAACAAGGGGGTTTATTCACCAGTAGGTGGAGCCTGTTGATGCTAATCCAACTATAGGCTCTCCCCTGATGTCACCGAGGGTCGTGCCATGGCCTCCCGCCAAGCAGGCATCGGACAGAATACACGACCGCCAGATTCCTTTAACGGAATACCCAAAAATTGAAGGCATAGGCGATGGCCACACCTAGCCCTTCGACACAACACAACACATTATTCCAATGCCTAACCGCCACCCGAACACTCACCACTCACACACAGTGGCGAAAACAAGCGAAAGGGGGGGGGGTTGTAGTCTAAAGAAAATAACACGAACGCATGGCGACTAAAGCGAACGTGGGCAAACCAAAGTAATGCAAGCCAGTACGCCGATAACAATGCAATAAGCTCAAATGAGAATAAACGGCTAGCCAGTAAGCTACACCAATACGCGACTCAGGCACGCTACCCCAAACCCAACCCTCGCAAAATACTTCCCTGGCTCCTGCAGCTGAGAAGACGGTCCTGTTGTCGATCCTGTTGAATCACGACAGGACGACGAAGAGTGAGGCTGAGGAGGGGCTGGCGCCGCAGTATTAAGGCTGTTGTACACGCCCCCTCGGAGGCACCTGGTTGGGTGCCTGCCGATGGGCGTGGGCACCAGCCAGGTGAGTGGGAGGCAGGGGGCTAACGCCCCCTGCTAGAGGCGGGGCTCGGGCTCCCGCCCACAACCACTCCCCTCTCTTCAGGAGGAGAGTCTTTAATGCAGCATGGCCAAGTCCTTAAGGGAGTGCAGCAGTGCAATAGATTTGATGGAAATGGGTACCTTTTATTCTGTATGTAGCAAGATAGAAGGATCCTTGGTGCTCCTCCAAGCTCACAGAAGTTGTTTTGGGTAGACTTATTGCCCTGTCATTTGTGGTTCTGAAATATTAAAGTGGGACCATAGGCCATTTAGCATCCAAGACTAACTTTATCCCACTCTCTTTGTGACTTTTTCCTTTTTGTATAGGAAATATACACTTAGTTTGCTTAGTTTGCTGTTTTGTTCAATTTGTTTTCTATAACTGTCATTTGACTTCTGGGCATCCACTTGTTAGCGTTGCATGATGACTGACAGCTGAACTCTTGCATTACCTCTATTGAAAGATCTCAGGTGCGTGTGAGGTGATTTGGTGATGTAAGGCAATATTAAAGTTCTTTGATAATGCCACTCAAAGATTCTTTTTTTTTTAAATAATTTTTTATTAAATTTTCTTTTACAAATTAATCAACACAACCAAATTCTCAAATTTCCAATTTTTGAACTTCCACCAGCTCCTCTATCAATCATCCATATTTTCTATTTGTTACGCATTTTCAATATATTATATTGCCAGTTAATAATATCCTTTCATCTCTCTTTCTTTTTACAATACACCTTTGACATCACAAAGCCTCTTTAAAACCGACTAGCGTTGTCTGTTCATCACATATATTTTCCAGATAATTCGTAAACTTTCTCCAGTCCTCGATGAACTTGTGATCTTTTTGGTATCTAATTTTCCCAGTCATTTTATCCAATTCTGCATAATCCATAAGTTTCATTCTCCACTCTTCCAGAGTCGGTAGTTCCTCTTGTTTCCATTTTTGGGCCATTAATATTCTTGCCGCTGTTACTGCATATTGAAAAAGTTTGTAATCACTTCTATTAATCTCTCTTCCTGTTATTCCTAACAAAAAGGCTTCTGGTTTCTTTACAAATGTATATTTTAACATCTTTTTCAGCTCATTATATATCATTTCCCAGAAACCCTTAACCTTCTTGCATTCCCACCACATATGGAAAAAGGATCCTTCTTTTTCTTTACATTTCCAACACTTGTTACATGTTTTAAACATTTTTGCTAGCTTAACCGGTGTGATATACCATCTATATACCATTTTCATAATATTTTCCTTTAACGCCGTACATGCAGTAAATTTCATATTTTCATTCCATACTTTTTCCCAATCAACCAATTGTATATTATAACCAAAATCTTTGGCCCAATGTATCATAACCGACTTAATCTCTTCGTCCTTTGTTTGCCATTCCAGTAACATTTTATACATTTTTGACATTGTCTTAAAGTCATTATTTATTATCTCTGTTTGAAATTTCGACTCTTTTTCTATATATCCCCTCTCTTTAAAATCCTTTTTAAACATTTCATTTATCTGAAGATAATGCAACCAATCATACACATAGTCTTTAACTTGTTCATATGGCTTCATTTTCCATTTCTCCCCCTCTTTAATTGCTAAGTCTCCATAAGTAATCCAATTCCCTCTCATATTTGTTTTCTTTACGCTCATAACCTCTAATGGAGACAACCAGTGTGGGACTTTAGGTTCCAATATATTTTTATACCTGTCCCAAATTTCTATTATAGAACTCCTGAAGATATGATTCTCAAAACCTTTGTGACTTTTCTTCTTCTCCAGCCATAAATAAGCGTGCCATCCAAATCTGTTATCAAAACCTTCAAGATCTAACAATTTATTGTTTTTTAATTTTATCCAATCCTTTAGCCAACAGAGACAAGACGCTTCATAGTATAGTTTCAGGTCTGGCAGGGGAAAACCACCTCTTTCCTTCGCATCAGTTAGTAGCTTAAATTGTATTCTTGGCTTTTTGCCCTGCCAGATATATCTTGAAATCATTCTTTGCCACTCTCTGAAGGTCTTTGTCCCCCTAATTATAGGAATCATTTGAAACAAAAATAACATCTTTGGAAGCTTCCAAATGCCACTCAAAGATTCACAGCTCTGAGGAATTTATTCCCTGTATTGAAAGATCTCATGTATGGGGTGGTGTGAAGAAATATGAAAGCTCTGTCTGTCTGTATTGGATTGTTGTGGCATACATCATACAAGTCATCCCTTGATGTTGGTACCATCAAAGGGTGAGTAGGCAGATGTTTAGTCACTGCTTTGAGCATTCAAAATAGGGTGACTATCTGTCTTACCTTTTGGGCCCACTAATAAAATATTTGATGGGGCCGGTCCCCTCAAAGTTAATGGGCATTGCCATTCAAATGGTGTGTGTGCACTATGCATGATTGATTATGCGAGGTGGGGCTTACCTGCCCCCCAAACATTTTATTGAAGTTGGCACCCCTGTGAAGTTGCTTCATGTATGAAATAAAGTCCACTTGTGCAATGAGACTTCCTCCCTGCCCTGCACCCTCAAAATCCGCTCTAGAGGTTTGAAGGAACCCCCCCAAATAGGTTTAGATGGGGGGGTAGACACAAGGAGAGGAGGGGGGAAGTCACCTTGTGCAAGTAGACCTCATTCCCTGCATGTCTACACATAGCCTTCATCACAATCATGAGGTGCATGACTATGCAAAAATATACTAATTATAAATGTATAATTATACCTATAAATTAGCGGATACAAATTATATACAAAACTGAGCCCTCTTTTGCCTTCATTTCTGCTGGTGCATTTTCTCTTTTTTAGCAGTGCTCCCAAGCAATGCATCCAACCGCACTCTCCAACCACACTCTAATTAACAGAGCATTCCTGTCCAACAAACTAGCTACCTTTCTGCACTCCCAGCCTACTTAAATGTCCTCCCTACAGCAGTTCTGGAGGGAAGGTAACCACACACACACACACACAACCCTACCATGAATTCAGGTGCCCCTGTGACTTTGAAGAGGTCAAGTAAGAGACCCATGTCCTCCTACCATGATTTGTGCAAAATCTTTATTGGATCCTCCTTGTCAAACTTGTCAGGATGATCAAATGCATTTTATGTCCTTTTACTCCTTTCAGATCAAAGTGCATCTATATCACTCTCACTATGACCAAGTACTGTGCTGCAGCAAGTCAAGTCAACCATTAACTTGAGCTCAGACACTGTAATTTTTCCCTTTGGAGTTCGTCACATGATTTCATCTTTTAAGCTGTTTGTGCCCATTTCATTTCACTCTATGTCAATTTTTATTTACCTTAATCTATTCTATTCTATTCTATTTTCTTTATTATACACACTTGGATAATGTATATTATGTACTTTTTATTTTGTTTTCTCATTGCTGGTCATTGACCACAACAATAAAGATTTTACTTAGCAATGCATAAATGGAAAGGAAGCACAAGTAACTTGTGCTTCCTGTCCCTACCCACCTGAGTCTCATTTGAAGGGAAGGAAGATATGAATCTTGTGAAATGGTCCTCTACCCACTTTGGACAAGACCTGGAAGTGCATGAAAAAGAAGGGGGGAAACCTTGTAACTCTGCTCTGGCTACCTCCGATGAACATTCAAAGCAGCTGTTAGCTTTCAGCCTAAACTACAGCACTTACTAGCTAATTATTTCACCAGATCTCTCTCATGGACTTGTTGGTTCCCCACTTCCCTTGCTACTGATATAGACCAACTGCAAAGCTGGCACATTGACTGTTTTTGACGGGAACTGGCATTTCACTGCATTATGCTACACACATTTGCAAATATGCTATTTATCATCTTGTTTTGCATCTGTGATTACTCTCTTGCTTTTTAATTATAGAGTAGTGCAGAGCAAAGCAAATTGCTGGATGGGACCCAAGGACAAAATATTACTTCTTTTTGGCTTAAGAGGAATTGGTTCAGAGACCAGAAGGGGAGCCTTGATTCTCGATAACATTTCCACCCTGGGTATTTCATCTTGTTGCTTCTGTGTTGCAATGTAAGCCTTTTAAATCTGTTCAGACTGCATATACCAGCAAAAGAACAGAGGACAGCTGGGAGTTGCCTGGATACCTTTACTCCAGGCAAGTGGGTGGGGTTGAAGAACGAGCTATGACATTCTGTGCAAATTGTACTTCCATTTATCAAGGTTTTCAGAATATTCATTCATTTACTTAGTTCTTCAAGCTGTTGTAGGATAATCCAAACCCTGGCTGGGAAGTGGTGATGTGTGGCGAAATGGAGAAACCACAATATCTGTTGCTCACACCTGGGAAGGTATGCTGGGGCAAGAAAGACAAATCACTCCACCAGCCTGGAGATGGTACAGCCATTAGCCCTGGACGAAGCCCAGTGTTGTCAAGGGATGGCAGTGGAGTCAGCTGGGATTCAGCAGATCCCTGGCATGTCTCAGCCCATCCTACAGAACAGCCCATTTTGTGGCATTCTGCAAGCTACTACTGGCAGAGATCCCATTAGCAGTACTTCCACTCACCTGCCCATTTGGTGGGTGGAAAGGGGAGTTGGTACCGCTCTGTGGGCAGAAGTCAGCAGGGCTTGATGAACAAAAACTCCCACCCAATACACTCCCTCTCCAGCTGGTGCAAGGCAGCTTTGGGTTGCAGCTTATGCACCACCCTTCATTGAAAATTTCAGGGTGGATTCCCCTAAGGTTTCCATAAAGCAACAATACAATAACACCAGGGGGGAAATACAATATAAACAGTAGGAAAATACAAATACTAAAAGCTAAGTGACAACAGTAGTAAATGCTTCAGTAAATAAATGGGTCTTCAGCCAGTCAAGATGCCTACCTCACAGCTAGACAGGAGCTGATTCCAAAGGCTGGGAGCCACTACAAAAAAGGTCATTCCTCTGGTTGTCTCCAGATGGATTTGTGTAGGCTGAGGGACAACCAGAAGGACCTGAGCTAATCATCTCAGTGTATGGGCAAGCCAGAAAAGTATTCTCTTGGGTCTTGTGGTTAGATTTAGGAACATAAGAAAAGCCTGATGGATTAGGCCAGTGACCCATCTCTCCTTTCCTGTGGTTTCAGCAACTGATAGCATACAGCCTCTGATGGAGGAGATGGGTAAATTTATTAAGGGATAGAAAATACCGTATTTTTCCCTCTATTACACGCAGATTTTTTCTCCTAAAAAGTAAGGGGAAATGTCTGTGCGTGTTATAGAGCGAATGTGTGGTCCCTGGAGCTGACAAGCGCGAGTGAAGGCAAAAATCAGGCAAATATCAAATCGTCCGGAGAAGGGAGGAAAGAGGAAGCTGCTGCTTTCCTGCATTCTGCCTCAGGGTCTTACTGCCCACCGGCTTCTGTTTCCTTACTGTGTTTGCTCAGGCGGAACAAAGAGCAGAGAAAACCCCTCCCCTCCAGGCAAGCAGAGTGGAAAGCTCCTCTCCGTGCGTCTGGGACTCGAAGGCAACATGCAGGTTGGGGGGGGGGGGAGAGAGAGAGAGCTGGCTGGCTTGGGGGGGGGGGACTTTTGCCTTCCTTTCCTCCCTCCGGTAAAACCCCTCTCCTGCATTCTTAGCCAGCTGCTTCTCTGCACACCCCTCTCCTTGTTGCTTCTATGTTTTTCCTTCCCTCCCTACTTAAAACGTGGTTCCAATCACGGATCCACATGGATCCTCAGGATCTTTGCATTGAGTCACCCCAAATTCACCATCAGATCACATAGCAATGATCTGATGCAAAAACAGGGCTGCAATGCGGCAAAAACATGGTTACAAAGCACGGATCCACATGGATCCTCAGGATCTTTGCATTGGGTCACCCCAAATTCACCATCAGATCACATAGCATGTCCATGGCTACAGCCTGCACCAAAAAAATCACGCACCCACTGTTTCCTGGGGCTGCAATGGTGCAAAAACATGGTTACAAAGCACGGATCCACATGGATCCTCAGGATCTTTGCATTGGGTCACCCCAAATTCACCATCAGATCACATAGCATGTCCATGGCTACAGCCTGCACCAAAAAAATCATGCACCCACTGTTTCCTGGCGCTGCAATGGTGCAAAAACGTGGTTACAAAGCATGGATCCACATGGATCCTCAGGATCTTTGCATTGGGTCACCCCAAATTCACCATCAGATCACATAGCATGTCCATGGCTACAGCCTGCACCAAAAAAATCACGCACCCACTGTTGCCTGGGGCTGCAATGGTGCAAAAACGTGGTTACAAAGCATGGATCCACATGGATCCTCAGGATCTTTGCATTGGGCTACCCCAAACTCACCGTCAAATCACATGTCTGTGGCCGCAGCATGAAGCACAAAAATGATACATCCACTGTTTCATTCAGAATTTTTTTTTCTTGTTTTCCTCCTCTAAAAACTATGTGCGTGTTATGGTCAGGTGCGTGTTATCGAGCGAAAAATACGGTATAAGAGAACAGCTGAAAACTCGAAGAGTAATGAACAGAAAATCCAGCTGGTCTTGCATTACTTTGCAGACAAAGCCCGGCTCACCAGACATGGTTAAGAAGAGCCAATGAAGGTTCTTGACAACTGTCAAGGATGTAGATACCTATTTCTTCAAGAGACAGGTCAAGTGACAGGTTATACTTCCTCAGAAAAAAGTGATGCAGAGCTACAGCAGGCAAAAGCCTGTAGCTGACACAGCAGCTCCGACAGCATGCACATTGCAGGTTCATAGCACATTGTAGCTCTCAAACGCTTTAGCCATATGTCAAGTGGACACCCAGCCTTACAGAGCTGAACTACAGAAGGAGCAACCTTAAGTGCCTTTTCACACATTATGCAGAGGCAAACCCAGGTCTGAAAGCTCAAGAGGGAGCCACAGCCAGTCTTACAGATGTGTGTACAATCTACAGTCAAATCGGTGGTGATGTTGCCTGACGTGTGTGCAGGACTAGGCATGGTGCCAAATCCTTAGAAAATGGCAAAGGAGACTTGGAAGCACAGCATGGGCATATGGGAGGTAATCTAATGTGTGAAAAAGGCACTTAAGGTTGTTATTTCATTTTAAACATGTGTTAACTAACGTTCATTAAGAAAAAGGGGGAAAGACTACCATGCACCATACCGCATTGATCTCCCCAGTGCCTCACTCTTCTCGGGAAATGGCAGTGACCCACTGTGTTGGGAACCTAGGAAAGCAATGCTGCCCAAACTGTACGACCTCAGCAGGTTATCGAGAAGAGAAAATGGAGGGGAGGGACTTGAGCTCACGGGTTGAGTGTGTGCTTTGTATGTGGGAGATCCCAGTGCCTCTAGATGAAAGGACCAGGTAGCAGATAAAGTGAAAGACTCTATTGTCATTTTTAACAATAATGGGCTACACAGACAAATTGTCTAACCTGGTATAAGGCACCTTCTTTCATTCATGTGCCTACAACACTGAACTCCTTGGTAGAAGGGGGCGGATAAAAATGTAGCTATTAATGACAAATTGACTGTGAGTTCATGCTCCTGAGGCCTTGTCACATTTAGCCTGAAACACAGGGAAGGAGAGAGTTCCATTACTGGTCTTCATAAATGCTGCTCCTAATCTTGGGGTGAGGTGAAGGGGCTGGGCTGGCAATTCTACATAACACTGTATGGTACACAGAGTTCTATGGCCCCTGCCTGGAAGACTTGCAATTCATTTCTTCACCACCATTAATGAGCGCCCTGAAGGTTCTTAGCCATGGCGAGGGCAATGTGCCCGAAAAATCTCCAAGTGACTTGACCAGCCCGAGGCAGCCCCCTCCATTTGCCTAACAATAGAGCTGGCCCTATGTGGGCCAAAGCACTGACTTAAAATCATAGAATCATAGCACTGTGGAGCTGGAAGGGACCCCAAGGGTCATCTAGTCCAACCCCTTGCAATGCAGAAATCTTTTTGGCCAAAGTGGGGCTCGAACCCATGACCCGAGATTAAGAGTCACATACTGTACCGACTCAAGGGATGCGGGTGGCGCTGTGGGTTAAACCACAGAGCCTAGGACTTGCCGATCAGAAGGTTGGCGGTTCGAATCCCCACGATGGGGTGAGCTCCCATTGCTCGGTCCCTGCTCCTGCCAACCTAGCAGTTCGAAAGCATGTCAAAGTGCAAGTAGATAAATAGGTATCGCTCCAGCGGGAAGGTAAACGGCATTTCCATGCGCTGCTCTGGTTCGCCAGAAGCGGCTTAGTCATGCTGGCCACATGACTCGGAAGCTGTACGCCGGCTCCCTCGGCCAATAAAGTGAGATGAGCGCCACAACCCCAGAGTCGGCCACGACTGGACCTAATGGTCAGGGGTCCCTTTACTTTTACCTTACTGTACCGACTGAGCTATCCCAACTTGGTAGAAGGCAGCTTCATGTGAAGCTGAACTAAGTAGCACACACGGAAGTCCTCACCCCATCTCTTGGCAGCTCCGATCTCAGAATTATTATGAGCACATTCCAAAACAGGCTTAGGGGAAGGGATATAGCTCAGTGCAAGCAGAAGGTCACAGGTTCAATCCTGCCATGTCTATGCAGGGCTGGGAGAGTCCCTGCCTGAAACCCTGGAGCGTTGCTACCTGTCTGTGTGAACAATGCTTATCTAGGTAACTTCCTATGTCCCTATGACAGCCCCTCCTTTCTCTCCTCTTGTTAATTCTGATTAAGGAAAGATGGATATTCTAAGGACTGGTCATTAGGCTTCTTTGCAAATTAATTAAACATTGTGTTTAACAACTGACCTTCTTTCACATGGAGTTTGGAATCACATCTTACTTTCTTATTCTGCTTTAAGAAATGATGTGTGAATATCAAAAGGCCTCATTCTCTTTCATTAGTAAAGGGCCAGGGAACACAGCTGGCAGAGCCTCTGCAAAATCTGTTAAAACAGAAAGCAAAGAACTGTGAGAAAGTGATGGGAATTCTGATCTTAAGGCTGCATTATTCACCGAGTATATAGCCTGTGAGTGTTTTGCAATATGTTGCACTGCGTCATAGTATTGGTAGTATCATATTGTGGAAAAACATAATATAATAGGATTAGAGGAGATGACACTTTCAAAATAGACAAATATAGATTGCATGCTGCAGCCTGAGAACACTGGAAGGTGCCAAGTGAGTCTCTGTGGGGAAGCTGTTCCATAGCCAGGGTGCCACTATTGAAAACATGGTACGTAAAAAAGCTTCTGACTAATTCTCATAAAACCTTCAGAAGTAGGGGAAGGGGTCGAAAGTAGAAAACATTCTCTGCATGCACAGGTTTTCCCGTATCTCATTGGTATCTTGTGGTAGGACTAGAAAGAGCTCCTGCTGAAGCTTTAGGTGGCTATTGCTGACAATGTAAAGAATACTACGCTAGATGCACCAATGGTCAGAGTCAGAATAAGGGAGCTTTCTATGTTCCTAAACAGATCAATAACCCATAGCAACCTTGTGAGTAAAGATTAACACCCTTGTAATCCATTTTCACAAGAGGAATAACTTGTGGGTATGTTTTTCTGACAGGGGAAAAAATGAAACACAATTCTCAAAAAGCCTGGATTCTGAGCAGATGAATTATACAATCAGCCCCCACATAATGTGCATAGCATCAATATTCCATCTGAACTTTTAAGATGTCATTTCAAGGCTACAATGATGTCTTCTAAATGGGCACCATCGTAGTCTCTCTGCCAACTAGGGAGTCAGAATGTCTGAGCTACAGTTCACTAGGGCTGTTGGACCCAACATGAAAAGAATTCCATCTGGTTCAATGAGATTCCAAGCGCAAAGCTCAAATTGAAATACTCCCACATTTTTCTGGTTGTTGGTTTTTTTTTTTACTGCATAACATCTACGGGTTCCTTCCTGTTTGGAAAACATCAGATAAAATATTCATCTCCTGGCCCTGTTAAACTAAACACCATAAGGTCATGGATTTAAATTCTCTTGTGGTATGGTGAGAACTGATGTGACCTCCCCCCACCCCCTTTTTTCTACATTACCTAAGAAAAATGGCAGCAATTTTAATATGTACGTGGCAGAGCATTCAGTTAGTTTAAAGAGCCAGATGCTCATGCATAAAGCTAAAGCTGTTAAAGTTCTCCGGTAAACTTTCATGTAAAGAAGGCAAGTAAATAAATCGGTAGTGCTGAAATACTAACAAAAATTCATAGAATCAAATCAGAACAGAAGACTAGTCCAGCAACTAGTTCTCAGAGTGGCCACCCAGATGTCGGTAGGAAGCTCACAAACATTGACATGACCATGATATCGTTCTCCCACTGCTTTTTCCCAGCAATTGGTATTCAGTTTCATACCGTCTCTGCCCCTGCAGATAGCCATTGTCACTATTAGACACTGAAAGCTTTATCCTTCTTCGTGTGCCTCCTCCACAAGGGGTCCAGACTTCGGAGGGCGACATGAGAATGGGCCTTTTCTGCAGTGGCTCCCCATTTGTGGAATGCTCTCCCCAGGGAGCTTTGCCTGGTGCCTTCATTATACACCTTCAGGCGCCAGTCAAAAACATTCCTCTTTAGACAGGCCTTTGGCTATTCGATGCCTTTTTAAATGTGTTGTAGAAGAGAGGGATTAATGGGCTGGCTTTGATTTTATTTTTATTATGTATTTTCTGTTGTTTTTTTATATTGCAATTTTATATCACGAACCGCCCTGAGATCTACGGGTATGGGATGGTATAGAAGAGTTTGGATTTGATATCCCACGTTAACACTACCCGTAGGAGTCTCAAAGCGGCTAACATTCTCCTTTCCCTTCCTCCCCCACAACAAACACTCTGTGAGGTGAGTGGGGCTGAGAAACTTCAAAGAAGTGTGACTGGCCCAAGGTCACCCAGCAGCTGCATGTGGAGGAGCAGGGAATCGAACCCGGTCCACCAGATTGCGAGTCCACCACTCTTAACCACTACACCACACTGGCTCTCATACAAATTTAATAAATAAATAAAATTTGTCAGATCCCTTTTTAAAGCTAAATTGGTAGCCATCACTCTATTTTGCATTAACCCTGCATTGTGTAAAGAAGTACTTTCTCTTGCCTGCCCTGACTCTCCCACTATGATGCCAGCATCCATTTTCTGGTCATTCACTGAGTTTCAATGGAGGGGGGTAAAGGTAATGTAAAGGACCCCTGGATGGTTAAATCCAGTCAAAGGTGACTATGGGGTTGCAGCGCTCATCTTGCTTTCAGGCTGAGGGAGCCGGCATTTGTCCACAGACAGCTTTCCAGGTCATGTGGTCAGCATGACTAAGCCGCTTCTGGCGCAACGGGATACGGTGACGGAAACCAGAGTGCACAGAAACGCCCTTTGCCTTCCCGTTGCACCGGTACCTATTTATCTACTCGCACTGGTATGCTTTCAAACTGCTAGGTTGGCAGGAGCTGGGACAGAGCAACGGGAGCTCACCCCATCTCAGGGATTCAAACTGCCGACCTTCTGATCAGCAAGCCCAAGAGGCGCAGTGGTTTAGACCACAGCGCCACCCACGTCCCTCACGTAATTGGTTTTGAATATGCAAAGAGATGTGAATACGTAACAGGCTTCTGAGAAAAATTCAGCATTTCTCTAGTCAGGGCAAGCATTTCAACTTGCCAGATGGCATGATTCCCGCCCCCGGTCTCCTCACCCTGTGCACTGTTCCTGGGATTCCTGCAAATGATCCTGTGAACTGTAGTTTGTCATGGGTATTGAAAGTTGTTAGTAGACACCTATTCCCCTCACAAGTCCCAGAGTTCTCTGGGAAGAGGATTAATTATAAAACCACTCTGGGTTTTATAGTTCTGTGAGGGGAATAAGGTAAAGGTAAAGGTACCCCTGCCCGTACGGGCCAGTCGTGACCGACTCTGGGGTTGCACGCCCATCTCACTTAAGAGGCCGGGGGCCAGCGCTGTCCGAGGACACTTCCGGGTCACGTGGCCAGCGTGACGAAGCTGCTCTGGCGAGCCTGCACCAGCGCAGCACACGGAAATGCCGTTTACCTTCCCGCTATAAAGCGGTCCCTATTTATCTACTTGCACTTAAGGGTGCTTTCGAACTGCTAGGTGGGCAGGAGCTGGGACCGAATGACGGGAGCTCACCCCACTGCGGGGATTCGAACCGCTGACCATATGATCGGCAAGCCCTAGGCGCTGAGATTTTACCCACAGCGCCACCCGCGTCCCTGTGAGGGGAATAGGAGTCTCTAATAACTCTCAGCACCCTTCACAAACTACAGTTCCCAGGATTCTTTGGGAGAAGCCATGGCTGTTAAAGTAGCATAATAGATCTTTCAATGTATAGTGTTGATATGGCCTGAGGCACCGCAATGCAACTGGGAGTGGCTGTAGCTGCTCTTGAGGCCATGCATTTCATCCATTTAATCAAACCTAAAATCTAATTACTCCACTTTTTATCTGGTCAGTAGATTGCAGCTGAACATGTAACCTTCAGCATCATGGATCCTCAGCCTTGAGTGGTGCTACACACTCTGAAATATTGCGCATCCTTTGATAATAAATGGTGATGTGTCAGTCACCAGTCATGTCATTTGAGAAAAGGAAGGCGCTAAGGAATAATGAAATAGTGCTCTTGTAGTTTAATCAAATATTCAGCAAAGAATGCCAGCAACCATTACAGACAAGTGAGGTTTTTTCCAAGGGACAGTAACTTAGGAGAAGCTCAGAAATCTGACAGCCTATTATATAATTTCATTAAAGTACTGCTATTCCCTGAATATCTGACAAGTGGTGTGTGTGTGTGTGTGTGTGTGTGTGTGTGTGTGTGTGTGTGTACACACACACACAACTTTCTATGCAATATCTCTGACTCTCTGGAAGAGCCAATAATCTCTATTTGGCCCTCCACAATAGAGCACCCACAAAATTCCCATTGAAGGGGCTGGGCACCCACAAATTTCGGTGCCAGGTCTATGCAACCTGCATGGCACTCATGGCCCCGGGCACCCACGGTTGCGGGGCCACATTGGCACTCCTGTCACTAACACCATAACTACCAATCCCTCTTATTCATTGTGTGAGGGTGTTAGTGGTCAGCCAGAGGCTACAGATGGCAGTGTGCCATTTCAAATGTTATCTAGTGGGAAGGCTGTCACTTCATGGCAGAGCACCACCTTTTGCATGCAAAAGGTTCCCATTTCAATCCCTGGCATCTCCAAGTAGGGCTTGGAAAGACTCTGACTTGAAACCCTGCAGAGCTGATGCCAGTCAGTGTTGACAATGTTGAACTTGAAGAAGAAGAGGAGGAGGAGGAGGAGGAGGAGGAGGAGGAGGAGGAGTTTGGATTTGACATCCCGCTTTGTCACTACCAGAAGCAGTCTCAAAGTAGCTAACATTCTCCTTTCCCTTCCTCCCCCACAATAAACACTCTGTGAGGTGAGTGGGGCTGAGAGACTTCACAGAAGTGTGACTAGCCCAAGGTCACCCAGCAGCTGCATGTGGAGGAGCGGAGACACGAACCCAGTTCACCAGATTAGGAGTCTACTGCTCTTAATCACTACACCACACCAGCTCTTTGACTTGCTATAAGGCAGCTTCCTATGTGGCAAGAGAACCACCTTGGCATTGCTTGATGACTCACTGTAATGGCTTTAGGGGTTGCTCGTGCGTAAGTTACCGCCGCTCTGGGCTAGGTTGCCTGGTTAAACCGTTTCTGTCTGGACAGCCATCCACTCCGTGGCTGTTCAGTCGCTAGCAGAATCCGTCAGTGGGCGTTTCTTGAACCTCTTCCAGCAAAGAAGTTCTTTGACGCCAAGTCTACGCCTACTTTCCCTGCGCGGAAGTCTTCTGCGCAGGGTGGGTGTGGGCAGCGGAGGACCTGTGCTCTCCTCACTGGTCTCCTGCGAAGAGTCCTGGAGCCTCCTCTCTGCTTCCCCCATCGACCCCCCTCTATCCCTGGTGTTGCGCTGATTTTCTTCCCCAGCCGGAGACCTGCCTCTCTCCCTGCTTGGCCCCTCTCCAGCATCGCTGTGGAGCCTCGCCTCCTCCTCTAGATCCGATGGCAGTTCCCTGACACTCACCATTCTGGTAATTAGCATAGAAACACCCAGTGGAGGCTGGTCCATTAGGGCAAACTTCACCAACTTCAGTCTGCCCTCAGTCAGCCACTACCAATGTACCTGCCTTCTTAGTGACAACCAGTCCAAGGGATGGCACTACCTGTCAGTGTCCTCCTCTCAGCACTGGCCTGGTAAAACTTAACAGGCAAGAGAATTGGGACATGGCTAGAATTAGTTGGCTCTGTCTGTTCATTGCCACTGGGCCCACTTACAGTTGGCTTCCCTTCCTTCCACCCTACTGGTCTCAGTAGGTTCCACCTACCACTGGAAACATCACATGGGCAGGTGGGATGGCATGCTTATCCCTGGTGGCAGTTTGCTGGGCCCATGGGCATGCCAATAGGTAATCGCATCACCCCCCCCACATCCTCAGGGTGCTCATTTAGTACCAGGGACAGAGTATGTAGCAAGAAGAGTATGGAGCGACACACACTTGTGGCTTCAAACCTGTCAGGCAGTTTACCCTTCGTGGCTCTAGTCGATCTCCTCGGCGTGATCTCTGGTATCCCCTCTGACCCACTAGGACCTGCTGCATCTTTTGAACCTTACAGAGTAGTTATACTGAAGTAGCTCTAGCAAGACAAATTAAACCCAAGTCTGCATACAGTTAAGAGCTGCACTGTAAGGGTGCTAGGCAGCCAACTCCTACTCAGGGTAGTCCCACTGACATTAATGAACCTAAATTAATCCCATCCGTTAACTCCAATGGGTCTCTTCTGAGTAGGGCTAGCATTGAACACCACCCTAAATTTTCATAAGTGGACGCTGGGTGGGTAATGTGTGTCCAAACTGTCCTTTGGAGCAGCTCACAGACTTCCCTGACCAACCACTTAATCGTTTTAGGGATTAGGAGACCCTTTCTCAGCTAGATGACTAGATTAGGTACAAGATCATGCAGCAGCTTGAAGTCGATAGTTTCCATGGGTCTTACTCCCTGCTAAAGCTGCAATCTTAACCCTATTTACCTGAGAGTAATCCCCAATTGAATTCAGCAGGATTTAGCTCTGAATAGACATGGTTAGGATTGCACAGCTCATTTGCATAGGATCGCAGCCTTTAAACAGCAATATCTTTGAATGTTTTGAGCTGCTTTGTGGACTTGGTCAGAAAGTGGGCTACAGAACTCCTCACTCTAGCTGCACCACAGTAGTTGCCTCTTTTCTCTATAGCTGGAAATTAAAAGCCCTGTGAGTAGGAGGAACCCTGGCTTTTGTTCTTTCGGTGCCTGGTGACAAGGAGAAACGCAGAAAGAAAATCTATCACAATAGGTAAATGACAGCGAGCATTAAACGGTATTAGAAAATGTCTTCACAAAGACAAACCCCAGTTTTATTGTAAATCTGTAATAGACTTATAAGGTTTTGTTCTGTCATATTTTCCATGCCTGCTTACACTCAAAAAAATTGGTTAGCTTTTTAATTGCTACAATTAATTATAACATTTCATAATGAATTCATTTGTGGGCGTAAGCAGCTCTCACTTTAAGATGTTGTGACAATGAAAAAGAAAATCATAATTTCATTTTAAGGCAACACATGGGTTTTTTTTAATAGCAATGGATCTGACAGCTCTTAGGTTTATTATTATTATTATTATTATTACTGCTACTACTACTATTAAAGGTGGCATTGTATTCTTGTGATTTTGCCACTTTAAAACAGAGCTAAAACAGAGCAAAATCGTTAAGTAATTCTCTGTTTTCTTCTGGGTATTCAGGAGCACCCTGAAAATAGTGTTTTGCCATACAAAGCTTCCATATGTGATATACAGCAAGCCTGCAACTTATGTGGGGGTTACATTCTGAGGATCATTCCTAAAACCAAAATTGCATGTTGTCAAGACACATTGGGTGCAGTGGTGGGTGGGATTGCCAAAGAAAGGCTTTCCCCTCAGATGCCTACCCCCTTTTAAAAATATATATATATAAATTGTCAGGTGCATAAAGCTGAATGCGAACAAGTTAAATGCTTGTAAGTTGTGGGTTTACTGTAATTCGAAGGAAAGGAAAAGGGAAGTTGGAAGTGACTTGTGGCAAAGGAGAACTGGCTTAATTCTTTATTATTTATGTATTACATTTGCACCCCACCTTTCTTCAAGGCGTTCAGGGTGTTGTACCTGCTTCTCCTCCTCCTCCCATTTTTTCCTCACAAGAACCCCGTGAGGTATGTTAGGCACCTCAACTTAACTCAAGTTATGGTTCAAGTGGAGATTTGCACACCATACTCCCAGGTTGTAGTCCAACACTTTAACCATAACTACTACACCACACTTGAGATAGACCTGAGTTTCATACTAATATGAAAGCTGCTTGTCCTATTCTTGACTGTGAATGTTAAAAGCCACAGCAGATGCGTTCATCCAGGCTAGTGGGCCATCAAGAGGAGTCTTTCCTTCTTCCGCATGTAGGTAAATCCGGCACTTCAAACTATGAAATAAGGCTGCAAACCAAAGAACACTTACTTGGGAGTAAGTCCCACTGGACTCCTGCGCAGAATAGTGCTATAAGTGTGTTCTCTGGCCAACCAGTTCCCTGTGATTTCCTTCTTCTCATTCTCATGGTTTTCTGAGCAGACACTTCATAATGGAAAGCAGATGGCAAGCATGTCCCTCTGCTCAGGATGAAAGAAATGTGATAATTATACTTTGTGCCTCTCACTTACCTTCCACTTTATTGCTGACCTAGTTGGATGCCTTTCTCCAATCGCCTCCTAAGATGTCCCATGGTGTGTGTCTTCACTCTTCTCCCTGTCTTACAGTGCACGTTGGTTTTAATATGGACCTTGTGTTGCCTTGCCAGCAACAATCTCACAGCACTCATGGGAGAATTAGTCATACTGAAAACTAGGTATGCACAAGCAGGAAGAAATACTGTAGAAGGCAGCGCTTTTTCCCCAGGGGGTACTCAGGGGTACACAGTACCAGCACCTCTTTTTTGTCCTTTTCAAGAAGTGTGGAACTTACTGAAACAACTTCATGGTGAGTACCAGAATCTATTTTTTCCGGGGGGGGGGGGAGCTGTGGTAGCAGGTAATTAGAAACATCAGATTTGCAGGAATTGGGGTGAGGAAGGTCAACAAAATATAATGAGGGATTTTTTCATAGTGCAGATACACTCTAAAACATTAAACATGCAATGGCCCTTAAAAATCTGCTATATAGGCAGAGACAGAAAGCTAGAATGATTGTATTGAAATGGTCTAGAGTTCAGCAATTTTCCTATTGTGCTTCCAGTTTTCTGTTCAGATGCTTAAGAGAATAATGGAGATTTTTATGAAGACAGAAGTAAACAGAGAATCTCTGAGATCCACTGCCATTCTTCCATAAAGCTTTAAGTCATTTGGAGCCTGAATATGGTCTGGGGATGAAAGGATAAAAGAACTGCACTCATTCTCTGAGGCCACAGGCTGTTTTCAGACAGACTTTCAAGAACCCCAAATGCAAGTATCTGGGGGAAAAACACCTGCTACCTCTGTTAAATGACAACAAGGAGACTTGTGGCACCATGATGCATTATGGCCGGGGCTGCCAATATCATGCCTGTGAACACACAGATATGGCCTTGAGGACTTTCCCTGGCACCTGTGAAGTCTCTGACACACTAGTCCTCAATTTCTCCATTGTCATAAAATGGTGGTGGTGACTACCTTCCCCTCCCCCCGCCGCAAAGAAAGTTCATAGTGTAGTAAAAAGGAAGAAGAGAAAGGAAGAGAAAGGAGAAAGGGATTCAGTGATAAGAGATGGCGTGGAATAATCTGGGAGAGTTGAGGGCGTGCGCAGAAGGGAGTGATCGGGAGGTACGTAATCAATTTGGTGAACAATTTGGTGTAATCAGCAAACTTGGCTGTCTCACTGCTCACCCCACCTCTATGAAGGGACATAGGAAAGGGGGCAGTGGACGCGAGCCACCCTGGGTGTCATCCCAGAGGGGATGACAACCCCCCCCCAGGCAGATCACCATCACGCCGATCACCCCCCTGGGCGGATTGCCCCGTCCCCTGGATGGATTGTCCTGCCCCCGGGAGCATGGCATGTGCGCTGCTTGGGTACCTGAGTGGCTAGCTCCGCCGCTGCCTCCATGAATCATCACCATCACCATCACCATCACCATCACTTTTAATTTGTATACCGTCTTTCTATCTTACAATACTCAAGGCAGTTTACAAGCTAAAGAAACAAAGAATATACACCTTATCATCATCACCGTGATCTTTCACCAGCTCTGTCATCAGCGTGGACAGAACGACTAATGGTTAGTGATGAAGGGAGTTGTGTTAGGTTGCTGCGCCCTTCTCCCACTGAACCCTTTGAACTGTGTAAGGGGAAAAAACACATTGAGTTAACGAAATCAGTAGGAACATAGAAAGCTCCCTTTCACGGAGTCATAGGTCCATCCAGCTCAATATTGTCTACACTGACTGACAGTGGCTCTCTAGAGTTTCTGGCAAGAGTCTCTGGCAGCCTTACCAGGAGATGCCATGGACGGAACCTGTGACCTTTCACCTCCAAAGCAATAATTTTACCTATCGCATGAATCTTATTCTGGTTGAGAATCATGTTTCCCTTTTTATGCTTCTATTAACCTTTCCTGTCCTTTGCTTTTTTCAGAGTACCACAACATTGTGCCTCAGTTTTCATAATGTAAACAAGCTATTCCTTGTTCTTTTTAGTTGGTGCCATTATTGTTAAACTTTGGTCAAAGAAGTGCACATAAAAGACTCTCTTCAGACTCTCTCTCTCTCTCTCTCTCTCTCTCTCTCTCTCTCTCTCTCTCTCTTTCTCTCTCTCATCAGCTGGGGCTTCCCTTGCTCTGTTTCTCCACCATATATCAAAGTTTGATTAAATTAGAAATTTATAGGCTAGCATCCTTGAAGCCTTATATCATAATTTAAGTGCTTCTTAATTCTCAAGCTGCCTAAACCTCTGCTCTTCGATTTATCTACCAGGATCTTTTTTCTGTGAATAATTATCAGATACAAGCGGTGTATAATTTAAAAGCAAAGTTGAGCAGACAGTCAGGGCTCCTACGATGTTGCCTGAGACCCTGTTGTGCTTTTTAAAGAGTTGTGATTGTGTGAGAATTCATTTTTAAAAATCTGCTGAGTACTCATCCCTAGCTAGCAGGAACAGTGATCAGGGATGATGGGAATTGTAGTCCCAAAATTGCTGGAGACCCAAGTTTGGGAAACACTGGTTTAAAGGTATGCATTTGAGCAGGTTTGATAAGACAGGCTTAGGCTTCATTGCAGTTGAAAATAAGGTTAAGCAACAGGCTTCATTGAATTAGGCAACAGGGCTTCATGGAAAAGTTATCCCAGAATGTAAGAAGAAATATGTTGCACTAAAGTTCCATCTAGTCTAGTTTCATGTTCTCACAGTGGCCAACCAGTTGCCTATGGGATGCCTACAAGCAGAATCTGAGCACAGCAGCCCTCTCCCCACTTGCACTGCCCAACAGCTGATAGCCACAGGCTTTATGCTTTTGATCTTGGAGGCATCATGATCTTGTTGTTGTTGTTGTTTAGTCGTTTAGTCGTGTCCGACTCTTCGTGACCCCATGGACCAGAGCACGCCAGGCACTCCTGTCTTCCACTGCCTCCCGCAGTTTGGTCAGACTCATGTCTGAGAACACTGTCCAACCATCTCGTCCTCTGTCGTCCCCTTCTCCTTGTGCCCTCCATCTTTCCCAACATCAGGGTGTTTTCCAGGGAGTCTTCTCTTCTCATGAGGTGGCCAAAGTACTGGAGCCTCAGCTTCAGGATCTGTCCATCCAGTGAGCACTCAGGGCTGATTTCCTTCAGAATGGATAGGTTTGATCTTCTTGTAGTCCATGGGACTCTCAAGAGTCTCCTCCAGCACATAATTCAAAAGCATCAATTCTTCGGCGATCAGCCTTCTTTATGGTCCAGCTCTCACTTCCATACATCACTACTGGGAAAACCATGGCTGTAATTATACGGACCTTTGTTGGCAAGGTGATGTCTCTGCTTTTTAAGATCTTATTCCTCCACAGATTTGTTTATCTGAAGCCGTCCAAGTTGGTGGCCATCACTATGTCTTGTGAATTCCATAACTATGTGCTGTATGAAAAAGCACTTCCTTTGTCAGACCTGATGAGAGGGAATTCAGTATGAGGACAGGGGGAAACTTCTATCTGCTTTCTGCACTCATATCATGCTGCCTCCCTAGCTATTGTGGAAGAGGGTGACATATATGCTTTGTTTGCTTTCGGAAAGAACTTGGCTGGAGAAACTCCAGTGAATGTGTGGGGTGTTGGTGTTGAATCTACCAGCCTTAGCTTTTTAACGGGAAACAAAATATATGGTAGAATCAGAGATGTATTGAACATTATTGCTAACAGTTGCAGCTAGTAATATTTATGTTATTTCTAATAGTTGTAACTCCACTAAAAATTCCCACAGACATCTTGCTTGAGTAGAACCGACCACATTTGCTACTAAATATATTTTAGGTGAAATTCAGGGCAATGCTAGAAGAAAGGAAAAGGCTCAGATTTTGGGGCTCATTTTCCATGATATCTTCAAGTGTTTAATTATGCACTTCAGAAAATGATGCTCAAATTGGCTTGAAGCAATGGGGCGGCACATTGTCAGTATTAATTGAAAACTGAATACATTTTCAAGCTGGTTTCAATTAGAACACAGTAAACAAACAATCTGTTTTGATTTTACTTTATTAGAGATGAAAGCTATGCCTAGGTTCATGATTTAATTTTTAAAAAAACGCACAAAGAATCTCAGTTACACACCCACCCACTGTTCCTTTGCACCATTTTCTTAGTTTTAGTCACTTGGTAAAATTATTAAATATATATAATCCTATAAATGTGGTAATATGCATTTCATTTTAATGATAGGTCTCCGTTTTGAAATTAGTTTTCATTTGTTGTTGCTGTTTAGTCGTTTAGTCGTGTCTGACTCTTCGTGACCCCATGCACACCAGGCACTCCTGTCTTCCACTGCCTCCCGCAGTTTGGTCAAACTCATGCTGGTAGCTTCGAGTACACTGTCCAACCATCTTGTCCTCTGTCATCCCCTTCTCCTTGTGCCCCCCATCTTTCCCAACATCAGGGTCTTTTCCAGGGAGTCTTCTCTTCTCATGAGGTGGCCAAAGTTATTGGTTGGGGATGTACAACCACCCAACCCTCTGCCCCCTTGCTTCTTTTTAAACTAGGATTTTACTTTGATAAGAAAATAAATGTAAGAGTCAATAAAATATAAGTCTGAAATACAGTAGATTCCTTCTCCCATAGCCGCAGCCTTGGAAATCAAGCAGAAATCAAGCATGTCTCTCTCTCTTTGGGGCTTCAGCCTGCAGCCTCTACTTCCAGCTTTTACCTCTCACACACCTCAACTCTGACTTTAGTTCTTCACTAAACATTTTAGCAACATGGGGCTGGATGACTCCAGTAGTGTAAGACCTAGGTGAGGAAGGCTAAGTCATTGATGTGATGCTCTTCAACAATTCTGTATGGGCCTCTAACTTATTGCTTTATGACTGATTTGACATTTTTATATGACATCCTTCGATACCTATTCCAGGGTAGTTTATTTTTTTAAAAAACAAACCATTAAAGCAAAGTAAACAACAACAATCAATACAGCAGCACATGAAATAGTAGTGCTTAAAAACTCATTAAATGTTTTATGGCCTGTGGAAATAAAAAGAACTTTTTCTTTGGCCAAAAAGGCATCAATGTAGCATAGGAATGTATTTTAGTCATCCTGAATATACGAGTATATTGAGTGTGGATGGGCACATACAGGGCCCTAGTTATTGATGAGTCCTACAAACTTTGCCCACAGAGGACAAAGTGGACCATGACATAATGCCTACTGTCTGAATTGAAAAGCAGAGTCAGATTCAAAACTAAAAGCATAGACTCCAGTGCAGTAAAAGCACTGGAGATGATACAGGAATTCGGACAGGTAGCAGGATTTAAGCTAAATAAGAGCAAAACCAAAGTTTTAGAGAAAAATCTGGATATTGAGGAAAGGAAATTATTACAAAAAAGACGGGCCTAGTTTTTGTGAAAAAAGTTAAATATCTGGGGGTTAATTTGTCGGGGGGAAATTTGAATTTATATAAAGATAATTATGAGAAATTATGGAATGAAATTAGGAGTACCAGGACGATTGGATGAAATTCAAAGACTATTTAGTTAAATATACTAATATAACTTAATTGGAAAAACTTGCAAATACCAGATAGGCTTAGGATTTAAATATGTGATGCTAGAAAATAAAATGTTTAAAGTTAAAATGAAAAGGAAGAAAGATATTAAGTGACTAAGTTAATTTTATGAGAAAATTGGGTTTGGAAAACTGTTACAATGATATACAATGAAACTCAGCAAGGGGGATTTGAGGAAGTCATTTAACAATGTTACTAAGATTGGATTAAGTACAGTTAAGATCTATGTTTGTTTGTTTAAATTTTTGGAAAATCAATAATTTTTTTTTGAAAAAACAAAAAACAAAACTAAAAGCATATGGGATTTATTCAAGATACACAGCCACACAGAAAACAATGGGGATATAGAGAATATGGAAGTAGAGATTTAAAACTGCTAACTGCTCCTCAGTAACTACTGTATTGTATTATCAAGAAGGAGACATTTGATTTTAAGCAGGACCTACTGTGTTCACAATACAATCTTGTGAACTTGATGTGGAACCTAGTCAGGATGAGTTTCTTGTTCTACAGCATAAATAAAATGAAAAAAAAAAATTTCTTCCAGTAGCACCTTAAAGACCAACTAAGTTAGTTCTTGGTATGAGCTTTCGTGTGCATGCACACTTCTTCAGATACACTGAAACAGAAGTTGCCAGATCCTTCTATATAGTGAGAAGGTGGGGAGGGGTATTACTCAGAAGGGTGGTGGGAATGGGTGGTTGGCAGATAGCTGTGATGAGCCTGTTGACGACTCTTAACGACTGCAATAGGTCTTACAGGAAAAAGCAAGGGGTGAGAAGGTGAAAAATGGCTTTGTCATGTATAATGAGATAAGAATCCAATGTCTTTGTTCAGACCAGGTCTCTCCATGGTTTTAAGTTTGGTAATGAGTTGCAATTCAGCAGCTTCTCTTTCCAGTCTATTTCTGAAATTCCTTTGTAGTAATACAGCTACATTGAGATCTTGTACAGAATGTCCTGGGAGATTGAAGTGTTCTCCTACTGGTTTCTCTGTCTTGTGATTCTTGATGTCCGATTTATGTCCGTTTATTCTTTGGCGTAAGGTTTGGCCTGTTTGTCCAATATAGAGAGCTGAGGGACACTGTTGGCATTTGATGGCATATACAATGTTAGACGATGAGCAATTGAATAGTCCCGAGATGGTATGTGTGATGTTGTTGGGGCCAGTAATGGTGTTGTCCGGGTGTATGTGGCAGCAAAGTTGGCATCTGGGTTTATTGCAGGCTCTGGTGCCAGTGTCCGTGTTACGTCTGGTTGTAGTATTATTGTGGGTTAGGAGTTGTTTAAGATTGGGTGGCTGTCTGTAGGCAATGAAAGGTCTTCCTCCCAGAGCTTGAGAAAGAGAACTGTCATTGTCCAGGAGAGGTTGTAGATCTCTGATGATGCGTTGTACTGTTTTAACTTGGGAGCTGTATGTGATGACTAGAGGTGTTCTGTTATTTTCTTTTTTGGTTCTGTCTTGCAGCAAGTTCTCTCTGGGTATCTGTCTGGCTCTGTTGATCTGTTGTCTAACTTCATCTGCTGGGTATTTTAGTTCTAAAAAGGTTTGCTGTAGATCTCTTAGGTGAGAGTCTCTGTCTGTAGAATTGGAACAGATACGGCTGTAACGTAGTGCCTGGCTATATACAATGGACTGTTTGGTATGTTTGGGATGGTAGCTAGAGGCATGTAGATATGTTTGTCGGTCAGTTGGTTTACGGTATAAGGTGGTGTCTATGCGTCCATCCTGTATTTTTATAGTAGTGTCCAAAAAATGTATTTCTTGCATAGATTGATTCATTGTTAGGTTGATTGTGGGGTGAAAATCATTGAATTTCTGGTGGAAGGTGTCCAGGGTCTGTTGACCATGTGTCCAGATGATAAAAATATCGTCAATGTATCGCAGGTACAAGAGAGGTTTGAGTGGGTAGGAGTTTAGGAAACGTTGTTCTAAATCTGCCATGAAGATGTTGGCATACTGTGGGGCCATGCGGGTGCCCATTGCTGTGCCGCTGATCTGAAGGAACAGGTCATCACCGAATTTGAAGTTGTTGTGGGTAAGGACAAATTGGCAGAGTTTGGTGGCAAAGTCCGCTGTGGTTTTATCTGAAATGGTGTTCCTTATAGCTTGTAAACCATCTTTGTGTGGGATGTTGGTATACAGAGATTCCACATCCATAGTAGCTAGTATAGTGTTGTTGGGAAGATTATTTAAAGATTGTATTTTCCTCAGAAAATCTGTGGTGTCACGTACATAGCTGGGAGCACTGATGGCATATGGTTTCAGAACAGAGTCCATATAACCGGAGACACCCACTGTAATAGTGCCAATACCTGAAATGATGGGGCGTCCTGGATTTCCTGGTTTGTGTATTTTAGGTAGAAGATAGAAAGTTCCTGGTCGAGGTTCTGTTGGTGTGTTGGTGAGGATCTGTTCTTGGATGTGTGGGGGTAGCTCCTTAACAATCTTGTTCAGTTCTTTTTTGTATTCTTGTGTGGGGTCTGAGTCCAATTTTATGTAAAAGGCGGTATTGGAAAGTTGTCTGTGAGCCTCCTGAATGTAGTCAGTTCATGAACAAAACTGAATATGTGATAGAGGAAGAAGACTATCTAGGAGAAAAAGTTGCGGCAAAGCGGAGACTGTACTAAGCCAGAAAATGAATTTGCAAACAGTGGCGATCATCACAAAGAAAGCCACCCAATGTTTGGATGAGTGGTGACTGATCACTCAGTAGTTTTCTAATATGTATGAGCCAACTTGAACTGGAAGCAAGTGACAAACCTCTCTTGTTACGAATCAAAGGAACAAATCAAGGGCAGGAACATCTTCTGCTTCTTTGCCTCAAAATGTTCTACTAAACTCATGGAGAGAATGCAGGATTTTGAGCACGGCAAAAATGCAGGAAATGGTTCTTCTTTTATTCTTAAGCAGCCTGTGACCTTCAGCACCCGCAAAGAACAAAGAGGGAGGTTTTCTAACCACTTTGATAGCAGTGTTCACTTTGGAAGAGATTGTATTGAACCAGTGTAATGAAAGATCTTGCCAGAGAAATAATTCCTGGGTGTTCATATACTGTCACGGGGAAACATAAAATGAGTCAAGAAAAGGCCTGTTGGTTTCTGTTTCAGTTCATCTCCTCTGTGTCCATTGAACTATGGTTTATTAAATCATGGCTTAGCATTGTGTGTGAATCCTCTCCAGCACCTTAACCATGTGTGTGTGTGTTTTTACTGTCAGGAAACTACTATCTGAAGCTATGGTTTGTTATTGGCTTATGGACCTTCATTTGTTTTAACTATGGCTTGATATTATATGCAAGCACAACATCCTTCCTTATCCATGGTTTGTTTGACCACCCCACCTCAGATGGCTACCATGGCAAGACCACTTAAAGAAAAGAAGAAAAACGTGGATGAAGCAAGCCATGGTTTATCTGATCATCCATGGGACAACTTGTGATAACTTGTGGGTTGCTTAACAAACAATGGCTTAGGATCAGTGCTTTTTTTCTGGGGATACGCAGGGGTATGCATACCCCTAAACATTTTGTGAATATTTGTCCTTTTGTCCTTTTACTGTATTTATTTTTCCCAATTTGAACTATAAAATGGTGATTTTTTTTAGTCAAAATGAGAGACATTTTTTAAGGAAAAAAAGAGCACTGCTTAGAATTATGTGCAAAGAAGATCTAATGTGGTCTAATGCCCCTTGTACAATCTTGTCAAAACTAAGTACTTCAGTTTAAGCCTTCTCAGGGCTTCTGAAATCAGATCTATTATCAGTATGTACCAGATGAGAAAGGTTCCATAATACTTCCATAATACAGGGAATTTGGAGAAGGAATGTAAAGTTAGAAGAAAAGAATTTGCTGCAATCTGCTCTTATGAATGTCTTTTGAGGTGGCTATCCTTGGGTCCCAGACACAAATTGGATGATGAATGTTAGAAGCATCACAATCTCATCCTGCCTACACATGCCATTCTGAATCCCTTTCATTGGAAAAAAAGGGTTTCACAGTTATTGTTTTCTTTAAGGCCACCTAGGCACACTAACTGAATACTAGTCTCATACATATATAATCAAATTTGAGAACACTCCTTTTATTACCGTATTTTTCGCTCCATAAGATGCACCAGACCATAAGGCGCACCTAGTTTTGGGAGGAGGAAAACAAGAAAAACATATTCTGAATCCCATAAGCCAGAACAGCAAGAGGGATCTGGCTTCTGGGATACTGTGTGGCTGTTCTGGCTTCTGGGATAACCGTGCCAAGCCTCTTCAGGGCAGCGGGATGAAGGCTAGAGGCAGAAGCCAGGACAGGCGCGTCGCCCCTTCAGCGAAGCTCGAGAAGGAACAGAAGGAGACCCTTCTGTTCCTCCTCCAGCATCCAGGACAGCTGCGTCGCTGAAGGGGTGCTGTGCAGTTCTCCCTCTCTGCACAGCGCCCCTTCAGCAAAGTGGGAGGAGGCACAGAAGGGGATCCGTTCCTCCTCCCACTTCACTGAAGGGGCGTTGCGCAGCTCTACCTCTCTGCGCAGAGCTATTTGCTCCATAAGACGCACTCATATTTCCCCTTACTTTTTAGGAGGAAAAAGGTGTGTCTTGTGGAGTGAAAAATACGGTAACTTTTTAATCACACACTGGACAGACATACTTGCAGAGATATGGAGTGTTGTTATATTAGTTACAGTATAGAGATTTTTGAATGAGAATGAATCAAAGAAAGGTGAACAAGGAAGAAAAGTGGCGTCTCCACTTCCATGGTGCTTCTTTGCTATACTTATATTTGAATGAGTTGCATGATGGGTGGTGGGGTTTTTTGTTTTGCAATCCCTATTAATTACAGTGATCAGAGAAAGTTATTGTGAACTCCGCAAAGAAAGAGAGAGAGAGGGAGGGAGAGAGAGAGAGAGCGAAGGCGTTTCAGCTGTCAGTAGTGAAGCTAGCAAATTGTTTGCTAGGGGAATAGCCTGGGGGAAAATACGATGCCTAATTAAGAGGTTCTTATTGAAGGGATTGTGAGCATTTTTGCTTCATCAGCAAGGTATCAGCACTATCTTTGGAACCATAATCAAAACTGTGCTCATTAGCACCCATCTTTTACACTTTCTGAACTGCTTTAGATTTCAAAGAAAAATTCTACTGATGCGTCTCAAACAAGGCTAACCGTTTGGAAGGTTTGCATCTGAAGAAATACTCCAGAGACCAGGACCTACTTCTCGCTTAGGTGGTAAAACCTGTGTATGGGTTTTATTATTTCACACCAAATAAAAATTGTACACATAGAAAACTAGCTTGGGGAAAAACAATAGCTCATTAGTAGTGTCCTGCTTTATAGAGGACACTCCTCTATTTGAGGGCATCCTCTGACTCAGGTGTGGGGAACTGTGGCCCTCCAGGCATTGCTGAACTACAATTCCCATCAGCCCCAGCAAGCATGAGCAAAGGACCACAGAAGACCAAAGGCTTCCTCACACAGTCCAATTCCAGGCTCAAGATAAAGTCTTGATTGCAAATTGGTTGGGGAAGATAAGAAGGCAGAGTGGACAACCTTGAAGTTGCTCATCAACTTGAAGTTAGCAGCTGGACAGGCTGAGCAGGCATACAGGTTACCCGGTCACAATATTGATCTCTGCTATGGTGAGATGTATTGCATTTCTACTTAATTACTTCTTAATTTGCATTTATGAATATAAATCAGCACATGCAAATCTGTGTTCACCTTTTGGTGATGCCTTTCCTCTTTCTTGGCAATGCATGAATAGCTGTCCTACTCTATGGTAGAGCCAGGAGTGGAATTTGCAATTCAAATTGTACCATACATTCTGAGAGCAAGTGTAGCAGCTAAGCATCAAAGTTAAGCCTGCACTCAACTATGGTGGCTTTAGCAGTTTCATCTTTTGTCTTCCCATACAATCCCTGCCAAGAACTTCTGGTTGTCGGGACTGCCCCTCACTGGCATCTGGGCACTGAAGAGCATGGAGGCTCACCACAAGGCAGTGGGTTCCCTTTGGGGTCAGCCCCTAAGGGAAAACACCACAAGATCCCCCTTTGAGTTGTAAAATATGGGGAGACATGAGGGTGAGGGCACCACTGCCTTGTGGGGTTTGCCACAGATAAGGAAGGGAGTGTGTCACACAGGTAAGGAGCAAGAGGATGGAGGTGCGGTCCTAAGTGAGAGACAGGCCCACCAGGTATCTCCCCTGTTCTAGGAGAAAGATCGGAGAATTGTTATGAGGAGGCCACCTTGGGGAGAGGAAGGTGAAATCGACCTGTTCACCAAATAGGCATGACCCCTGAGCAGGAACCTCCAAATTCACCAAGGTTCTATTTGGTGAAAACAAGCAGTGCCCAAAATGGAACCACCCAATATCCCGCAGGCCAATATTGTTCTGGTTTTGACCTATGCAGCCCTAAAGGTTGTCTGGGACATTGATATTATAGAATAAAGGATGCCTCATAAAATCAAGAACATCTTGCGGGGTGGGGGGGTGAAGACCTGGTGAGACGTGATGGAGGCCTGGTGAGCCAGGCTGAACATTTGCTGAAAACATTTTTAAAAATACAGCCATCTTTCTGCACGTCAGAGACAAGAGGAAGGCTGCCAGTTCTAGTTATGCCATAATTTAGTTATGGCTCTGGGGGCTGACACTAAAAAGAACACGTTGCCAGTTTATTGACTACAGCCTGGTATACAGTCAGTTATTTTCCACCTCGCATAGCTCTACTTTAGTTTGATTTGTGTCTGTGATTCGAGCAATAGGTTCCATGGACAGCTCTGGAAAGAGGAAAATAATGAGGTTTCCTTGGGGAATATTTCCGAATCAGTGTGTGCTAGGAAAAGGAAATCTTGCTCCTACTTACGAGCTGATGCCAGTGTTTTGGAGCACTTGCAGACTATGTGTGACAAGCGAATGGGAGTTTTAATAGGGCTGTTCAGAGTAAGACTCCAATGACAGATTCCTGGAATACATTTCAAGAATGTATTGCTTACAAAAGAATTCAGTGAAGGCTTTTTATTCTTTCTTTCTTTCTTTCTTTACTTTTTTTTTTACTAAGGCTCTTTCACCTCTTTGACAAGCAGTGGCAGAGGAAGCTGCTTGGGCGCCTGGGGCGGCGAGCCCAGGGGTGGGTGAGCAACCTATATAGGTGGGGCGAGCCACACATAGGGGCGGGACGCACCACAGGGCCTCTGGAGTCTGCCTGCCTCCTCCCGCTCAGCCACCCTACCCTGGGGGGGAGACAGCGGTCAGACCGTTTGAGCAGCACGGAGCCTGCATGGACCCAAGCCACGGCCAGGAGAGGCGCGTGGCTCAGGAGTGCTGCAGCCCTGCGGAGAGTGCCGCCCGGCATTTTGTCACCCCTCACAGTGGTGACACCTGGTGTGGTCCGCACCCACCACACCCCCTTCCTCCGCCCCTGTTGACAAGGTCCCAGCTAATGGATCCTTTGCATGCAAAGTGCAATTGGTTTAAAAAAGGAACCACGTCTGACAATGTCACAAAAATATCACTTTTCAGAATTACTTATGATCTTGATAGAAAGGCTCTATCATTTGGCAGTCACACTTACAGGTGAAAACAGGCATCCCCAAAGTTGGCTCTCCAGATGTTTTGGGACTACAATTCCCATCACCCCTAGCTAACAGGACCAGTGGTAAGGGATGATGGGAATTGTAGTGCCAAAACATCTGGAGGGCCGAATTTGGGGATGCCTGGGTTAAAATATGGGAAGGGGGCACACCATGAAAACTTTTATTTATCTCAAAAGGTTATCATGTAAATGGGTCCTTAATATTTCTTTACTAAGCACCCCTTTCCTTGCTAACTGCCATATTCAGTTATAGAGGAGGCTACCACGGAAACACAACACAATCATTCCACTCATCCATCCCATTTCCTGGGAATATTTTCCCATTCCAAAATGGCACTGGGCTGGGAAGATAAAAGGAGAAGGCACCAAGCAGAGAGCTGTTCTCAGATGTTAATCTCTCTTGTTGATCTATCTAGATGTTGCTGGACTCCAATGGTCCAACAACCAGCCAATGGTCAGGGATGATGGGAGTGGTAGTTCAGAAACATCTGGAGAGCCACTGGTTCCCCAGCCCTGGTATACAGCATGCAATAACTTCCTCCAGTATATATTCTCAGCAAACTGAGTGACTTCAGATAAGGGGGAAATAAGCAAAGGAAGAAAAGCTTCAAAATAGTACTAAGAAGTCCATCTTTATCACATACTTACTAAAAACCTGAACTGCATTTCAGCTGAGGCCAATCAAGGGCACTGAAAAAACAAGCAAATAAACTGAAACACAAGTGATAATGAACATTGGCATACCTTTTAACTGGACAATATGATAAAATAAATGCATTATACACATTAACGCTAATCATAATGCAAACTAATACCATACAAAATAAATCTGTTGTACACTACAATATATGCCACTTTTTTAGGTTATACTTTTTAGTTACTTTTCACTTGTGATAGTCTACTTATTTAGGTTTTGTTTTTTTTACTAGGTTTATTAATTGAGTAGAAATTCCCTAGTTATTTATGTGTATTTGCTGCTGATGTTTTAACCCAGGTAAACCTTTCAGAGATTTGTTTAAATATAAATATATATTGCCCCAATAAAGACACAAATAAATGAATAAAATAATGAAATTCTCTCAATATTTCATCGAAAGCATTGTGATATAGATCTCTTCATATGCATCCTTAAAAGAAATTATATGTGGTTACAAATATGATCTGTGGTGCTTTTGATATACGGCGGGGGGGGGGTGTGGCGGAACCAGGGGTTTTGAAAACTGGAAAGAACTAAAAGTAGTATTTTTGGAGGGTGCTTGGGACAACAACGGGAGGAGCAAAATCTGCTTCTTTCCTTTCCCATTCGTTGAGGTGTTCACTGGATCAAATTGTATTCCACTCTAAATATCTTTTTTTGCTAAGTACTAAGGGAGCGCAATGAAACTATCAGAAATGTCACTACTCCGTTTCTACTGCTTTTCTCTTTATCTTCATTAACTTCATTCAATCCATTGCCTGGATTTCCAGTTCAAATTAATATTAGTCACCAGAAGACTTTGCAGACTGCTTCTCTCTAGGCCTTAATTATTATGCAAACCATCTGGCCTTTTTGCCTGCATTGTTTCCTTTTATGCCTTTTCTTTATAACAACATAATTGTCTTTAAAGATCTGTTTCAACGTCTCTGAAGGTTGAGCAGGATATCTTTAACAACTTTGAGATCTTATTTAAATATATGCAGAAAATTCCATTCCATTTTTAAAATGTGGACTGGAAATCAGAACTGAAATGTTTTTTAAGAGGTTTAGTTGGCTTCATCCCAATATTTATTTAATAAAATAGTATGACTAATGCAGCTCTAAAGGTTGTCTTGGACATTGATATTATGGAATAAAGGATGCCCCATAAAATCAAGAACATCTTGCAGCCCTTCTGTGTCAGGGAGAGACATGAACCAAATCATCGTCTGGGACAGGGTGATGCTTTAGTAGTATATTCTTCCATTTTCATATTGGTTATAATTTTTTTTTCCTGTTTCATTTGTCTATTTAATTATGTTAGCTCGGTCATATTGGTTTATATCAGGGGTGGGGAACCTCAGGCCCAGGGCTGAATGTGGCCCATAGGAGCACTCTATCTGGACCATGGAACATCACCTAGAACAAAACCCTAAACCTCCTCTAGTCATTTTACTTGGCTAGAAAGTATCCTCAAACTGTGATCCTATCTCTAGCTTGCCTGAATAGAGGATGGAAAATGGCATGTGTGTCTCAGCACATCTCCTTTTACCACATCCAGCAGTTGTATGTGGCCCCTGGAAAACTTGCCCATGAGGGAATTTGGTCCTCTGGCTAAAAAAAAGCTCTCCCATCCAGTGGTTTTTTGTTTTTTTGTTTTGTTTTGTTTATTAGGTTTCTTACCTGATGGTGTGTTTAAGCTGTTCATTAAGTTAGCTTATTTGTATTTGTTTAGTCGTTTAGTTGTGTCCGACTCTTCGTGACCCCATAGACCAGAGCACGCCAGGCACTCCTGTCTTCCACTGCCTCCCACAGTTTGGTCAGACTCATGCTGGTAGCTTCGAGAACACTATCCAACCATCTCGTCCTCTGTCGTCCCCTTCTCCTTGTGCCCTCCATCTTTCCCAACATCAGGGTCTTTTCCAGGGAGTCTTCTCTTCTCATGAGGTGACCAAAGTACTGGAGCCTCAGCTGCAGGATCTGTCCTTCCAGTGAGCACTCAGGGCTGCTTTCCCTCAGAATGGATAGGTTTGATCTTCTTGCAGTCCATGGGACTCTCAAGAGTCTCCTCCAGCACCATAATTCAAAAGCATCAATTCTTCGGTGATCAGCCTTCTTTATGGTCCAGCTCTCACTTCCATACATCACTACTGGGAAAACCATAGCTTTACCTATACGGACCTTTGTTGGCAAAGTGATGTCTCTGCTTTTTAAGATGCTTTACCCAATGCTGTATGGACTGGGGTACTTTTGTTGTTGTTATGGTTATTTATGATTGTTTCTAAGATGTTTTTAATTGTTACACTTCCTGTTCATTATTTTTTGAGCCATTTTGGGGGGAAGTTTTGTGGACAAGTGGTATAAAAATAGACAGCAACAAATCTACTAGGGTGAAACCCACCTTCTGTAAGGTGGGGATGATGATACTGGACTTCTTTACAGGGTTCTTGTAAGGATCACAGAGGTAGTTGTGCGTGTTAGAGGCTTTGAATGCTTTCAGTGTGCTGCATGAATGCAAAGTATTATAATTCCACTCGTGTCAATTGACTATACTTTCTATTGATCAGTCTCAGTGGAAGACGGAATCCATTCACATTAAATGCGGTTTCTAGAATGGTAATCAATATTGCCAGAAAGCAGTGAAGTTCGCTTGTTAACCTCTTCTAAAATGCTGTAGCACTCAATAAGAGGCAATGGCTACATGTGTCACATAATAATAATAATAATAATAATAATAATAATAATAATAATAATAATAATTTATTATTTATACCCTGCCCATCTGCCTGGGTTTCCCCAGCCACTATGGGCTGCTTCCAACAAAACACTAAAAGTACAATAACCTATTCAACATTAAAAGCTTCCCTAAACAGGGCTGCCTTCAGATGAATGCATGCTAGTTCTCTTCTTCTTCAATCTTGCCCCATTACCCTGGACTGTGGGCATTGGGTAGGGTGACCTCTTAACCATCCCCCCAAAAAGAGAACAAGAGAGGACACAGATTTGCATTAAGTTTGAATATCCTAACTGATGTCTACGCAAATTTAGAAATACACACTATATTTTTTAATAAAAATACATCTCACCATGGTAGCAACCAAGACTGTGGCCATGTGACCTGTATGCTGGCTCTGTCGGCAGTAAGGTGCTATTTATTAATGGGCACCCTCAAGGCTCCTGCTCACCCTTCTTATGATTGTTTATCTGTAAACTGGTTTATGACTGGACAGCCCTTCAGATGGAAAACTGTCCTCTGTAAAGAAGGTGATGTGGCTCCCTGGTGTTGGAATGTTCTCCTACACCAGGGATGGGGAATCTGTGGCCCTCCAATGTTGTTGGAATCCAATTCCCATCATCTTTAACCATGCTGATGGGAACTGGAGTCTATCAACATCTGTAGAGCCTCAGTTTCGCCATCCCTGCCCTAAACCCTATTGCCAGTTCTAAAACGTCTATAGGCAGTTGCTTCCTGTGTCCCAGCTCCTCAGATGAATTGCTAGTAATAGGGATATGTTCTCTAGGAAAGCTTATTATGGACTCAGGTAAAATCTGTTCACACTCTACCTATTCATTTTCTTAAAACATTTTAAATTGAATTTTAATAAGGATTCTTTCTTTAAAGATAAGATATAACAATTTCCAATGAAGAAATATAGGACACACTTATACAATTTGCTGAGTCAATCATAAAGCATACCAAGAATAAAAGGATGTGTGGTCTATACTTGTAAAGGGTTCCGTCGTCTAAATCAAAACAATTACAAATTTTCATTGGCAAAAAAGAAGATAAGCTTGAATTTTACTAAATGTAAATACTCGCATAGACTTGTGGTACCTGATGCTCCTGAGCCACAATGTTTGTATATGAATAAAATTAGTCCAAATGGCAAATATGCGATATTGGGCACTTTGGTCCCTGAACAATTTTAGCTTATGTGAGGCTTTGTTTTTCCCCCTAAGAAGGGCAATTTGCCAAGTATTGGAATGCCAGTTGTCCATTGGTACCCTATTGTCTTCTTTTTGATCTGTTTGTCACCAGGCTGAAAACATGAGCTCTGTCAGGTTCAAGATGTACGTTTATAATTTGATAGCACTTGGGAAAGCTGAAACAGCTGCTTTCTGGACTGTTTTCTGGAGAAACCTTTGTTTTCTTGACTTTGACAATATTTGAGAACTCCTGTAATAAAACAGCAGTTCTATTTTTGTAATACTGGCTCTTGTCTTTGTTATCTCATGTCACCAACAGCGTCCCTTTAATTGTGAGCAGTTCCTGTTGAGTGACAGCTGTCCTACCCAGACACCTCAATGTCTCTCTCCTATGTGTGCTACTGTAACTCCTCAACTTTGCTTTTGGCTTGTTAATATTTCATAACCTTTGCACCTCAACTCCAGGCGATGGTTGTTAGAACATAACACCGAGAGATAAATTCTGCTCTTGGTTTTGTTCCCCAGCCACATCAGTTTTAAGGTTTGCATTGTATCTTGACAGCATGTATTTATTCCTCTATGTCTTAAGGTTGGCCAAGGAGGGGGTACCATCTTAGTTAATCTGTGTGTCTCATGCATTAATCAACATGACCCAAAGCAGAACACATGTAGCTGCACTAGGGGCACTGGAGAAAAGTAGGCATATATAGTTGAAAAAAGAAAATATAAGTCGGTGTCATGCAGGAGGTTCGGGTTAAAGGCAGATTGAGATCTGGAAAGGTTTTGGATTACAATTCTGTTGTTGTTTAGTCGTTTAGTCGTGTCCGACTCTTCATGACCCCATGGACCAGAGCATGCCAGGCACTCCTGTCTTCCACTGCCTCCTGCAGTTTGGTCAAACTCATGCTGGTAGCTTCCAGAACACTGTCCAACCATCTCATCCTCTGTCATCCCCTTCTCCTTGTGCCCTCCATCTTTCCCAACATCAGGGTCTTTTCCAGGAAGTCTTCTCATGAGGTGGCCAAAGTATTGGAGTCTCAGCTTCAGGATCTGTCCTTCCAGTGAGCACTCAGGGCTGATTTCCTTCAAAATGGAGAGGTTTGATCTTCTTGCTGTCCATGGGACTCTCCAGAGTCTCCTCCAGCACCATAATTCAAAAGCATCAATTCTTCGGCGATCAGCCTTCTTTACGGTCCAGCTCTCGTTACTATTCTGCATTGAGATAATTGTATGATGACAGAGTTAAAGTAGGCAAGAAGTGTCAGTACTTAGAGATATGTTAAACAATATGACATTACTATAACTGATTATATGGGGGGGATCCAGTGCAATCCTATACATGCTCACTCATAAATAAGTCCTATTGATTTCAGTGGTGCTTATTTCCAGGTACATGGGTATAGGATTACAGCCTTAATGTTGGAAGCAAATTCTAGTTAACCTTTCTTGCAACAGCCCTGTAACTTCCATTTTATAAGCAAGGCACAGATAAAGCAAAACACAACAAACATCTCGTACTGTTCCTTCCTCTTATGTAGGCAAGTAAAGAGAAGGTGCCTTGGGGAAGGAAGCCAGGTAGAAACCACTTATGATCCAAACTGGAAAAAAGCGCAGGGGTTCAGTTGGGTGCATAAACACCTGCCTTTCCTTTTGAGGCACCCTTTTAAAATCTCCAAATGTTGTTTTTGTGCCATCATAGTGTGCTCTTGCAAGGCATCTCTAGTCCAGAAACCTTCAAGCTGGCCGAGATTAAAATGTGGTTCACAGCAACCTTCTGTACCATGAAAATAAATAAAAATAGTATTATTATTTTTATAAAAACCAATTGATTTTATCAGGGTGGGATGGAGAGCACTGTCACATTTCTAAATAGTGTTGACAGAGTAGGACGTTCCTTTGATGGCACACCAAGTTCTCAGCACTGTAGACCCATAGTCATAGTCCCAAATTCTATAGTACTGTTAAAATTCACTGGGAATTGTATGGGAAGGTGGTTGGTTTTTCTTCTTCTGGATTATGCCCTCCATGTAATATAGTAGGTGGCAGATGTATTTATTTTAATGCATTATTTATTAACCATATTGATGTCCTGCCACTCCAGAGAACCATTCAACCCATAGCAAAATAAACTCCAAACGCAAAAAAAGGCAAAAACACAATTTGCTGAAGTAGCAGTGCAGAGCCAAAAGCCCTGCTTAGATTTTTTAAAAGATGCATCTGTAGTAAGTCAATGATACCTGAGTCCCATTAAAATCAATGGGACACATTAGTTATGGACCACTGTTAGCTCCCATTCATTTCCTCCTCAAAACACCTCCTGCCCAGGCCAGGTAGAATTTAGCACTGAGCTATGATGAATGTTCCATTTGTGCAAGCACTTTAGCTTCATCATAGCTCAGTGCCCCAGCCTCACTAATATAGGGCTGCATGGGTGCACAGGGGTGGGGGGAGAGGTAAAAGTCCCATTGCACAAGCAGAAGTCTTTGCATAGGGCTTCTGCTGATGTGGCTTGCTAGGTGAATCCTTCTCCCAATACATAAGTTTCCAGTCTGCATGGAGGTCTTGGTCTTGGTCTTGGTGCTGCTAGGGTGCATCTCTATAGGGATTCAGAAATAGTAAATTCAACAGCCTTCTTGATATGCTTTGTCAAGCCTGATTTTCAACCCCCACCCACCCAAAAAAGAAGCACATTTATTGGTGGTCAGTTGAAGGATGATAAGGCAGAAAAACACAGTAGTATTATTACTAACTTTTTACCGCTTTGTAGTTACTTCTCTTCCTTGCCTATGTTCCTTCCAGCTGTCCACCCCATATTTTCAGGGAGAGCTTTATTCAGTTCTCCAGATATTATGCCGTGCTTTGGGTTGAGATTTCTTTTTCTTTTCTTCTTCTCTGGCATTTATTTTTCATGGCTTTCTTTGAGTTAGCAGCAACATCACAATGAAGCAAAGTGAAGCATGGTACAGGGAAGTCCACTTTGGAGTCCTCCCTGAGGGGTGGAGGTGAGGTGATCACTGAAAAAAGCCTCTTCTATATGGAAAATCTAAGGAGCAACTCTTTCCTTGCAGCCAGCTGGGAGGTGTCTTCAGGCGCACACATCTTTTTACAGCAAAGGGCCTAATAAAAATAGTTGGATTCAAATAACACATGATGCTCCGGAAAAAGGCCATCCACTCAACTCTCTGCAACTGGGATGTCTAAGGTCTCATCCAGACACACAACCAACCACAGTGATTCTGTGTCACTGAAGAATGGGGCTGCATTCACATGACAGTTTATAATTTAACCCTGATGTTTCCTCAACTGCTAATTTGCACATTATAGTTGAGCTATCACATGACGTGAAAACCACTTCCGGAAATTTATCATGTATCATGGAGCTCTTTACTAATAAACGTAGCTTTGTACATGAGGTATTAATTTGTTAATAATAATAATATGGTTTTTCCTGTAATTGTGATGTTTAGCTAATTTTTTTAGTTGCGGTTTTTTTACAGCCTGCTTCTTGGGAGAAAAGCAATGACAAACCTAGCATCTTAAAAACAACACCTTGTCAACAAAGGTCTGTATAGTAAAAGCTATGGTTTTCCCAGTAGTGATGTATGGAAGTGAAAGCTGGACTATAAAGAAGGCTGATCGCCGAAGAATTGATGCTTTTGAATTATGGTGCTGGAGGAGACTCTTGAGAGTCCCATGGACTGCAAGAAGATCAAACCTATCCATTCTTAAGGAAATCAGCCCTGAGTGCTCACTGGAAGGACAGATCGTGAAGCTGAGGCTCCAATACTTTGGCCACCTCATGAGAAGAGAAGACTCCCTGGAAAAGACCCTGATGTTGGGAAAGATGGAGGGCACAAGGAGAAGGGGACGGCAGAGGATGAGATGGTTGGATAGTGTTCACAAAGCTACCAGCATGAGTTTGACCAAACTGCGGGAGGCAGTGGAAGACAGGAGTGCCTGGCGTGCTCTGGTCCATGGGGTCACGAAGAGTCAGACACGACTAAACGACTAAACAACAACAACAATTGTTTTATTGATGGTTTGTTAATTATTTTATATGATTTATGCTTTATTTGGGATGTGATGACCACAGTACCCAGAGACCATCAGTCAGGTTGTGTATCCACAGCAGTGACCAGAGGAGGAATGACTGATGGAGCTCAGAAAAAAAACACCGTGGTGCATCTGCAGCAGCACAACTGGACACCTTCATTTGCTCCAGCTGCAACAAAACATATCTATCCTGTATTGGTCTCTACAGCCACAGCAGGTGCTTTAACTATTTAAATTTAAATAGACGATAATAGCTTCTGATATTAAATTCAGCTTTATTGATAAACCACAAAATGTATTTATTTGGGAAGAATAGGAAGAAACCTCCATTTTGCGGTCATTAAATATTCTGTCTATTTGGAAACCATTTTCAGACTTGCTATTTAGAAATGTCTAATTACCATTAATTAAAATGCAGCCATGAACACCATTCTAATTTATAATTAGAAAAGTAATTTAAGTCTGAAATTCATTCCGCGGAAAATATTATTTATCACTGATGAAAGGATTGTTATTGCCTATTTAACAAAAGGAAGATCTGATAGGAGGATGAGTTGAAAGTTACATATTTGTTCTCTGGGATTAGCTCAAATTAACAACTGAGCTAGCAAAATTCATCACTTTTTAGGAATATCTCACTGGTGTTAGAATTTACCAGCAGAAGTAAAACATGAAAACATATGCCTATGGCCTGATCCTGCAGGGTTATTTTTATGTTGATATGACACATAAGCACAGTGTGATGGGACATAAGTACCTTGACTGACCTGCTTATTCCATTTATAAGACTGTAAACACGAAGAGCTGGAAATCTGCTCAATGAGGTTTCCATATAACTTGCATTCATTGCTGCAATTGTGGCCAAATACTATTCTCCCCCCTGCAATTTATTACTAGCTGAAGCTGGCTGATAATCTTTGAAGGCCTTTGAAGGCTGTGAGAAAAAAGCATTGAAATATAAAAGCAAGAAGCAAAAGTAGTTCAGTCCGTAGGCATGGGTTTTAAACTCCTATTACTGAGGTGTGACTGGCTGAAGAGAAAAAGGCTTTATGTGGGAAGTGAGAAAGGTTTTTGGGTCCCTAGAGCCACAAATGAAATGGGAGTAATTGGGCAGGTGCTATTTGCAAACCTCTGACTACAAGACGTGTCACAAGTAAGCTAGGTGTTGGAAAGATTGCATTCCTTTAGGATTAGCAATGGCATTATACATGATACAGACATAATCTTTCAAGCAAATGCAAAATGTGTATATCCTGTATGTGTTAGGATTAATTGAGCTAATCAATTAATACTCATATGTGACAAAAGCAGGAACATAATATATTCCAATGTGAACTCAACAATTTGGACTCTGAATCGTGGATTTTGTAACTTTTGCTGATTTCCCATGGGCATCACTGAGGCTTACATCTTGCCTGCAGAAACTACAAAAGTCTGATCTTATTGCTTTGGAATAACTGCCCTGAGACCTCTGGGCAGTGCTTTTTTTCCTTCTAAAAAAATGTTTAGGGGTACTCTCATTTTCCTAATCATATTGAAACACTTCCCCTCAATGAGGCCAAACTTAGATTCACAAAATGTTTCCCCCCAGGAAAAATGCACTGCCTCCAGGCATAGGGCGGTATATAAATTCAATAAATAAAACAATAAATAAGTAAATAATACAAAGCTCTCTGTAGCTGTGCATACACAATTAAGGTTCTGTGTAGCTACTTCACCAACTGATTTTTTAGAAAATAATTGAGAAAAATTATGTTTTCTGTGGTGGGACAGAATTGAGTCTTATTATTTGAAGGCATTGGTGCTCTTAATCTGCCAGCTGTAGAATGGCATTGCAGAGCCATTCAGGCATTCTTTGTACTTCTCAAACAAAGCAGCAAGAATAATCTACCTACAAGCTAGTAAAATCTGTTTACCAAGTTTGTTGAAACGGTTACTAACATTACTGTTCCCTAACCCCTCTGTTTGATTCAGAATTGACTTGTTATTTATAAACTTTCTTAGTGGGCATTCAGAAAAACTATCGGTTCTGAATGCATTCTTCAGATCAATGCTCACTGATAGTGCCCTGCACATTTATTATTACATTGTGCCTGTGGACTTGGAGATTGGTTTCACCTTTCCTGCATCTGTCCCATAGTACCAGGAATGTTGGAGACCCACGTGGGAATTCAACCACTCCCTCCAACCAAACATACCTTGGCATCACAGGGTTTCTCAACATAGGGTTGAGAAAAATCTCAAAAAACCAGTTCTGTTTTTCTAGAAAAAGAGATTCTGGAACTCACCAGGAACACCTCCCTTGTTCTCTTAGAATGGCAATGGCACCCACTGGCAAGTTCCAGCTGTGTTGAAAAGCCCTGCATAAAACATAAAACAGGGGTACAACAACCACATTACCCATTTGCAAGGTATGATCAAGATAAAACAGACCTAGACAGAGAACATACAGTCAAAAGGCTGTTTGGTCAAGTGTTCTAACATAATTTGGAGCAGCAGTCAGTGGGAGCTACTGCAAGAGCAAGCAATAATTTCAGTGAGAGTTGCTCTAGAATCAACATTTGTAGGTACGTGCAGAGGCAAAGCAGCTCTTTTTGTTCAAATGCCTGGTCCGCTGAATACAGTGACTGTGGATGCTCAGAATCTCATTCAACATTCTAATCTGGAAAACTTTTCCTAAAACATGATGCTGCAGCCAAGCATTACGAACTGGACAAGTTCATACGACAAACCAGGCAATTATAAATTTCTGTGACGTGAAATGGCTGTCTGCCAACAATGAATTATTTCTTAGGCAAGTGTGAACAATCAAAAGGAAAGCACAAGATTCTCTTGCCAGTGTGCACCTTGTTTGGGTCAGAGGTAAAGTACCAGTCAGATTGTAAAGTACCATTGCAATCTCTTCTAACCAGGGCAAGTATTTTACATAGTTGTCTTGATTTTCTAGGACTTCACCTACAGAGTGAAGTAGCTTTGCAACAATTACTCGCCCACAATATACTGTATGTTTGTTAATTACCTGCTTTCATAGGCATATCTATTAGGGTTGTGCACAGGTCCTTCCTGCAAGGTTCACCTTGTATCAATTTATTTTTTAAAATTATGATCTGAGCCACTCCATACTCTCTTTGCTTCAGTCTGTGTTTGGTGTTCCAAGCTGCTCTGTACAAAACAGAACTCTGTGCTCCTCATTCATTATTTTTCTTATTTAACAAAATAAAATTTAACATAATTATAAGGGGGAACCCCCCTTTTTTAAAAGTTTTCCTCTTTAGGCCAAAGTGAACGAGCCCCTCCAGAGTGGATTAAGTCTGCCAAATTGCAGACAAATAGGTCCAGTGGCCTTTTGTGGGGGAAAGTAAAATGAATGCATGTTCTTCCATAATTCACATTAGTTTCCTTTTCTTGAGAGGGAGAACAGGGGTTTGTGTCTTTCTTAGCTAATGTAAAATAGCTAAGAGGTGACTGAGTGGTGTGTATGCTTGCTTGCACATTTTAAAAACCTTTGCAGCTTGCTTCTCAGCAGCCTTACTGGCCTCCAATAGGCCTATGGCATGAGACTGTACAGAATGATACCTGTGAAACTGTGAACAGCTCTAGTTTGTGAGTGTGTGCATGTGATAAAGTTGAGCAATGCAGGATTTAAAAGAACACGTCTTAAATTAAATGTCTAACTTTTTATTTAAAAAAAAAATTCTCAGCTGCATTCATTCATTCAGTCAGTCATTTAAAACACACAATTTGAAGCTCTTTAGTCAACATTTTGGACAGCCTCACGTCTTGAAAATCCAGTGAACATGTGTGGGGAACCTTTGGTACTCCAGATGTTGGTGAACTACAACTTCCATTAGCCCCAGCGAGCATGGCCAATAGCCAAGGATGATGGAAAGATCAAACATAGAGCTATGTGGGACTGAAGAGTTCAGAAATACTAAAGGAACAGAAGGCTTTGTGGGGCCTCGGCTGACTTGAGGAGATATTGACAACAGGTTTTGAATCAGTATGAGGGGGGGAGACATCCAAATCACCCCCATTTCTCTAGTTATTCAGCCTTCCTCCCAGACAGCCAATGCACAGCACCAATATCCATGACAGTCATTTATAGTTTAATAACAAAACAAAGCCAAGGACCTTTTGTACAGCTTTCCTACCTGGTCATCTGGAGGCAATTCTTGCTTGGCGAAAGGGCAAACAGGAAACTGATTACCATATTTTTTTTGTGTATAAGACGCCCCCATGTATAAGATGCCCCCTTTTTGGGGGGACTCCAAGTTAAGAAAACACCCTCTCAGCACTACCCATGTATAAGATGAGCCCCAATTTCAAACCTAATTTTTTGGTGAAAAAACCCTAGTCTTGTACACGGAAAAATATGGTATATATGAGCCCATCTGAAAGGTTGCTGGGGACCCCTCTCTTCATGCTTTGTCTCTTTAGTTTACTTGATCTGGGTTTGAAGAGGAGTAAATGTGGCAGCAACTCATCTGACTTGCTTTTTATCAATATTGGGTTTTTTACACTCAGTGGGTTGTTGTTGTTGCGGCTGCTGTCTGTCTTGATAAGGTTTACTGTTTCATATTCCAAGAACCACTTGTCTAGTAAATTTATTTGCAGTTTAGGGTAGGAAAGCAACACATTGCATTAACAATATGAGCGTAGGCATTTCCTGGAAGCACCAAATATGTCAGCGGGATGATGGCTTAGCATTTATGAATTCCAAAAATCACCCTTCTAAGGAACAAAATAAATCCTTTATAAACTGATCATTGGGTGTTTTACTTCTGGCTACCGCAAAAGAAGAATACGCTCAGTCATCACTATACTGTGACAGCAAAGGCACCCACGAATACATAGATTTTGCACTGGCTTACAATAAACCTCCCTCCACTGTTGGTACCGTATACAGCTGCTTTCTTCACATCTGACCAGGCTGTTCTGCGAAGGGTGAGAGGGAAGAAAGCAGCACAGTTGCCATGTCCAGAGAATCATTCATGTGCATGATTTGTTGTTGTTGTTGTTTAGTTGTTTAGTCGTGTCTGACTCTTCGTGACCCCATGGACCAGAGCACGCCAGGCACTCCTGTCTTCCACTGCCTCCCACAGTTTGGTCAAACTCATGCTGGTAGCTTCGAAGACACTATCCAACCATCTCGTCCTCTGCCGTCCCCTTCTCCTTATGCCCTCCATCTTTCCCAACATCAGGGTCGTTTCCAGGGAGTCTTCTCTTCTCATGAGGTGGCCAAAGTATTGGAGCCTCAGCTTCAGGATCTGTCCTTCCAGTGAGCACTCAGGGCTGATTTCCTTAAGAATGGATAGGTTTGATCTTCTTGCAGTCCATGGGACTCTCAAGAGTCTCCTCCAGCACCATAATTCAAAAGCATCAATTCTTCAGCAATCATCCTTCTTTATGGTCCAGATCTCACTTCCATACATCAGTACTGGGAAAACCATAGCTTTAACTATATGGACCTTTGTTGGCAAGGTGATGTCTCTGCTTTTTAAGATGCTGTCTAGGTTTGCCATTGCTTTTCTCCCAAGAAGCAGGCGTCTTTTAATTGGGATGTACACGTGCATGACAATCCCCAACAATCTTTGTGTCTGAAAGTAAGAGCTTCAATAAAGTGGAACCCATGTGCACAGAGACCAAAACAAGGGGAAAAGAGGGAGAGATTGATAAAACTGGTTGCAGAGGGATGGGTCCAGAAGCATTTTATGCTGATTTTTAGTGCCTCCCTGTATTCCCCAGTAATTTGAGTGCTGTATGAAGTTATATTCATAGCTCTGGTTATTTACGTGTTTCGGATGTATCCAGAGTTATTTGGCTAAAGGAGCTGTCATGGCTCAGGCCGTGGAACAGGATTAAGGGTGTCATAACTTCCCAAAGAGTAGGAGCTGCTAGGAAATCAGGAGGAAGCCAGCTCAAATTGTTATTCATGGCGGGAAAGGCTAATCTGCAACCATAGACTTTGATCTTCCTTTCAGTAACACCTGAGAATCTTGTCCCTGATTATTTGTCATGGAACATCAACCATTCCTGCCTCGGAAAATAGTTGTCCTCAGCAGCCCAGCCCAGCCTGAAGCAACGCAGCACACATTTGGTTGGTATATTGCTCTTGATACTTAAAAAGAGAGAATGTAATTTGTAAATTTATACAACCTGAACACCAACTAATAATCACATCATTATACCAATCCTGTTATGTAAGCTGGAATTATTATACCTATATTGCATGTGAGGGTTAAGCTATTCTGCTCTGCCTAAGTGCTGTCCCATGTCCTGAAAATCCTGCTGTTTATTGCATATCGCTGATTTTATCACACTCACCCTGCTCCAAATATGACAAGAGACTGCGGCCTTTGGACCGATGCTTCATTAAAAAACTACCATGTGCATAGAAAGGGTTCCTTGACTTGGTATTGTTCCACGTCCATGGAAGTTGTTTTATGGAGAATTATTTCATTGTGCAAGTGGTACAGCCCAGGCACAGTTTTATCACCTTTGCAAGAACCCAGTGTCCAGTTTCAAGTATGAAGTGTGCTCAAAAGTGCGCACAGTTCCCCGCAGCATAGAACAGGAACACAGGAAGCTAGCTTATACTGAGACAAATCTATATAGCTCAGTATTATGAACATTCACTGCCAGTTCTCCAGGATTTTAGAAATGCCAGGGACCAGCCAATGCAAATGCTCTCCCATTTAGCTATGGCCCTATCCTCACCCTACTTTCCCATTGCTTTCTGTAAAAGATCCACATGCGGATTTGAGTGCCCATGGACTTTGAAATGGACTTAATCCAAAACAATCTAACAGCTAAAAACTTAAGATGTTACTTGGCAGCCATTTCCATTCATTTCTAAGGACCAATTTTCACATCAGAACCCCAGTTGAAAGAAGTGTGAACAGATTATTTGCAAATGCAACTGACTCGCAAAAAAGTAGCATCTTAACCTGAATTTCAGGATGCTATTTAAATGCTGTCCATGTCTGAAAAATAGCTTGCAAAACCAATTCAAAGCTGGGCCTGGTATGTAGCAACAGGAAAATAAAGTGCAACTGTATGCACCCAATCTCTTCGGCATAGCTGAAGGGGACTCACTATATCATAGCCAATGTGTTTAAGACAAACATAAGGCAATAGCAGCAAGTGCATTTTTTTTCATTGAAGAAGAAACAAGTTGGTGCTAAGAGGACGTATTATTTTACATCTACCAAAATAATTCGTTTTGTTTGCTAAAATTAAGGCTGTAACATGGTGCAAAGCTATCCTAATCCGCTGTGCTACTTTTGCAACAGATTTCTCAGGGTTTTAATGGCGACAAACAGGAAACTCGGTAAGGCATGTTTTAATTAAAAACTTTATTATTTTCATTTTCATTACAATTCACAGTTTATGCATGGCAAGAGAACCTTTCTTACCATGTCAACATTCAGAACACTGTGCTGGGAGAAATGGTGGGGAGGGGCCTTTCCTTTGATGAGCCTGGCCTGGTCATAGTTAATGGAACTTTGCTGATTTGAGATGTACACTCTCAGTAACTCTTCATTGATTGCTATTTACATTGATAACTTAGATTTGTCAGAAAAGAAGATGAAGCATCCGTACATTTAACATTCATAGTTCATAATGCTATTCAATAATCAGACAGAATGGATTTGTTACTTGAATTGTGTCCAATTGAAGTCCCATTTTGCTTTAGATAATCAGAGCCAAGGATGCAGGCCTCAAACAGCTCTACAGATGCAAGCCTCTGATTTCAATGAAGTTTGCATCATAGTTATGCTTTGAGGATCAGGCTGCCTATTAATCTCTTAAGGGGTATTATATTTGTTTTATATACAGCCAGGATGAAATAGAAGAAAACGGTGAAGAAAAATAAAAGACAATCCATTCCGTTATTTTAAAATCCTGCATTCCTTCTGAATCTTGCACACACTTAGAAACAAAAGACACAAGAGGCTATAAAATTAATGTTTTTCTTCTTTAAAACAATTAAAGAAATCCCAAGGATTGGTTTCAGATCTGTGTATCAGCCTATTCTACCCAAATATTCAATTATATTCAGATTGTGCTATTGGTCAACTGTTTTTCACGCCTGCATTTGTGTTCAGATACCGTCTATATTCTCGATGTAGAAAGTCACAGTGATGCCAGTTTCAGCTGCATTCCCACTTTTAATCCCAGCTCCAGAATGGGCAAAAGCGTACGATGTAACATTCAGGAAAGCAATCAGCAGGCGGGATCCCTGTGCTAAAATAGCATATGGCATGACGTGGCTAAAACAATGAAAATTTCAAATCCTTATCTGCCAGCAGCATGGTGTTTAATAGAAATGCTGATAATTCAGGATTGTTTCATGTTGTTTCTGTGTAAAATGAGTCTTTTGATTGCACCAAGATAATCTTACCTATCAAATCGGTTAATAATACAAAACTGAAGATTTTTGGTATATGATGCATGGGACTGAACTGCCAACGACGGCTTAAGTAACGAGACCTGAAATGGATCCATGAATTCTACAGGTCTGTTGAGTGTACATACTCTGCACCTGAGTAATAAAAAAAGAAAAGAAACCTACTTGCAGGGAGACACCTTTTGCAACCCTGGTAATTGCAGTGCCTTTAAAGCTAGACTTAGAAGCGGTGGTGCTTTGATGTTTTTGGATTTGGCATCAGTTTCTTAATGCTGGTATCCTCAGCTTTAGACACCCTTAAAACATGATTGTTATGGTCTAGATGAAATATCAAAATGAGATAATGTTACTCATGCAAGAACCAACCAACAAACGAACAAACAAAAAACCATTATGAGAGTTATAGAGGTTCTGTTTCTTTGAAAGATAAGGCACTGACAAAAATTTCTTAGGTAAAAGGCTGCATAAGATTTTCTTGCCATTTACATATAGATTGTAGTCCGTACATGGTCCGTTCCTAGGCTTGGTAAGGTAGACCCTGAAAAGTTTAAGGACTGATCCCTCAAAGCTACATTGTTAACCTAAACCAGCAGTATTCATTCTTAACGCCTTATGGCACATTAGGAGAGATGAAGAAACAGTCTGGGCACAAAAAAGGCATCAAACATTGCTTGTTCCAGCATTTGTCAATGACAGAAGTGCCATTCATTTTGTGTCTTTCAAGAGATACGATGGTGACTCTGAATCCTTATTGTGGGTGGATTTCTGTTGGAATTCATGCACATGATAAAAATAATGCTATTAGCATCAGTTATGGACAAGGGGGAAAAATATCAGGAACTACAAGGTAAAGTCTAAACCGTAGGCTTCTTCTTATTAAAAGATCAGGATTCAAAGTCAGTGCTACTTAATGTTTTCAATGACAGCAATCTCTTCTGCTGCACAGTGAGGAGTCAAGCCATTCATATAAATGCTGTCCGTCTTTGTGATGGCAGGCAAGAGGTCTTTCTCGCTGGTGAGGTGGTTGACAGACAAGGTTCTCTTGCAAGGAGTCAGGTCTTGGCTGTGGTTCACTGCCATTTCTGCAGAGAGCTTCCTTTTGATGGAGGTAGCCCGCTGGAACTTGTCGTAAATCTCCACACTCAGGCGTCTACGTGTTTCTTTGAACTCTGCCGTGACATTGGCTGTCCATTCAGCTGCATGAGCTCTGAACTCTCCCACCTAAAGAACAGAGGGAAGAAGGGGGGAGTGGGGAGAGATAGAAAGAGAGAAAGATTGGGAAAGAGAGAGGGGAGAAAGATAATGTCACTTTGCACTATAAAAATCAATGTACCTATTAAATCTCCATAGGAACAAAAGTTGACCATAGGCTGACAAAGAGCAGCTGCCCATTGGCACACCTCCTCTGTGCCCACAAATACTCCCTTTGATTGATGCCCAGACTTCTCATTATTTTGTTTCAGTGGAAGAATTTAGCTGCCATCTTCCTAATATAATAAAAAGGACACCCAGCAACAGCTAAAAAACCTCCACAGCTAAAACATTTCACAGCTCTTTTTATAATTTTATCTAGGCCAGTGAGGTGAAATTGCCTTTAAAAATTAAGCCTCGACAGCTGAGAGGATCCCAGCTGCACAGGGAGCACTGAATTCCCAGCAATCCAGAGCGTGTGTTATGTGTTGTTACCAGGGGAGCTGTCGTGGTTATTTATGGACACCCTGGCAGTATGTGTAATGATCCCTGTGAGACTCGACACAGGCGTTTCTAAATTTAGATGGAAAGGGCTTTTAAAAGAAAAATTTCAGCTGTCGCTGTTCTGTTTTTAGTGCACGTTCAAACTGAGGATTAATGCAAGTGACAGTTTTAGTCAAGTCAGCAGAATGATTGCCAGTCTCTCCCTCCACTGCAGTAATAAGATTACTACGTGAAACTTGCAAGAGTGGTAGAATGAAGTGATCACTAACACTTTCAAATCATGCATATATGTATATCCCAGGGTGCAGGCATAATGATAAGTGTGGAAACTCATTTCTAAAAGTAATGTGAGCTAATATTTCTCTTTTGTACAATTTGAGGCTGCTATATGTGGGTGGGTGGGGATACACACACACACACACACACACACACACACACACACACACACACATGATCTTGGTGTTGCGGCTAGCCACTTGCACTGATTTTTTTGCATTTATTATTTGAAATATTATTATTTTATATATTTATTTATATTCTGCTTTTTTCCAAGTGTAATCGAAAGGAACATGCAATATATTTAAAGTAAAACAACAACAACATGACAGCAATCAATCACTACCAGTAAATCAAAGCCATCAGTGATTAAAACTGGCTGAAACCGCCAAAGGTTTAACAGCCAAAGGATCAGCAATCAACTCTTAGATCTAAGGTATAAGGTAGCTTCCTAGGTTTCTTTCTAAGGGCTTTATATACGGATGGCAACATCAGGCCTGGTAACAAATTAGCAGCCAATGCAGGCAAATGGAGCAGAGGTGTAATATGCTGACAGGGTCTCATGCCTGTCAGCAATTGTGCTGCAGCATAATGCACTAGTTGCAGTTCCTAGACCAAGCACAAGAGACACCTCAATCAGTAATCCATATAGGGTGCATTGCAGTAAAAGTTGCCAGTACCAGATGATTGCATTCTTTTATTTCTTAACACCATACATATCAATCACTCTCTTTTTCTGTTTTTGCAATAAACTTGTTAATTTTTTTCTTCTAATACTTGTCTCTTATCTGCTTGCTAATTCCCTGATAACTAGTGCTATTATAAGTTTCCTTGGTTCTGTGGCATGCTGCAACTCTGAGCTCAAGACCTGAAATACATGTGTGGTTTGGGTACATGAATACTTGTGCACGCACATGCACGTGTAGACAAAGACACACAGTAACACTCTTGATGAAGCCACTTGTGTACCCAATGTGTGTTGGTTCATAATAAGATATTGATTTTTATGGTCACTCCATTAAAGTTGGGAGCAGATAACGCATGGGCATTTTTACTTAAAACCCATTTGATTTATTTTCATGATTCATTAAGTTGAGAAAGGAGGTGTCAGACTGCTGCTTTAATCACTTCAAAGTGAATCTCTTTATAGTAATTACTGCACTTAAAATAAATTAGCCTAATTGTTGAATTTTCAGTCATTGGCTGAAACGGAGATTAGCAAGAACGTATGTTTCGCAAAAGTATAAAAAAATAAAGCAATGTGAATTATGAAGCATTCACTATTCAAAGTTGCATTGTCTGACCTTAAATAGAAAGAATCAGGGTTACAGATTTTGATGAACTACAATAAATTTATTGTGGAGATACCTTGCCAAAGGTGTTTTGCAGTAGTGGCCAGCGAGGTGGTGTGAATGGGGCTGCGCTGAAGACTCAGCTTCTCAGTGCTGCACAATGCTACCAGTTAACAAGAAGAAAAGAAGGAAGGACAAGGCAGTGGGGGAGCTCTGCATGATGTGGGCACAGCAGGTGGAAGCACTGGATTGGCTCCATGGTTGCAGCCACACCACACCAGGCTCCCCACTGCCTTGCCCTTCCCCCTCTTGGTAAGTAGCAGCAATGTGCACCATTGGGAAGTCAGGAAGTCAATGTAGCTGCACCCACACAGCCTCACCAGCTGGTATTGGCTCTACCATAGAGTAGAGTGGCCACTCACACATTGCCAAGGGACCCTCTGGAATGGTGTGTGATGGGACATAGAAGGGTTGCAGCAGGCTGAGGAAAGTCAGCAGGGCTGCCTTGTGCAAGTAAAGAGCCTTTCCGGTCCTGCAAAACATCTCTGGATCCATGCCAGTGTGTTTTTAAATCCTATTTTCTATTCTGTATAGCATCCAGGATCATATGAAAAATTAATCAGCAGTCATACTGTTTCTTTTTCAGGTCTCCCCTTGATGGCAAATTGAGAACATGTACCTTCCATTTACAAAATTCCTTCTGTGATGGTTCCTGATTTAAAAGGGGCCAGGCATTTTCACAACTGAAGTTGCTAATAAAAGCAAACAGAAGTCAAAAGCCACACTCTAGAGAAGATTAAAAACACATTAAGTCCCTTTGAAATTAATGAGGCCAGTATCTGCACTTAATGCAGCTTGAATTTAGTGACATGGAGTCATACTTGCCAATTTCTGAACTGTTCCTTCAGGGTTCCCCCAGTACCACCACTTATGCTGTTATAATGGAATGTGAAAATGTCACTGACAATCTGGACTGCTATATTTCAAGACAATGTGCAAAGCCTCCTGGATTTAGAATGAGATGTTATTAGACTTGCTTTGTTTTGGATACCACCTTTCTTCTCTGTCACCATCCCATACCTGAGTTCAGGCCAGATCTTGAACTGAACATCCTGAACTGACCCCTTATTTTGTTGTTGCTAAAGAACCAGTTGGCTATGCAGCAGGAACTATTCATAAACTCTGCAGACTGCTTGGTCACACATCCAGGAGATGACAGAAAGTTACATATCCCCAAATTACTGTACAATTGGAGGAGGGGGAATGTTGAACAATCTATGTTCACACCATTTGTATGGGTGGCTTTGCACTCCATGGGTCTCTGAAAAACTCCAAAAGCGCTGGCACTCCTCATCACATTGCAGTAATATGCAAAGCAAAGTGTATGGGCTCCTCCCTTGCAAACTGTTTGTCCATGTCTTCTTTCAACATGGAAATTCTGTAGGGTGTGGTACCAAAAGCACAATTTCCCTAGGTGATCTAAGGTCTATAAAGGGGAAGGTGGTCTCTCAGGTAACTTGGTCCAGATCTTGAGCAATCTAATTCTCAGAGTTCTTATTCATAAGGTGCCTCTGAGGCCTGTTTCTTGATTACCTTCTGTAAGTTTTAATAGTAATTTTTGTAATAAAATGGAGTTCAGGTGTTTTTGGTGGCGCCTTTGGGCAGAAGTAACTCACAGAATAAAAAGGTGATAGGGATTTAGTGCAGCACATTCTTAAGGCACTCCCATTTCCTTTTGATTCTTGGGTTACTTGTATATATGGTGGCGTCATGCTTCTCTATTGCATCTGATTGGAGAAAGTTGGCATCACAGTTGCTGGAAGTAACAATGAGCAAGACTATTGCTCTGGACTCTAATTCTTCTGTGCCCTCAAATGCACTCAAAGAAAATGTTACCTTTTCAAAATACAAGTGGCTTTCCCATGTATTGCTAAAGCCATAAGCTCAAAAGGTTACTGATAGAGGGCTGCGCAATTTTCAGACTGCCAGAGCTCATAAGCAACAAGCTCTTGTAATTAAATTCCTCCTCCTCTTTATAACAATGTTTTGGTGAGAGTTCAGCTTCCTTTCCCCCCCTGAGGTATGACATTTTCTCATGGTACACTCAATTTTACCTTAATTTGTAGCGTAGAAGTCAGTCTGTAGCTGATGCTAAGTGATTAAAATGCCAGTTGTTTGGGATTTTGTACTGAAAACCCAAACATTTGTACATGCGTATCATACAACAGTAAGGGCAATCTAACTTCTTTCATTGAACCTCTTTTGGTTTATTAATGATACAGAATTCAGTACAAAAATTATTTATGTCCACACATACAAACACACTGGCATACTTTATTTTCTTTACAGACATATTGCTACTCTCTAAAAACTGGGATGAATGATTGGAGTTCAAATATATATTTAAATAAACATATGTGAGAAGAACTTTCTGAAAGCATATTAGCCATTCCATACAATAGTGGCTGCCTAGAGAGTTTATAATGTACAAGTGGCTTCAAATGTAAATAATAGGGGCAAATGTAAGTACAAAGCATGCTTCAAGTGATTTTTGTTGTTTAGTCATTTAGTCGTGTCCGACTCTTCGTGACCCCATGGACCAGAGCATGCCAGGCACTTCTGTCTTCCACTGCCTCCCACAGTTTGGTCAAACTCATGCTGGTAGCTTCAAGAACACTATCCAACCATCTCGTCCTCTGTCGTCCCCTTCTCCTTGTGTGCCCTCCATCTTTCCCAACATCAGGGTGTTTTCCAAGGAGTCTTCTCTTCTCATGAGGTGGCCAAAGTATTGGATCCTCAGCTTCACAATCTGTCCTTCCACTCAGGGCTGATTTCCTTCAGAATGGATAGGTTTGTTCTTCTTGCAGTCCATGGGACTCTCAAGAGTCTCCTCCAGCACCATAATTCAAAAGCATCAATTTTTTGACGATCATCCTTCTTTATGGTCCAGCTTTCACTTCCATACATCACTACTGGGAAAACCATAGCTTTTACTATACAGACCTTTGTTGGCAAGGTGATGTCTCTACTTTTTAAGATGCTGTCTAGGTTTGTCATTGCTTTTCAAGTGATTAACCTTCTAAAATCTAAGAGCAGAATGTTCTTTATTGTCCGTATGGAATTGTCTCCCCTGTGTCCTGTCCAGTCTGTAAGGGAGGTGGGAGACCACTTTCAGGCAGAGAGCCAGATCCAAAAGTAGCTAAATCTTCCAATCCAACTTCCATAGCAGATCTGATGTCTGTTACAAGCAGTACGGCTTGTATTGGCGCTGAATGCTGAATGCAAGCCACATCTGAAAAGGAATAATCAGGAGGTGCCTGACTGTTCCTTTGCAGTTGTCTGTCCTGGGCTTGATGTCCTATGTCATTACTTGAGTGGCCGGTGGGCATGGCCTAGTCACACAGCCTTGTGTGCCTAACAAAACTATCCTAAATGAACAACTGAATGAAGTAACTCATAGGCTGAAGACATCCTTGTTACAAAATGCATATGATTTTCAATGTGAAGTTTGAGATGCTTTCAGTGTACTGAACTCCCTCTTTTATAATTTCTAACAATTATGACTAATGCATTGTCTGAAGCTCTGAAATCATTTTTGCTGATGTAGTTGTCAGTTATTTAAAAATAAAACTTCCCATTAACCTCCTGAGGATACAGCAGTCTAACTAGAAAGAATAATTTAAGTGTCACATTATCCATGCAGAAGACTAGAGTACAGAATGTTTTGTCTTTCCTTTCAAAAATCTTTTTTTCAACATCTCAGGAGCTGCTAAGTTTGCCTCTGTTTCTGAAAACAGATGGGCTCAGATGGAATCACTAGAAAGCAGGGTGATTGCTGGGGTACTTGTGCCAATTTATTGTTTGGCTAGGAAAGCTGTTCCACTTTTAGTTCACTTGTCTTTGAAGACTGCCAGCGAGATGAATTTCTGAAAAAACTGAAAATAGCAGGACACTCCAAGGTCTTTTTAAAAGTTTCCAGCTCTTTTGGTTGCAGACAAAAGCATAAAATTATGACTTCAATAGGGCCTAATCGTTCAGAAAGCAAATAAAGGAACCTGTGTTTCTTTTAAAATCCATCTGGGTGATTATGAGGGATGGGAATAAATTTTGAACACACAAGCTAACCATCTATTGCTTTACTGATGGTCAAGTAGGTCCCTGAACACTAATGTTCCATCAAGAACCCTCTTGTTCCTCTGATGAGGTTACCATGAACAAAAGGCTGTGGGTTTTGTTCAATACACGAATAAGCCATCCAGTTTCCTGGCTGATTCAGACTCCATAATTCCAAAACTTCCACACATTTCCACTTTCTTTCTGTTGCTATTTGGAGAATAATCCTTCAAGTTTGAAAGGAAAGGAGAAGAAGCAGGCCACTCCAATAATTACCCTACACTCACAGCCAAAACTTGCAGCAGAATGATGACCCACATGCTTACTTCAACATCTCTTCCCTAAATCATGGTGATTGGAGTGCACTGTGATTAAAAGTGGCACCAGTCCATCAAAATGAAAGGTATGCAAACCTCTCCATCCCCTTCGCTCTTGAGCTCTGGGTGTTTCCCCAGTCAGCTTGGTTTCGATTCACAAAAAAATTCAAGGTAGTGGGAAATGACTGCATTTAAGCTTATGAAAAAAGGAGGCAACTGAGAAGATTAGGTAGTCTCTGCTCCATCTCAATATGCCTTGACAATGGCACAATCTGACTTCATAACCTGAAAAGCCACTCCAAATCAACCCTAGTTGCCTGGTTATTTGGGGTACACAAACAGCCTCTCCTGCTAATCACAGTCCTCAGGCACTGGGCAGAGACAGAGGTCACCTGGAAGGAGCAATCAGCAGTGACTTGAAAGCAGATGCCTGGACCATAGTTGAAGTATGACAAGGGAATGAAGCAGTAAGGCAGGAAGTTGGCCAGATACATGAACTTCAGTACTATGGACAGCTCCTTATTGGGGGAAAACCACCCCCCTGTTCTGCAAATCTCTGGAGAAGAACATAGATAGGTCTGGGTATGTCAAAATACCTTTACCCTTAAAGGTAAAGGTAAAGGGACCCCCGACCATTAGGTCCAGCCGCGGACAACTCTGGGGTTGCGGCGCTCATCTCGCTTTACTGGCCGAGGGAGCCGACATACAGCTTCCGGGTCATGTGGCCAGTATGACTAAGCCTCTTCTGGTGAACCAGAGCAGCACACAGAAACGCCATTCACCTTCCCGGCAGAGCGCTACCTATTTATCTACTTGCACTTCGTGCTTTTGAACTGCTAGGTTGGCAGGAGCAGGGACTGAGCAACAGGAGCTCACCCCGTCACGGGGATTCAAACTGCCAACCTTCTGATCGGCAAGCCCTAGGCTCTGTGGTTTAACCCACAGCTGGCCTTTAATCCAGTACACCTCTGGAGTTCTGTCATCTCCTGGAGAGTCTATTGTTGTCTCAGTCAAGAGAGAATAAATGAATATGGAGTCTTGGGCAACTGAAAGGTTGTCTCTTCAGATAACTCAGATGATCTGGTCTACTAGTGCCTGACTCACGATGCTTGGGGGGCTCTTCTTCTGCACTGGAGTCCATAATCTGCTGTCCCTAAAAGAGGCTATTTCCTATCTGTGGGGGCCATGTTACCAGGAGCTCCTGGAGCTCCAACGTAGCAGGTAGTTGTACCCACCCTGTGGATTCTCCTCGGGCCAGATGCCATAGAGATAAACAATTATGTCATTTTTGAGAGGCATGTGAAGGCAGCCCTGTTTCAGGAAGCTGTTAATGTTTGATATTGTGTCGTGTTCTTTTCCACTCTGTTGGAAGCTGCCCAAAGTGGCTGGGGCAACCCAGTCAGAGGGATGGGGTACCAGAAATAAATTAGTAAATGGCATGTGCAACGGCTGCAATATGCAGTTCATTTGTTCACCATGCAGGTGAACTGCATTTTGCAACCTCAGCATAGGTAAAAAAGGTAAAGGGACCCCTGACCATTAGGTCCAGTCGTGACCGACTCTGGGGTTGCGGTGCTCATCTCACTTTATTGGCCAAGGGAGCCAGCGTACAGCTTCCAGGTCATGTGGCCAGCATGACTAAGCCGCTTCTGGGGAACCAGAGCAGCACACGGAAATGCCGTTTACCTTCCCGCCGGAGCGGTACCTATTTATCTACTTGCACTTTGTGCTTTTAAACTGCTAGGTGGGCAGGAGCAGGGACTGAGCAATGGGAGCTCATCCCATCGCGGGGATTCGAACCGCCAACCTTCTGATCGGGAAGTCCTAGGCTCTGTGGTTTAACCCACAGCACACAAACTATAACAACATCAACAACCCTGGACTGGCCCCCACTCACCCAGAATAGCTCTTTGATAAATCTGGAGGGGAAGGAGAATAAACTGTTTTTCCAGTGAAGACCTGCTTGAGCATCAATGTCTTACTCAGTTTGCTTTTGTGTGTTCCTGTCAACACGGGAACTAGGTAACTAAGGATTATCTGCTCCCATATGAATCTGTCCAATAACCAATATCTTCTTTTGATACCTTTTGTCTTGAGTCCAAACTTCAGAAGTCAGACATGTGGCAACTGGAGAGAGTTTTCTGTACCCTAGAAGCAAAATACCTTTCCAAGTGACATTTGTAACTGGCACCCATTCTGAATTGTTTTAGGTGACAGGTTAAAATTATTTGATGTAATGAATTTCAGTGCTGCTTTTGAGATATTCATTGTTGTTACATTGATCTGTGCTGTGTTCTGTTGGTTTAGTGAGATTGTAACTGGTAATTGTATTGTATTGCATTTTATTGTATTTAATAATTGTATTGTATTGTATAATTGTACAATACAATACAATACAATTATACAATACTGTATAATTGTATTGTATTTTAATGAAGTTGGGTGATATCAAATGTTATTCATACATGGTTGGCTATCACCCGGGGGCATTAAAGAAGTTACAATTTTTTAAAAATGTAAAGGCTATGTATAAATTCATTGAATAAAAAATGCAATAGCCTACAGCATATCACATGCAGAATTACTGAAAATTCACCACTACTACCCCTTCTTAACACAAAACATTTTTTGGCATTTTAGATGTGCTCACTCTCATGTGCAATTCACCTCTCATTGAAATCAATGACAAAGTTCTCAGGGCTAAACTACTAATGATATCAAAATGGATAAACTGAAGTGTGGGAGTGGTGCTATAAGAATTTTAAAGCATACAGCATTGCATTTCTCTAACAGTAAAATGTAAAATGTTTGAAAACATTGTTCTCATTATTCTTAGAAAAGCTATTTTTAAAAAAGACATTTGGGTTATTTCCCTTCAGACTTGTTTGTGAGATTAATATAGTATTGGTGGCTGATCTCACATATGAAAGAGACATCAAAGAGCAGAAGTTAATATATGTCTAAATGTTCAATATCCTTCATCAAAGAGCATAAGGTTTAATGTTCCAGCTACACAATACACACTATTACTAAATACCAAAAGACAGAGTACGTCTTACATTTGGCAAGTTTCTATTTCTTTCTATATATAAGAACCTTTGAATAGAAATTCATATTCAGGAATTAATATACTGTATATAATATATAAACACACACACACACACACACATATATATTCAACCCCTCTGCCTGCACCAGAACCCAGAGTTGCAAAAAAGCCAAACCCTGCTTCGTGACCCCCCTGGCTGGATTGTGTCCGTGAACTCTGATAACACTTAGCTAGAGAATAAGGAGTGTCTGCAGAAAGTAGCCTACTGTATAAGGGCCAATTTTGCATGTGTTGCTCTGCCTACTTTATGGTCCCAACACCTAAAAAAGATTGTCCACAAGGGAACGTGGCCCTCAGACCAAGTTTCCCTACTTCTGACTTAAGATAATGTCATCCTTGTCAATGATAATAATGAATGAAGTCCAATCTCCATGCTACTTGCTTTACAGTGTTACAAAATAGAGGACTACATGATTTGAAAACTGCATATTAAGGAAATGAGGCACTCCACTGCCTCTGAAATTGAGCTTCATCAGAAATCTCATTCCAGCTAATTAGGCTTCTTGATCTTAGCATATTTTTGATAGGCAATTGAGTGATCAATGTGTGTTGTACAGCCCTTGATTGCCCAGGAAAATGAACTACAAGGGACAACGCCTATTGAAACAAACCAATGGGCCACAATATCAAAAGAGCAAATTGGCGCTTGAGTAATTGAATAGTATAATAAAGGACATGAAACCCCTGAGAGGGAGTAATGCTAAAAATGAATGCTAGAGCCATGAGGCTGCCATAACATATGGACTACATTCGTCTTGTTTAGTAACAAACAGTCTTACAAGCAATAAATGCTTTATTATATATCCATTTGCCTCTTTCTTCTGCACGTGTGAACCTAAGGAAGATTATATTGTTTCTCAGACTTCTGATAAGCAAGGCACACTTTTTCTGTGTTGAGATGGAAAGCACAATTCACTGTTACACCTAGGGTGGTTTACTTTTACTAGGTGTAAATATTACCCATCCTCAGAGGAGCCTACACTATGACTGGAAGCAAACAAGCTAAAGCTAAAAATTTGTGACAGGCAGCTACCTCTGAGGACCGGATAATTGAGGTGCATTTCTCCTTTAGGAGTGATTGAACAGTCCAGTCACAGTGGATATGAAGACTTAATAGAATTATATGTGCCGTGTAGAGGTTGACTGAAAGGAGACCATGCCAGAGCAATGAATCATGAATATAAACAACAGGTGTCCTCTTGTGTTTCTACATGATTCCCGACTTCCCAGCCAAACCTTAGCCTTTTATCTCTCAGTGATTTCCATAGGCAAGAGTTCATTCTTCCACAGAAATTTAATGGTGCTTAAAATCCTGCAAACATTTGCTTGTCCCTTCATAGGGAAAAGAGTCCACTGCGTATGTCTGGCCACAGCTGCTTCAGGATTGCTATCTTTCTCTCTGTGTGCAATTTCTTGCTTTTATTCAAAGACATAGATGAGAGTGGCAAGATGCTTGATTTTCAGAAGGAAACAGAGCTGACCTAACTGTTAAAAGCTTTTCTCCACATACACAGAACGACACAGCCAATCCAGTCGTGTGCTTCCTTAGTAAAAATCGCACCACTTTGCTTGGCTGCTCCACCATCCCTTCTTGGTTAACTGACTTCTTGATAGCAGAATTTAACCCTTAAGTCACACATGGAATGATCTCAGCTGTTGCGCTTCCAACATGATTGTTCCCAGCAACTTCACTGCTACACACTGTTGCCAAGCTCCCTGTCTTGTTTTCTTCCTTCTCTACATTCATCCAAGTCACCTTTTGCTTCTAGCTACAAGAAACTAAAGAACACAGGGCTGCTCTCATGAAGACTATGATGATGTTTGCAAGTTATTTGGACTTGGGACCAGCAATATTTAATAGTATTGAAGGATAAAGAATCGACTCCCCTTTCACCAAAAGCGAAAGTAAATTCTTCAGTGACTGCCAAACACAATTGCAACAAAGAATCCTATATTGGCAGGGCACATAGGAAATATATATAAAAAGAGCTTGTTTTATGTGCTGTCTGGGAGCTTGCAAGGCAGAAAAGCTTCTGCCTACAAAAGAATACAAATGCTCCAACAAAATAAATCAAAATACTTTTATGTAATTTCCTTCTTTAAAAAAAAAATCCTCCAAGGTAGCATGTTAATGCAATGCATTAGAGCTCCCCGGCAAAATCATAGAATTTACTCTGTACTTACTGCCAACAATAGTTCCAAAACCATTGTGATGAATGGGTTCGTTTATTGCAAGTGCTAGTGTTCTGGATTAAAAGAATGCCAAATGGGTCTAGGCATTTCAAGAGGAAATAGATATATATGATTTACAGCAGAAAGTTTGCTGTGGTACTTTGACTTCATATAATCGGAATAAAAGGGGGAGGGAGTCCACATGAAAGCCATTATGTAACAGTATCTTGCTTTAGTCAAGGAAACATTAACTAAAGCACAATATGCTTTTCATTTCTGTAGAAACAGTGAATACACTTGTTTAGACTGCAAAAGTGAGAAAGATAATGATGTGAAAACACATTTGTTACAGTTGCTGAACAAACTAGGTTTGGCACAGTTTTGTGTTATAGTCCCTTCTCAAGTAGTAGTGCACTGAGTAGACAAAAGAAAAGTACTGTAATTGAAGCACTTAATGTACCTAAACACATTCTTTCCTTTTTAATGGTCAGAGCACACATTTAACTGACTAAGGATATTAATCAACACAGTGGCTGGTTTATATTTATCTCCATTCTGGACAGCACAGTTTTTAGGCTGTATGCCCTTTGGGGTAGAATTTCTTGTTTAAATGGTGTATGTAACCATGTACGCTGATGGCGCTGTATAAATAAATGTTTACAACAACAACAACAACAGTAAGAACTACTTATCACATGGATCACTACTATCACACTGTGAGTTTCTATGCCAGGAACAGGGAACCTCTGACAGAAAGCACTCAACATGGCACCCCATTCCAAGCAGCCTGCCCATGTTAAGTGTAACTTTTGGTCCAGCAACAATTAATGTCATGCTATGTCTTATACAACAATGACCATAGAAGGAAAAATAGCTGTACTACATGGGACCCTTAAAGGAAAGGGGCAATAATTTAAGAGTGCAAGAACCCAGTTGAATCAGATGAGAGAGAGAGGTGGTAGGATATATTTTTTCTATGCCAAAGTGTCACTTTTAGAAAAAAAGACAGCTTGTGAGTATTATGTTAGAGCTTTATTAAAAAAATGTATAATAATATTAGAAGTCATGCACTACCCAATGAAATTGGTTGGCAGCATATTTAAGCTGGATGAATACATAATTAATTTATAGAATTGAATACAGTTCTGGGGGACAGGTCTGTTGATGGGTATTAGCCTGCAGGCTAATGGAATAAATGGAAATTTGGCTCTGAATGCCAGTTGCTGGGAGGTAAACAATGAGAGAGGGTTTCCCAGAAGCATCTGCTTGGCCACTGTTGAAACACAATGTTAGAGTAGAGTAGGTATCCAACAGGGTTTTGGTCAAGTTCTTTCTTATATCCATCTACTTCTGAATCCTTTTCTAAACACTGGCCAAACAGATGCTTCCAGGAACTCCACAACAAGCCATTCATGAAAGCAACACCCCCTCCTTGTTGTTTGTTCCCAGCATATGTTATTCAGCAATGTTATTTAGTTAAATAGCATTTAAAGGGCAAAACATTTAACTTAATGCAAACACGTGCACACAATCTAGTTTATGTGACTCACTTGTCTCTCTTTTCTTTCTGCGTTAGTATAGCTTACTACTCATGAGGTGGGGCATGTGGACACCATGCGACCAGATGAAATCTTGATCAATTTCCATTCCAGGATACAAGTACCAAGATACTCTCAAAGCATGATGACACAGATTTGAGAGTAAAAACCTGATAGGGGGCATTGCCAGATTATCAGAGGCCAGGTTAAGGAATTAAGACAGAAAGAGCAATCTGGAACTGAAAGCAGGTAAGTGGTGCAAAAGGAGTAGGCTAGCCTAAAAGTGGATTGTATCTAAAGTAGGACTAAGTTCCATCAGCACAACGATTTACACTTGCACAACATAACTTTTCCACATCTCCTCCCTCTTTGCCCCCCAATCTGTTCTGGGGTCCCCCCCATCCTCTGGAGAAGATTTGGGGAGACAACATTCCATTGCACAAGTATAAATCCTTCTGTTAATGGATTAAGGGCACCAGATGTTGCCCAGTGTTTCTTCTTAATAATGAGAATGAAATAGTATCCAAATAGCTTTTAAGAATGTCTCATAGGGAATCTGGCACAGAGCCTTCTTGGTAGTGGTGCCCACCCTGTGGAATGCCCTCCCACCATATGTTAAGGAGATGAGTAATTATATAACATTTAGGAAACATCAGAAGGCAGACCTATATAGGGAAGCTTTTTAAGGTTTAATGTTTTATTATGTCTTTATATATGCTGGAAGTCGCCCAGAGTGGCTGGGGCAACCCAGTCAGATGGGTGCGGTACAAATAATAAATTATTATTCTGCTTCAATAGATGGTATTATGAGAGGAAGACAAACCTATCTCTGTCCACTTTCTCCATACATACATAATTGTATGCCCCCCTGGATTGCCTTTTAAAATAAAAAAGTCCCAAAAACTGTAACCATATAACTCTTTACAACAGGTGCCCTTTTAAGGAACTCCAATTAATTTTATAACAAAAGCACAGGAAGATTTGTCCTAGTATCTTGAGACAAAGTGACAGGAACACAAGAGTTTAACACCCCTGAGCCATATGTCAGATCAGGGCCCAGATTCACAGCCTTTCTCCCTAGCAGTTATACTATGCTTTTGTCTACTAGAAAAATATCTTCATATTACTGTGCCATTACGAGCTGGATGCAAGGTTTTCCTGGGAATAAATGGATGTGAAATACTGAAGTGCCCTCATACCAGACCTTCCTGATCAGGTAGCACTACTGAACATAGAAGGCATGTAGAGGATTGCTGACCCAATATGTCTTCTATAACAAATGATTGGTTACATTTTGTTTTGGGGAAATAATAATAATAATAATAATAATAATAATAATAATAATAATAATTTATGTATACCCTGCCCATAAATAATAATATTTTATGTATACCCACCCCTCTCTGGGTGGTTTCCAGCAGAATATTAAAATACAATGATTCATCCAGTATTAAAAACTTCCCTAAACAGGGCTGCCTTCAGATGTCTTCTAAAAGTCCGATAGTTGTTTATTTCTGATGGGAGGGCGTTCCACAGGGTGAGCACCACTACTGAGAAGCCCCTTTGCCTGGTTCCCTGTAACTTCGCTTCTCGCAGTGAGGGAACTGCCAGAAGGCCCTTGGCGCTGGACCTCAGTGTTGGGGGTGGAGACGCTCCTTCAGGTATACTGGGCTGAGGCCATTTAGGGCTTTAAAGGTCAGCACCAACACTTTGAATTGTGCCCGGAAAGTACAAATGAGCAGATATCCCGAGCAGAAAATATCCTGAATGTGTTTCTCTTTTTGTAAAACATGATTTGTTCATACAATCTATATACTAATAAAATATTTTCTTATCCAACGCCCAAGAAAACTCCAATGACATTTTAATTAAAATAATTTATAGCCACACTATCACCAACAGATGCACATTATCACGTCAAAAAAATAAATTAAAAAAATACACCTGCAGTGAAACCAATATATTTGCCTGCAAATGACTATCCATGCCTCAAAATGATAACAGATGAAGACACGTCAGAAGATGGATTAATGGTCCATAAATGTGGGCCAATGCTTACATTATAGGAAATACATACTTTCACAAATCGCTAATCTTAATATTTGGTATAACCTTTCAGAAATTTACATGCTGAGAACCTCAAAGGACCAATAATTCTGGGAATCTACCATGCTGCAATCACTACAACCTCTTTGCATTTCATTGATAAGTGGAAAATATAACTCGCAACTGAACCTTTGGGTCCTATCACATTCGCTCTGTATTTCTGTCTAACTGTTCTAGTATATGTGCTGCTGAAGTGAGCATGTCCTTCTAACTGTTCAGCTGAAATATTATCACTTGGTTAAAAGTAGAGAGAATTAAAAAGCAATACAGTGCACTGAACAGCTATGTCTTTACTTGCTGACAGCTATTGCTTGATTCAGTTATGCAGTAACAAAACACTCCAATTAAAGGAGCAGAAATTGGGGGAGTGTGTATAAAAATCTTTAAGAATTGTCCAAGTATTGTAAATTACATCCTACTGCTGAGTACTAATGTCGTCGTCAGCACTCCTGACCATGAACTTGGCTTTTGAATGCTGACGGATTGTAGCCAAAATGGGACCATTAAACAACCAGAGGCGGTTATCAGCACATCTGCAGGAACACTGAGATTTGCAGAAGTAAAAAAGAAATAATTTTTAAAAGCCTAAGGGGGCAACCCTCTCACAAGCAAGGACTGAGCAGGCTTAGTAGCCATGGAACGTAGAGTAACAATTGGAAAAGAAAAACTGGGGAAAGTGAAATAGCTCTCTGGGACCCTAAACAGGAGAACTTATTTTAGAGGAAAGGATTCTACATGTCCTGCTGGTCATGTATGAATAGAAAACTCAGGTGGGTGAGTGCTTATTAGTTTGGAAGCAGAAGAGAGCCACACATTTCTACATACCCAGAGGACTCGTTAAGTGCATAGAAATACACTGGTTTGTAAATGAAAAACAGAATGTAAATTAAACCCTCAGAATGTGCCAACAAGGTGCTGTCAGCTAACAGGACATGTAGAACGCTGAGGTTTCAGTTGGAGCATGGAAGAAGATCAGAGGTGAGGTGTGTATGAGAGAGAAAACAGGGTCTCACCTGCTCAAAACATCTATCAGCTTATAATAAACATCCTGGAGGGGGATAGTGTACCTGGGAATGTGTGCCATGAAGTTAAAAGTAAATCAGCTCCCTGCATTATACAGGGACATTTCAAGAGGAAGAAAAGTTCATTTTCTCCCTTTCTCAGTTCCCAGAATCCATCTCTACATGACTACATAGCTGTGAGATGCTCTGGTTCATGCTAGCACAGAGAAGGGTGATATTAGGGACGGGGAAAGTTTAAAATGTCACCTTTCTCTTCTACCCTCTTGAACCCTTAAGAGGTCTGAATACAACTACAGTGGTACCTCGCAAGACGAATGCCTTGCAAGACGAAAAACGTGCAAGACGAAAGAGTTTTCCGTTTTTTGAGTCGTTCCGCAAGACGAATTTCCCTATAGGCTTGCTTCGCAAGACGAAATGTCTTGCGAGTTCTTGCGAGTTTGTTTCCTTTTCCTTAAAGCCGCTAAGCCATTAATAGCCGCTAAGCCGCTAAGCCACTAAGCCGTTAATAGCCGCTAAGCCGCTAATAGCCGCTAAGCCGCTAATAGCCGTGCTTCGCAAGACGAAAAAACCGCAAGACGAAGAGACTCGCGGAACGGATTAATTTCGT